>NW_023425350.1:44724476-45291976 GCF_014108415.1 Molossus molossus
TCTACTTCAGGCAAAGGGCTAGACATGGAGAGAGATCTCTGTAGAACAGATGTTCAAAACTTGGGAACGCTGAGAAAGCATTTTTTTTTCTTTTTTTTTATCCTCACCCAAGGACATTTTTTCCATTTTTTTGTTCAGGTAGAGTGGGAGGGAGAGAGAGGAAGAGAGAGAGAGAGAGAGAGAGAGAGAAACATTGATGTGAAAAGGACACATCGAGTGGCTGCCACCCGCATGACCAACCAGGGCTGGGGACAAACTGCAACCGAGGTACATGCCCTTATCGGAAACTGAACCTGGGTCTCTCGGGACCGCAGACCAATGCTCTAACCGCTGAACCAAACCAGCCAGGGCGAAAGCATTTTAATACCTCCAGCATGTCAGCTCCCAAACGAAGCACAAAGTAACAGCAGCTTACCTCTGAATGAATTAGAAGCTTATGGTACACTGAGGAAACAGTATCAACAGCAAGACCTCAACTCAGATCACTTCTGGCCAGATTTATCTCCCTTCTGACCTCCCCCCAATAATGGCTTGACAGAAGAAGAGGTGTACATATTTCTGGGAGTAAGTTATATATACTGTTTCTCTACATATGATCTTTAGCAGTCACCAAAATTAGGAGATATATATAAAAAAAAAAACAACAAAAAACAGAAAGAAAGAAAAAGGATACCTATTGTCAAGAGATAAAGCAATTAGCAGAACAAGACTCTGTTATGACCTAGATGTTGGAAGTATCAGACAAATACATTAAATAATAAAGGTTAATATGTTCAGGGATCTAGTGGAAAAGGTGGACAACATATATAAACATATGAGGCTTTTAGTGATGATGTGGAAACTACGGAAAAGTCAAAAGGAAATGCTAAAAAAAATATCAGAGATCAATAATTTCTTTGACAGGCTTATCAGCAGACTGTATATAGCTGAGGACAAAAAATAGTGAACTTGAAAATAGGTCAAATTATCCAAAATGAAACACAAAGAGACTAAAGAGTGAAGAAACAGTATCAAAGAATTTTAGGACGATATCAAATAGTCTACGATATGCAAACGATTGGAATTCAGAGGCAAAGAGATTGCAGTACCAGACTTTGTGAGTGATTCTGGAGCACTTACTGCTCTCAAGGCCCCGGGAAGTTACATGGGAGCGCTGAGTTCTCCTTAGCTGTGAGGCAGGAAGAGCACCAGCCTTTGTAATGGAAAAGAACAGGGATATAAAATCTATCTCTTCGTGCCTGACCTGGTGCCTGGACTGGGGACTACAACTTGCTAGTGGGTATATTACTAGCTTAAGGGGTAGAGACCGTGGGTCTGCCACCACCTAAGGAAACTTAGCTGACTAGACCTGAGCCCTAAAGGTAGCTAGAGCCATGTAAGCAAATGAAAATGCACACAGGGCAACTCAATAACTAGGCAAGAGAAACCTAGGAGAACACTTGGAACAAGTGGCTCTGAGCCAAGCATGACTGCTGGAGGATACATGCAGCAATTTAGACCAAAAAAGACTATTAGCTGTGTTCATAGGCTTTTGCTAGATGATGCTGTGATAAGTAACCCCAGGATTTCAACAGCTTATGAAAACAGGTTTACCTCTCATTTCTACTGTATCTCCTTCATGAGTTGGCTTTGGCTCTGCCCATACCTTTTCTATTTTGGACTCAAGGAATAGCCCCCTCCCTCTCTGGAAAGTTCAGACTCATGGAAGAGGGATAAAGAAATGACAGAACCACATGAAGACTCTTAAAACTTCTTTTCAGAAGTGGACTGCATGGCTTCTACTCACATTTCACTAGCTAAAGCAAGTCACTTTCCAAGCATGATGTTAATGGGGTAGAAATGTATAAGTAACTTACAGAGAAAGCAGCAAATAATTGGGAACAGTAATACAATCTATCCCAAGAGCATGTAAGAAGACTGAACTGCAGCATTAACACTTCTTTCTGAAATTAAAAATATGGCTTTCTAATAATAATAATAATAATAATAATAATAAACTAAGTAGGTTAATTCAAAGAACATATAGGATCAATGGAAAAATGAATTAATGGCCTGGAAGATCAAGTCAAAGAAAATCTCAAACTTTGGCAAAGAGATGAGGGAAAATAATAACTATATTCTTATCAAAACTTACATATGTTAACGTACTTAATTCTCACTAAAACCTAGATGTTAGCTACTGTTGTTCTCCAACCCATATTACAACTGAAGGAACTGGGGCCCAGAAGGGTTAAGGAACTATTCCAAGGCCACACAGCTGTGGCAGAGCTGATATTCAGTCCCAGGTTATTGGCTTCAGTGACTGTGCTGTTAAGTACTGTTGTTAACCGCATTTTCTGCTTCTTAATAGCCATGCTGTTCTGACATAATAAAAGACTTGGAGGATAGATCCAGGACACCTTACAGGAGAAACAGGAATTCAAGAAGCAGAAAAGGAATTCTTGGAGATGTAGGAACTGAACAAATGATAAAAGACAATGCCTCTGCCCTGGCTGGTTTGGTTCAGTGGTTGGAGTGTCGGTTCAAGGACCAACGAGTCACAGGTTCGATTCCAGTCAAGGGCACATGCCTCGGTTGCAGTTCATCCCCAGCTCTGGTGGTCGTGTGGGAGGCAACCAATCAGTGTGTCTCTCTCACATCAATGTTTCTCTCTCTCCCTCCCACTCTGTCTGAAGATAAATAGAAAAATATCCTTGGGTGAGGATTAAAAAAAAAAAAATGCCTCTGAGTTTAGGAAAGACTTTTCATTTTAAAGGGTTCACTAAATCCCAGGCTGGGATTGAGAAAAAAATCACACTAGCTAGTAATATTCTGTAAAATTCCTCAACTCCCAGGGTAAAGAGAAGTTTCTATTAGCTTCCAGACAAAAAGAACAAATAACTTCTAAAGGAGAATCAGACTGTCATCAGGATTTTTATCTGCAACACTGGGAGCTAGAAGACTGAACATCTAATGACAACTGAAAGAGAAGGAACTTGACCTACAGCCCTGCCTGACAAGTCTCACCTGCCGGGGTAAAAGGTATTTGTGGATATGACATGCTACAGAAATATTACCCACACACTCCATTTAAGGAATTTGTTCAAAAGAAGAGCCTCTTTCCAAGCAAGAAATGAATCAAAGCAAAAAAAAAAAAAAAATCTCAGGACAGGGGAAGATGAAGAAGGGAGGGAAGAGTAACGGTGAGAAATAAGCCCAGTATACATTCATGTACCTAAATGGAATTGAATAATGATAGAGCGACTAGGAATTTATCCTCTAAGTTTGGATGTACGATTATGATGAGAGATTTAAAACAATGCTTATAATCAGACAGATCTATCAGGTTAAAAAAAAAAAAAAAAAAAAAGCCCTGGCCGGTTCGGCTCAGCAGTTAGAGCGTCAGCCCTCAGACCAAAGAGTCATGGGTTCGATTCTGGTTAAGGGCACGTACCTGGGTTGCAGGTTCGATCCCTGGCCCTGGTTGGGGTCATGTGGGAGGCAACCAATCAATGTGTCTCTTCTCTCATCCATGTTTCTCTCTCTCTCTCCTTCCCTCCCTTTTTCTCACTTTATCTGAAAGTCAATGGAAAAATATCCTTGGGTGAGGATTTTTAAAAAAGAAGGAAAGAAAAGAAAGAAAGGCAAGTAAAGTAAAATCCCAGAGGAATGGACTATGTCATTAACAAACTAATTACAGTAATGTAAATAGGCACCCTTTGAATAGAGAGAGTGAGAATAGGACAGGTTCTTTGTGGGTAGAATGGGACCCTACCAATTCAGGGACACCAAACGCCCCTCTCTTTAAACCTTCTTCTCCTGTCTGCTCCCTGACCTTTAAATCAAGATGAGAAATGAGTCTTTTGCTTTGAGGCTTTGCTCTCTGCTCAAAGATCTCCTCGGTCTTGAAAATGTCTTTATTTTAAACTATGGCGATCACTTCCCTTCAACAGAAGATTGTTTATTAAATTCTATTCTGAGAAGAGCTTTAATAAGGAATATACCCGGCAGAGCATGAATTCAAGGAAATGGTGCAGGAGGGGGTAAGAGATGTGGGAGAGGGACCCAGAAGATATTCAAGGGGCTATTTCTGCTCCACCTCAAGCCTGTCTGTTCTGCCTCAGTCTGAGGTGCCAACGCCCAGTCCTTCCCTTCCCCTTCTCTTCCTATCCTTTCCCATCAACTCTCCAAACCTACATTTAAAGTAGAGTATCATGGGTGATAGGACGAAGCATTCCATTTTCCTTCAGCCTAGTTCCCGAGACAAGCAGCTGCTACTCATGGAATTTCTCAAGCTCAGAGCATAATAAAGTGTGACTTTTAGCCCTGAACAAAAAAATCTGAATTTTAATTGGAAAGCTCCTGAGCGAGCAAATCTCCTTGACATTTGAAAGCGTAAACCTTATCTGGAGCAGCTCCTTGGAGGCTGGCAGACCTTGTTGAACTTGAGCCATTTGAGAACTCACTGTAGGGTTATTTCTCATTTGTTTTTCAATTACATAGCAACAGAACATTAATTTAGGATATAAGGGCCTTTTCCATTAATCTACCAAATAAACAAACTTTAAGATTAGGTGGCAATATTTACAGAGAGTATAGTAAAATAAATATGGCATTCGTTTTCTTATATTAGTTTTCTCTTGTTATTATTAATATGCAAGGATCATAAGCCTGAGGTCTCAGAGTTCTCTCAGGTGCCTCTAACCTCCGGCTCCAAATTGATCTTGTCCCATGGCTCGTCTGCTCAGCCATGACATTCAGTAACTTCAGTTTTCAGCAGCTGTACCTATTTCTAGCTTCTTCCTTTGTCACATTTATATGTATTGCAAGAATGACCTTATTGTGAGTGTCAGTACTTTTCAGTTATAAAAATTGCTCAATTTGGGTATGTCTACACAGACATACCATTTTAATTACAAATAGCTACCATAAGGTACAAAACATTGTATTAGGCATTTTGAAAATGTGTATTTTCTCTATTGTTATGCAGCCATGTATCAAACGAACCCAAAAAAACGTCTGGAGGCTTTAGCTGGAAATAAATGATAAAGATTTAGCCCTGGCCGATTTGGCTCAGCGGTTAGAGCGTCGGCCGGTGGTCCAGAGAGACCCAGGTTCAGGTCCAGCTAAGGGCGCGTACCTCGGTTGCAGTTTGTCCCCGGCCCTGGTTGGGTCATGTGGGTGGCAACCACTCGATGTGTCCCTTTCATGTCAATGTTTCTCTCTCTCTTTCTCTCTCTCTCTTCCTCCCACTCTATCTGAACAAAAAATGGAAAAATGTCCTCAGGTGAGGATAAAAAAAAAAAATTTATTCAAGGGTCTAAGGGTTTGCAGAGCATACACAACTAGGCAATACCCAGGGTGTTCTGAAAGAGAAAGAAAAGCCAAGAGTTCTCACAGTAAAAAGTACATTATTGAGAGGAATCAGTTCTGCATTCTTAGCCCTAGAATTGGTCTAGGATGGTTATTGGTCAGATGCCAGGCAGTCTGGATAATGGATGTCAGGTGGATTTCATGTTGTCTTTACATGTGAGTCCTTCAGGGGGCAGAGTTATCTGGAGGTCTGGTGTATATCCAGGTTTGATGCAAAATGGGGAAGTTAAAAAATTTAAGTCCCAGGCTAATAAGAATAAGAATACAATGGTTTCTTCATGCCCCAACCTTTGTAATGTTAATAATTTTAGTAGTTTGGTTAAAGTGAATCCGTTTTATATTTTTCCTATCTTCACTCTTTTCTCACATATAATCTTGGTATTACTATTGCCATTTCTCAGATGACATTTTGGTTATCTATAAAAATCACCAACAAAACTTTGGTGGATTAACACAACTGTTTATAATGATATGCTTAGACTTCTGTTGGATGGCTGGTTTCAGCTGGGTGGTTCTCCCTTGGAGTCTCACATTTGGTTGCAATCAGATGGCAGCTGGGGCTGGAGTTATTGAGACTGGACATCTAAGGTGGCTTCCTCATTCACGTGTCTGTTGTCTCTGTTGAGATAAAAGGAACAGCTGGAGGTGGGCTCAGCATCTCTATATTCACACAATCTCTTCCTGTTGGGCTTCCTCCCAGTATCATAGCATCAGGGTAGATGGACTTCTTACATCATTACTTACTGTCTTCCCCAAAGCTAATGTCCTGAGAGACTAGGACTTCTTATGACCTAGCATCACTTCTGGTGCATCCCACTGGTTAATATTTTCAACCCAGTTCATTGTGGGAGGGAACTGCAGAAGAATGGAAATACTGTGAGATAAAGTTCATTGCAGGGTGAAGGGCATCTTTGCAGACTAGCTACTGTAGGTGAAGAGAACGAGGCTCTGACAGGTATGTAATGTGCCCAAGGAGAAACTACCAGTAAGTGGCTAAATTGAGATTTGAACCCAGTAGGTCTGTCTGACCCCAAACCTTTCCTCTGTATCATTCTCTTTCTTGTGATTGCTTATTTTGGTTCTCTAGTATAGCACCTCAAATACTGTCTCTTCAATGGCCTCCTTTAACTTTTGCCTGACTGCATCAAGAGTGGCTTAGCTGAGTTTACAGGGAAGAAATCAGGTAAAGTGAGTTGGGAAACTACCCAAAACTGTTGTTTGGGTTATAGTTGAAGGGAGAAACAGCTTGTCTCTTCACAGAAAAGAATATTTCATTAATGGCTGGTCAGTTCTGCTGTCCTTCCCCGAAGAATCTAAAATGTCTCCCTTTTAGGAATTGCACTGTTGGGACCATGACAAACAGCCCCTTGCCATTCCTACAGCAGATCATCAGGACATTGGTGAACAACTTAGACAGAATATACATTGTCTCAAGGTGAAGACTTTGGCAATGTTAGGAACAGCGGCAGTGGGAGTACAATTAGGTGTAAAAACGATCCCTTCTATTTGTAAGTGCCCTGTAGTATTTTGTCAGCCAGGAAATTTTTGGGTTATGCTGCCAAAAAAAAAAAAAAAGAAGAAAAAAAAATCCCAGTACCTTAAAACAACAAAGGTTCAGTTCTCACTCGCAGTGTATGTTCATTACAGATGTATTAGGTACTCTGTTCCCATGCCTTTTGCCTGCTCTCTCTAAGACCCAGGGCAGTGGAGTAGCCACTAGTCAGAACATTGCTAGTGACCATGGCAATGTAATGGTAAGCCTCACTCAGAGAGTAAACATTTGGCCCCAAATGACATTTATCACTTCTGCTCAAAATTCATTAGCCAAAGAAAATCATTGGCTGGAACTGATCACAAGGACACCAAGTATAATCCTGACATGTGCCCAGAAAGGAATAAACCTAAAATGACTATATGGCAAAATCACTAATGATTACCACATATAAATGATCTTATAGGTTTTCTTAGCAAGCCCATGATGCAAGGAGCTGTGTAATTATTCTCATTTTCCAATATTATGGGAGAGACAACAATGGTAGAAGAGCATGTTATATAGTATGTGAATTGTCTCAACAAAGCTGTTAAAAAAATAAAAATAGGTGAAAGATAGGGGGTATATAACTACAGAAAAAACAAACCCTCTCTTTTACAAGGCTTGTTAATATGTAGGCACGCTCAGGTTCCCATCTTATTCATAGCCCTGCACTCAAGAGAGGCAGAGGGTTTAATGCCAGGGCTCTTAACTTGGGGTCCATAGATAGAAGGGGATGGTTCACAAACTCACTCCAAAATTGTAAGCAAAATAATTGTGTGCCAGTGTTGATTTTAGGAGAGGGAGGATCCACAGTTTGTTTCAGTTTCCCAAAGAAACCTGTGACCCACCTCCCTCAAAGGTTAATGGACCAGGAGTCAAGAAACTGAGTTGGACGAGTCATCTCTCTTCATTTACAAAATGACAGGCAGGACTCTTTGGTCTCTAGGATCCCTTCCAGGTAGGTACACAAGATACAGGATACGTTGTGACCAGGCAGATCGGAGTTTACATCTTGGCTCTACCTCTTACTAGTTGCATGCCCTGTGCAAGTTCTAGAACCTGTGCATACTTCTGTGAAAGATTAATATCAATGCACTGTTCTCTAGAGATTAGTAACCACAAGTGGAGAACACCCGGAGGCCGTTATTGTTGAATGATGCTTCTTATGAATCTATATCTGGCTTAAGTTCTGCTGAGCATTAAATATATTCCATGAATGGGCACAGTCTGCTGGGAACTCAAGTGCAGTTGTGCAATCCAGATGTCAGCAAGACCTTGCCCTTGAGTGGTTCCTACTCTAGAAAGAAAGTCTGGGTGAAAGCCTTGCCACATCTCATCCAGATACACACCAAGCCTGACTCATGTCCTGCCTGGGCACCCCAGCAGGCCCAGCTCCTGCCCCAGCTTGCTCCTCTAGGCAGGCCTGAGGACTTGCTGAGTCATGATGGGCTGTGTCATGACTTGGGCTAATGGCTTTCTCAGGAGGTTGAACCCACCAAAAGCACTGGTACTGACTGAGCCACAAAAAACCCCCCTCAGCCTTTCCAGTTTTCTTCTCTGGCAGCTTTCCGTGTTCCTGTTACTACACTGTAACTGTTGTTACGAAGAAAGCCATCGTGTCTCAAGTTGACTCACTGCTTCCTGCTAAAGCTAGGGCAGGAAGTACTCCTTCGACTTTAGTCTCCAGGTGTCTGAAGCCCAGAAAAGTCAGGTAACCTATACAAGGAAGCACGGCGAGCTGGTGGCAGCACTGTCTCCTGGTCCCTTGTCATCTTCTTGCACAATGCCATTGCATTAGTTTTATATTGCTGCAATAACAAATCACCATAAATTTAGTGGCCTAAAACAACGTATATTAATTTAAAAAACAATGAGATACCACTGATAACACCAAATGCTGGTGAGGACCTGGAGCAACAGAAACTCTCATTCATTGCTGGTGAGAATGCAAAATGGTGCAGCCACTTTGGAAAATAATTTGGTAGTTTCTTTCTTTTCTTTTTTTGATATGTGCCCCTAGCAGGAACCGAACCTGGGACTCTCTTGTCCGCAGGCCAATGCTCCAACCAGTTAATTTGGCAGTTTCTTACAAGACCAAATGTACTATTATTATTCAATCCAGCCATTGTGCTCCTTGAGATTTACTCAAAAGAACTGGAAACTTCTGCCCATGCAAAAACCTTCACACAGATGTTTATTCATAACTGCCTAAACTTGGAAGCAACCACGATGTCCTTCAGTAGGTGAATGGATAATCAATGGCATACTATTCAGCACTAAAAAGAAATGAGTTATCAAGCCATGAAAAGAAAGAAAGAGATCTTAAATTCATATTACTAAATGAAAGAGTCGATCAGAAAAAGCTCCATACTGTATGATCTAGCTATATGACGTTATGAAAAAGACAAATCTATGGAGATCATAAAAAAATCAGTGGTTTCCAGGGGATTGGACAGAGGAGGAGGATGAATAAAAGGAGCACAGAGGATTTTTAGGGCAGTGGAAATACTCTGTATGGTACTATAATGATGGATGCAGGTCATATTTTGTATTGGTTTGCTATGATTTCAAATCCACTTGTTTGTTACTTAGATCCACTTGTTTTGATCTAAGGGTGGACTTGTTAACATTGAGGACGCTTTGTCAGGATGTTGTCATCGACATTGGTTGTTAATAAGCACTCAGTAGCTCAGCTGTTGACAGGTGCTGCTGGGGACTTTTGGATAAGAACATATGGAAAAGCGACTCTGACACAATGGACATTTAAACTTTAAGTACCAACAGCCAGCGAGGATTTACTGAGAGTGTTCAGTCTGGGTAAGGCAACTTTTTGCTGATCTAAATAGCTCTCCAAAACCTTGAGACACTCGCTCCTGCCAGGGCCAGGCTACTGTTGGTGGGCAGTGGAGTTACACTGGATAGCAGCCTCAGGAAGAGAAGGGACATCTCTTTCTGCCTTGGCAAGGCTACTCGTTGGCAGTGATGTAAGCTGCTGTGTGATGGTCCCTAGAGTAATGACCTTCAGATCCAGACACCTTGCCTGTTACCTACGTGTTCCAGCAGCAAGGGACCTAAACTGGCAGCTGATACCCAGCTTTTATTTATTTATTTATTTATTTATTTATTTATTTATTTATTATTTTATCCATACCCGAGGACATTTTTGCATTTATCTTCAGATAGAGTGGGAGGGAGAAAGGGAGGAAGACAGAGAGAGAAACATTGACATGAGAGAGACACATCAACTGGTTGCCACCCACACGACCCCAACTGGGGCCGGGGACAAACTGCAACAGAGGTGCGTGCCCTTAGCGGGAACGAACCCAGGACTCCCTGGTCCGCGGGCTGACGCTCTAACTGCTGAGCAAAACCGGCCAGGGCTGATACCCAGCTTTTAGTTGGAAGAACTGACTATACTGAGAGCCAATTTGTAGAAGGTACACCTCAACCAAATTTGGATTAGATTTAATCTCCCTTTTGCCTGGAACAACAGTGCAATTACTCTATCGTTGGTTTGAAGTATATTATTTCTTTATTGCTTATGAGACATTATTCTGTATGTTATTGGCTTGTGAAATAGTATTAATATTATAAATTATAATTCCCATTGAACCTGTGTTAAATAAATTATTGGCAAAGACAATCAGAGTGTCTGAGCATAATGAAACATGTCATTATATATCTGTGAAAACCCATAGAATGTATACCACCAGGAGTGAACCCCGATGGACCTTGGGTGATTATGGTGTGTCAGTATAGGTTGATCAGTTGTGGCAAATACACCACTCTGATGGGGGATGTTGATAGTGAGCGAGGCCATTTTTGTGTGAGGGCAGGCGTGTAGGGGAAATCTGTGTACCTTCCTGTCAGTTTTGCTGTGAATCTAAAACTGTTCTAAAAAAGAAACTCTCAAAAAACAAAACAAATTAGTTATCTAACTGTTCTGAACCTCATTGGACTAAAATCAAAGTGACAGCAGAGCTGTGTGTTTTTCTGGAAGCTCCGGGAGACAGTAGGTTCTCTTGCTTTTTCAGCTTCTAGAGGCTGCCCACATTCCTTGGCTCATGGCTACTTTCCATCTTCAGAGTTAGCAATGGCTGGTTGAGCTTTTTTCATATCACATCACTTTGAGACTCCCTCTTCTGCCTCCCTCTTCCACATTTAAAGACTCTTATGATTGCATTGAACTCACCTGAATAATTCAGGAAAATCTTACTAAAGCCAGTTGATTAGCAACCTTTAAAAAAACTTTTTGTATGGCATACACCAACCCTAAATATAATCTAGCTCCATCTCGGCCCACCACTCCCAGTGGCCCCAGCCCAAGGGAAAGGAAGAGAGTCCATTGGTTTCTCTAGAAAGAACAGCTTCAACGGGCCCTCTGCCCAATCTCTCCCTTTACTTTCCTGCTCCCTGGCACCCTCTTCTCCCTCCATTATGGGCACTTCTACCCTGGATAATCCTTGCTCTACCATTTACCACAGCCTAGTGGTTGTTGTTTTCAGTTGAAAAAATGAGTGCCCTTTCTTGATTTTAAGAAAAAGAATTTTTCCAGCATTGTGTTTTTATCCCAATATATGTATTTTTTATTCCCGTCCCCCACCTCTCCCCTTTAGGAACCATAAGCTTGTTCTCTGTATCTATGGGTCTGTTTCTGTTTTGTTTATTCATTTATTTCGTGGATTCCAAATATAAGTGAGATCATATGGTATTTATCTTTGTCTGACTTATTTAACTTAGCATAATGCCCTGTAGGTCCATCTATGTTATCACAAATGGCAAGATTTCATTACTTTTTTTTTTTATTGCTGAATAATATTCCACTGCATATATATATACCACATCTTTATCCATTCATCTACTGGTGGATATTTAGGTTGCTTCCATAGCTTGGCTATTACTAGTAATGCTGCAATGAGTATAGGGGTACATATATCTTTTCAAATTGGTGGTTTTGTTTTCTTCAAATAAATACCCAGAAGTAGGATTGCTAGATTGTATGGCAGCTCTATTTTTAATATTTTTGAGGAATCTCTCTACTATTCTTCATAGTGGCTGAACTAATTTACAATCCCACCAACAGTATACTACTGTTCCCTTTTCTCCACAGCCTCACCAGCATGTGTTATTTATTGATGATAACCATTTTGACAGGTGTGAGGTGATATCTCATGGGTTTTCATTTGCATTTCTCTGATGATTAGTGACATCGAGCATCTTTTCATTTCTCTTGGCCATCTGTATTTCTTCTTTGAAGAAATCTTTATTCAGGTTCCTCTGCCTATTTTTTAATTGGGTTGTTTGAGGGGTGGGGTTTGATGGTAAGTTGTATTAATTCTTTATATATTTTGGATAGTAATCTTTTATCAGGTGTATCACTGGTGAATATCATTTCTCATCCAGTAGGGTGTCTTTTCATTTTGTTGATGGTTTCCTTTGCTGTGCAAAAACTTTTTAGTTTGATGTAGTCCCATTTGCTTATGTATTTCTTTTGTTTCTTTTGCTCGAGGAGTTATATCCAAAAAGATATTGCTAAGAGCAATGCCAAAGAGTTTACTGCCTATATTTTCTTCTAGGAGTTCCATAGTTTCTGGTCTTACATTTGTCTTTAATTCATTTTGAGTTTATTTTTCTATGTGGTATGAGAAAATTTCTTTCTTTTTTTTTTGCATGTATCTCTTTTGCCAACACCACTTATTGAAGAGACTGTTTTTATTTATTTTTATTTATTTATTTATTTTTTATCCTCACCAAAGGACATTTTTCCATTTTTTTGTTTAGATAGAATGGAACGGGGGGGGGGGGGAGAGAGAGAGAGAGAGATAGAGAGAGGAGAGAGAGAAACATTGACATGAAAGGGACACATCAAGTGGTTCCCACCCGCACAACCCAACCAGGGCCGGGGACAAACTGCAACCGACGTACGTGCCCTTAGTGGGAACCAAACCCAGGTCCCTCTGGACCACAGGACAATGCTCTAACCGCTGAGCCAAACAGGCCAGGGCTGAAGAGACTGTTTTCACCCCATTGTATATCCATGACTCCTTTGTCATAGATTAATTGACCATATAAGTAAGAATTTATTTCTGGGCTCTCTATTCTATTTTATTGATCTATACATTGTTTTTACATCAGTACCATACTGTTTTGATTATTGTAGTTTTGTAGTATAGTTTAATACCAGGGAGCATGATACCTCTCACTTTGTTCTTTCTCAAAAATTTTTTTTTCTATTTGGGTCTTTTTTGGTTTCATATAAATTTTAGGATTAGTGTTCTAATGATTAGAAACCTTAATTCCTCCTGAAACCTTAATTCCCCCTTGCCATGTACCCTAACATATTCATAGGTTCTAGGGATTTGGATGTAGCCATCTTCAGAGGGCCATTATTTTGTCTACCAGGTTAATGAGCCTGTGCCCTGTGGTAGGAGACAGTAGTGATAACCATAATAATAGCAATGGTGGTGGTCACACTCCACCTGAGCCTTGCTTGAAACTGCAGGTCAGTACATTTCTAGAATCTTCAGCTGTGTTTGAGCCTCATCAGCCCTTAATATGGTTGGTATTCCCACATTTTCCAGCCTTCCAGAATTAGTCTTCACTTAGATATTCAAAGAAAATAACTAGAGGCATTCCAGTCCCCTCCCAAATATTGCCAAGGATTCCGGGATGCATGTCCACCCTGATGGTCTGTTTTCTCTCTCTCCATACAGCTCCCAACTTCCCTGGGATCCTGCCAGCAATCCCTTCATGGCTAGACACACTTCTCACTCTCTCTAAGTTTGGGAGCAAAGCACTCTCTCTAAGGTGCTTTGCTCCCAAACAGGGGCCTGCTCATCATTCCTGAGGTGGGCTATCTGGAGAGAACCAGATTAGGATGCTTAACCAACTCCATTGAAAGCTGGAAAAACATCACATAGTATTTAGTACAAAAAGCCCCTGAATCCTCTGATCACTCTCTGTGGAGAGCCCTTTACTCAGGGTCTCACTCAGGCCCAACCCAAACCCCCTCTTCTCCGAGAACCCAGGCCCCAAACTGCTAGGACCACCAAAGGAAAACGAAACCCTTGAATGTTGACTTTTGAATGCTGAGCAGTTTATCCCCTATTGCTTTAACCTGACCTCAGGGCCCTACCTTTGCTTAACAAAAAGGTCTTTAAAGTGTTTTCCCAAACAAAAGGTAGATTCTTTCCCACAATGAATTTTTCTCCCACTCTTGGAATGTGGAAATGCTGCAGTTAAAAAATACAACAAAGCACAAACAACTCCCTTTATTTCTAGTGACATTATTTACCACAGAAATAGTGTCAGTATGTGTGTTGTGATGTAAAAGACATAGATTTTACATCACAAAACACATACACTAGTAAACACACACCACTTAATATAAAAGAAATAATAACTACCATTATTACTGGGGATATGTGCTGATATTTTCTATTTTATTTATTTATTTATTTTTTTAATCCTCACCTGAGGATATTTTTCTATTTATCTTCAGATAGAGTGGGAAGGAGGGAGGGGAGAGAGAGAGAAACATCTATGGGAGAGAGACATATCAACTGGTTGCCTCCCACATGACCCCAACCAGGGCCAGGGACAAACCGAAGCCCAAGGTACGTGTCCTTGACCAGAATCGAATGCACGACTCTTTGGTCCACGGGCCGATGCTCTAACTGCTGAGTCAAACCGGCCGGGGCGGTTTTATTAGATTTTTTTTTCTTTATTGATTTTAAAGAAAGAGGAAGGGAAAGGGAGAGAGAGGTAGAAACATCGATGATAGAGAACATCGATTGGCCACCTCCTACATGCCCCCCTCTGGGGATTTGGCCCACAACCTGGGCATGTGCCCTGACTGGCGACCTCTTGGTGCCTGGGTCAATGCTCAACCACTGAGCCACACCGGCCAAATTTTAGAACCCACTAAATTTTTTCACCATCTGCTGATGGCTCACAACTTGCTATTTATTTATTTATTTATTTATTTATTTATTATCCTCACCCGAGGACATTTTTCCATTTTTTGTTGAGATAGAGTGGGAGGGAGAGAGAGGAACAGAGAGAGAGAGAGAAACATCGATGTGAAAGGAACACATCGAGTGGCTGCCACCCGCACGACCGACCAGGGCCAGGGACAAACTGCAACCGAGGTACGTGCCCTTAGCGGGAACCGAATCCCGGTCTCTCCAGACCGCA
Source organism: Molossus molossus (assembly GCF_014108415.1). Lineage (NCBI taxonomy): Eukaryota > Metazoa > Chordata > Mammalia > Chiroptera > Molossidae > Molossus > Molossus molossus. The sequence goes on from NW_023425350.1 coordinate 44,739,559, forward strand.
GGCCGACGCTCTAACCACTGAGCCAAACCGGCCAGGGCCTGCCTTTTTTTTTTTTATCCTCACCCGAGGACATTTTCCATTTTTTTTTGTTCAGATAGAGCGGGAGGGAGAGAGAGAGAGAAACATCGACGTGAAAGGACACATCGAGTGGCTGCCACCCGCACGACCAACCAGGGCCGGGGACAAACTGCAACCGAGGTACGTGCCCTTAGCGGGAACCGAACCCGGGCCTCTCTGTACCGCAGGCCAACGCTCCAACTGCTGAGCCAAACCAGCCAGGGCACAACTTGCTCTTTAGAAAACACTGCGTGAAACAGAATATCCCCTACTCTTCCCTGCCAGGCGTAAGATAAGTACTCTGCTTGTGTCATGCTTTCATGCCTACAAAACAGGTTTTAAAGCACAGGTTATCCCGTTTAATTCTCACATAGCCCTAAAATGGGAGTAGTTCTCTTTATAGATGGGAAAACTTAGGCATACATTGTTGAAGCAGTTTACCCCAAGTTATACAACCAGAAAGGGAAGAGTTTGTATGCTTATCTCTGAATCTAAACCCAGCGATCTTTTCTCCAAAACCAGACTTCCAGTCCCACTTTGTGCAGCACCTCAAGTCTTATGATAGGGCTTAGGCTAGACGACGCACGGTAAGCTATTTTTGGTGTATGGGCATGAAATAGATGTGCTGTTGGCTGTACTAGTGATCAACTCACCTGGGTGTACCTGGAACTTTCCTGGGTTTGGCCCTAAAATTCACATTTCTAATGAAATTTCTCAGTCCTGGACAAAGGTTGATCACTCTAACCTAGTTCTCTTCTGGGGGCCTGGTTTCATACCCTATATTCCTGCCTCAGGGGAGGCTGATTGAACCAGGCTGAGGACGCCCGACCCAGGGCCTTCCCGCACGTTGGCCAGCCAGCATCTAGGATTAAGGACTAACTTGGGAAAATAAAAGAATCTGGAAATTTGGACTTGGGAATATGAAGAGTTGAGGACATACTCTAATAACACTAGGCCTGATCTGGCTACTCAGGTTCTCCTGAGTTCATGTGCACTGAAATAATTTAAATAAATGCTCCCTTTATTTTATTTACTTTTTGGGGACGTAAAGTACATTTTTGACCCTTCTGGCTAAAAGGCCCTTGGCTGAGGCACGGAGACTGTCCTGCAAGGCATATGAGAGGCTACGAGCCTGTCCTAGGTGCTGCTAAGAGGGGGTCAGCAAGGCCTGTCAGCTGCTCTGTGTGCCCAGGGGACAAGAGCTTGCAGGCTCACACACATACATGAAGCAGAGGTAACATGAGCTCCATCCACTGTAGTCAACAGAATGACATGAATTATTCCCTAAACCAAGGCCGAGAGAGCAGTTGAACAATCTCTGTTTTATTTGGGTACTAAATAACTATACTTGGAGTTGTGTTGTTGCCAATCTCCTTCTCACAGTTTCCTTTTTTCCTTCCCTCCTCCCACATCAGTAAACTTCTTGAGGGAGGAATTACATCTTCTTTCTCATATTTGCTCCTCACAGGGTGCTCATAGGTGCTCATTCTCCTGCAAGCTCCTCAAGGACAGGAAGTAGGTTTTAGTGTGTGGCTGACAGTGAGCACTAGCATGGCACTTAATGGTGAGTGTTCAACTGAGATGAGCGTACACTCAACAATAAACACCTGAGCTGTGGATGGAGTTCTTCATTTATTCAACCTGTACTTATCGAATTCCTATTAGATGTCGTCAATTTGGCTCAGATAAACTCATAAAATTTTTCTACAGGTTTGGGTGTTCTTTATATTGACAGGGAATCCTGGCAGGGATTTGTGATCTCTGGGATTCATGGTGAGCTTTCTAGAAACTGTGAGGGTTAAGGCTTCTCTATGAGGCCTCTACTCCTAGATGCAGAAGCCCAAGGCAGTTTCTCTGTGGGATCACAAATCTTTACAGCTGAAAGGACTTCGAGCCATGACAGGTTCTATCTTTATTTTACAGCTGTGCCACCAAGGCCCTAGGGGTGACTGGTCTAAGATCACCCAGAGTGTGGATGGCACTCAGCCTTGGCCTGTGGGCCCTCCAGCCCTCCTCACTATGGAGCATCCTTGGTGCACTCCTGGGACACAGAGGCAAAGGCTGGCTCTGGCCTTCACCCAGAGCCGAGCTGCTGGACTGTGAGACCCAACGATGGGCATAAAGGCAGGTGTCTGGCGAATTCGTTAGCAGTCTTAGGGCACTCTGGGCCCAGGGATGAACTGTTTGAGAGAGATACCAATATGTCATGTTTACCTAGGGGTCTGTGCTTCTAAGGTGATCATACAAACTAAATCACCTGGGTGGTGGGGTGAAAGAGCTTTGGCCTTCGGGTGGGAGAGCTGAGGCCTGAGTCCCAGTTCTGGTCCCTGAGCAGTGTAATTGTGGACATAGTACCTCTCTTCTCTGATCCTCGGCTGTAAAATGAGTCCTGGTCTCTGAGCCTCTGGAGAGCCTGTGTGTGGAGAGTACTGTGGAAGATGTCTGGCACACGGCAGGTTCTGCTGGGAGGTGACGGTGTTTTTCCTGCCGATGGAGCATGTCAGCAGGGCAGGTCCCGTTGACAGAGGAAGGGGCAGGCAAATTGTCTACCTCCTTTCACTGAATGTCCACCACACCTCTATGAGGTGGCGATTCCATCTCCACTAAACATCAGCTGGGGATGAGCAAAGTCCAGCAGCTTGCCCAGGGGCACCGAGGGCACAAGTGGCAGAGTTGGAATTCCGAACCCGACTGTGGTAGTCCGAGGGTGCTGAGTGGGAAGCTCCTCCGTGGTGCTGGGAGGTGTCTAGAGAAGTGAAAGATATACGCTCTGTCCTTTCTAAAGGGGGACAAGGAAAACTAGAGTAGAAAACTACACGACTCGCTGGAGCTTGCGAGGATCAGGGGGGCTGGGTGGGGAGTGCAGAGGTGCCAGTGGAGTTGTAGCTGTAGCCCAGCCCTGAATCTCCCAAGGGGGGTTCTGGCAGGGTTCCCCAAGGCTTCACTGGCTTCACTGGCTGGAGGTCACTACGGCTCCCTTCCAGTCGCTTCCATCTCAGACACTCTGACCCACGTTGCCTGCCAGGGTGGGGGTTTGTCATGGATGTCCCGCACTTGATTCAGGGAAGGGAATACCATCCACTCACTTTCTCCTTGGCTCCTTTAACCCCTCTACCAAGTGCTGAGCTTGCCCGAGCATCCCTGCTTCCCCACCGAGGCCCTGAGTGGACCAGGGGCCAGGAACAGGAGCTCAGAGCCAGGGGCTAGCGGTGGCCTGAAAAATACGTGCAGGAATGAATTTTGAGCCAAGGTGGCTTTTTTCTCTCTTAAAATCTTTCTATATTAAATGCCTTGTCCACACTTTTATAAATTGACATGTACTCCCTGTAACCAACGAAACCATTTAGAGGGGAAAAAAATTAATGAAGTCTCACCTGGCCCCTAGCTCTTTGGCTGGATCAGTGCTAACCATTTGTAGGTCAGCTTCACAACTTTGTCCGTACTCATTATTATGGACTGAATTGTGTCCTCCCCAAATTTATATGTTGAAATCCTAACCCCCAGAGTGACTATATTTGGAGAAAATAAAGGTTAAGTGAGGTCATAGAGTGGGACCTTACAGCCCAGCCAGTGTGGCTCAGTGGTTGAGTGTGACCCATGCACCAAGAGGTCGCGGGTTTGATTCCCGGTCAGGGCACATGCCCAGGTTGTGGGCCTGATCCCCAGTGGGGGGCATGCAGGAGGTGATCAATTGATGTTCTCTCTTATCGATGTTTCTATCTCTCTCTCCCTCTCCCTTCCTCTCTCTCTAAAAAATCAATAAAGAAAAAAAAATTTTTAAAAAGAGTGGGGCCTTGCAGAAAAGAGGCCATGTGAGGACACAGCGAGAAGGCAGGGTCTACATGCCAGGCAGGGAGGTCTCACCAGAAACAACCTGACAGCATCTTCATATTAGACTTCTGTCCTCCAGAACTGTGAGAAAATACACTTCTGTTGTTCAGGCCACCCAGTGTGTGGTATTTTGTTGTGGCAGCTCCAGATAATGCCTACACAGAGATCCATGCACAAGGGGAAGAGGTGTTCCATTTGTTGTTTATTTGAATAAAAATAGGATCATGCTAAGCTCACATTACTCCAAAACTGGTTGTTCTCATTAACATTACTTAATGACCACTTGGCTCTGTGCTCACTCCCACATCCAGCTCTGCTAGGACATCCTGCAGACCCTCCCATCAAAGCCTGTCTGGACTCGGACCACTGTTCCCCACCTTGGTGTTAGCTCCATCCTCTCTGTCTCTCTCACTGCAGCAGCCTCTCCATTCTTCTCTGCCTCCACCCTGGCCCCATTCAGTCTGTTCTCCTAATAGTAGCCAGAAGGATCCTTTAAAAACCTAACTCAGGTCACGCTGCTCCTCAGCTCAAAACCTTCCAGTGACTTCCCATCCTGTGCAGAGTAAAAACCAAAGTCCTCACCAACAACTACAAGGCTCCACATGATACACACACACACACACACACACACACACACACACACACACATCTATGATTCTCCTCTCTGACTTTACCTTCTACCCTTGCCCGTGCCACCCTGGTCTCCTTGATGTCTAGATCCCACCAAACATACTCCCAAGTCAGGGCCTTTGCACTTGCTGTTTCCTCAGCCTAGACTGCCCTTTCCTCCTGATAGCCACAGAGTTCCTTCCCCCACTTCCTTCCAGACTCAACCTCTGGACCCACCTTCATTATTCTTCATAGCACCTACTTACCACCATCTGACATAGTACTTATTTATTTGTTTATAGTCTGTCTTTGTCCATTAGGATGTCAATTCCATGAGCAACAAACCTTGTCTTGGTCCTTGCTGTATTCCTGGTATTGAGAACAGTGCTGGCTTCATAGCTGATGCTCAGTAAATGCTTAATGAATGAAAGAATCAATGAATAAATCTCTCCAAGTCAACAGTTGTATAATATTTGCTAATGTGGATAGACCCTGGATCAATAATGTCGAAGTTGTTTCCACTTTTTCTTACTTTAAACAATGTTTGGGATAAACATTTTTTGCACAGCTATGCTAATATATTAATCCTTTTACTTCTTTGGGATATTTTCCTTCAAACCGGATTGATGGTATATTTAAAATTTTAATAGTCATTACCTATTTTTCTTAGTCACAGTCCACAGGCAAATCCTGAAAAGAGGCTTAAGCCATTTTTCCAAGCTGGGACCGGGGTAATATTGCTCTTAGAAAGGACTGCTGAGTGCAAATGCTATGAAGTTTTGTGGGTTGTGCTCCTGCTGACCTTGGAGACAGTCACTGCTTTGGAAGGAGAAAGAATTTAATTGCCTGATACCTGTAGATAAGAGAAAAGACAAATACATTTGTCATATCCCTCTTCTCAAAGAGCAGGAATTCAGTAGGTCCTGGCATAACCAAATATTGTTTCTCAGCAGTGCCAAGGGTCCATTTTCTTTTTTGTTATTCTAATTTGTGACCATGAATTAGCTCACTATTCACGACAGTTGCACAAAGTGTCTATGTGAGTTGTCTATTGCTGTATAACAAGCCACACTGAAACATGGTGGCTTGAAGCAATAACTTATTTGCTCACAATGCTTGGCTGGGAACAGTGGGGTGATTTTTCTGCTGATCTCTGTCGGGGTCACTTATGTGCTGCAGTCAGCAGCTCAGCAGGGACTGGGTGGCCCAAGATGGTTTCATTCACATGTTTGGCAGTTATGCGGCCTGTTGGCTGGGATACCTCAGTTATTCTCCAAATAGCCTTTCATCTTTTAGGCTAGAATGAGCTTTTTCACAGAGTGGCAGAAATGTTCCTGGAGGGCAAAAGCCAAAGCCCTGGCCTTGGGAGTTACACAGTGTTGACCAATGAAGCCTTGAGGGACACCAGGTCCAAGGTGGGAGGGAGGATGTAGATGCTTTCTATTGATGGGAAACACGGCAAGAATCATATTGCCAAGGAGCTGGACACAGGGTGATGTGATGTGTTGGGGACCATTCTGTATCAATATACTACAGTGTCTGAGGAACATTTTGCCATATGAAAGATTCATATTTTTCATGCATTTGTATATGTGTGGTTATAGTTGTAAGATATTTGTAGTCAAATGCTGTACCACTGAGCTATACCCACTAGTTGTAAGATATTCTTTGCTTATTAAGTGGCATTAAAACCCCCAGAATTTACTGCTTCCTCCTCACTGACCCTGGAGATGACTGACGAAGCCCCTCACAACTGCCTAACACTGATGGATTGCCTCCTGACCCTCATCATTATCCGCAGGCTTCTTTGAGTAATGCAGACTTCTCATGGTTCACTGATGTTTCTTATTTAAAAAGTGACAGTGGCAAATATTGTGCAGGATATATAATACCAATACCCTTTGATGGAACTGAAACAGCACCTTAGCCTTTAACCACTATGGCCCAATGAGCCAAATTACATGTGCTCACACAGGCCTGCACCCTAGCCAAGGGCACAACTGCCAACATTTATACAGGTAGCAGATACGCTTTCTGAGTGGCTCATGATTTTGGAATGTTGTGGCCTGCAAAGTGACTTCCCTACTTCCAGCAGAAATAAAATTAAAAGTGTCCAGTTTGCTGAGGAATTATTGGATGCTGGACTGTCACCTGCTGCTTTAACTTTTAGTAAGATGCCAGGGCATGCTGAAGTCGACTCTCTAACAGCTCAAGGAAATCACCTTGCTGACACTCCCACAGGAATAGTGCCTTTAGAGACACCACCCTCTCTCTTGGTCCAAAGGGATATTTGCCCAAATAATAACCTAGAAGAACTGGCCAGAGAAGCCCAACAATTGGCTTCAGAAAAGGAAAAACAAGATTGGAAATCCAACAAGTGATGGTTTGATAAAAAGAGGAAGCTCTGGTGCAGGCCCATGAGGAGCCAGTCCTGCGGCTCTCCAGTTACCACTCCTGACTACCGTGCGTGTGTTAAACCAGTGGTCCCCTGCGGAGCGATGGCATTCATGAATCAGTGCTGGTGGGGAATATTCATAAGGCTGAAAAGAGCACCTACCTCACTTGTTCCACTTGCCCAAAGTGGAACCAGGGAAGCCGGATCCCACTGCTCCCAGACATTTTAGATTTCACAACGGACTACTTGAGGTTGTCCAGTGGATTTCACACAGCTTCGCCTGCCTCTTGGACATAAATACGTTGTAGTCATGATCTGTATGTTTTCTCACTGGGCTTCTGCTTTCCTTTGTAGACAGGCTACTGCCTCTTCAATGGCTAACCATCCCTTTGGAAAAAAGTATCCCTTCCAAGGGAACCCCTCTCTAACTCAGTGATTGCAGGACCCATTTTAATGGTCAGGTGCTTTGACAAGTCTATGCTGTTTGGCTGCTTTTACAACACGCACCACCCGTAATCCTCAGGCTTAGCTGAACGCACCAATGGCATTATTAAGGTGCAATTGGCAAAATTTGTAGAAACCCTTCAAAAACCTTGGCTAATCTCAGACCCACCCCTTTGATACTCATGAACTCTCATCCTTGAAAGACTGACTGATGGGGTCCCAGTGCACCTGGCCTCTGCCTCTTTTGATTTGCACCTATAAAAGGAGTTATTCTTCAATATTTTATTTTATTTTTTCTTTATTGATTTTAGAGAGGGAAGAAGGGAGAGGGAAAGAGAGATATAAACATTGATGAACAATAACATTGATCGGCTGCCTCCTGCATGCCCCTCACTGGGGATCTGGCCCACAACCTGGGCATGTGCCCTGGCCAGGAATCAAACCAGCGACCTCCTGGTGCCTGGGTCGACGCTCAACCCCTGAGCCACACCGGCCGGGCTATGCTTCAATATTTTAAAGGCCTAATTTATTCTATCAAAATTAGCCATGTTCTGGTAGAGCAGTCTTTTTACAATGTACTCCACAGAGATGAAGACCTAACAACACACTTTGCAAACTGGAAGTTTTGTCCGTTGGGTAAGATACGTCCAGAAAGAGACTCTTCAGCCTCACTGGTAAGGCGCCTGCCCATACTGCTAACCAACCCTCAGGCTGCAAACTCCAGGGAATAGACTGCCAGAGTCATGTAACACATCTGAAGAAAGCGCCCGACCCGACTGGACCTGCACACCCTGCGGTGCCTGCAGGTAAAGGTTTCCTGAAACTGAGGCAGACAGCACTTGATGAGACAGCTTTCCCAAGATATTCAGACCAGGCTAGTTAGAAGGTTTGTAATTTGCAGAAGTCTTTCTTTCATCTAGACTACTGACTGACTCCAGATTTTTATCCAAATTCACTGTCTGAATTTTCAACCTAGAGGCTGTATTACTGATAAGACATTTTATACCAGTTTAAAAAAATTCTGTTTAATTGCAAAAAACCTCCCAGAATTGTAAAGTTTTGCTTTTATTATAACATTTAATAAAACTTAATTAAAAATAAAAATTCAGCTTTATTTCAATTTTAAATTCTTATATTTATCCTTATTTTATTTTGCTTAGTAATATTAATAATTCTGAATGTTTTAGAAGAAAAACATCTGTGCTTTGTAAATTCTTAGCTCATTGGGGATGAGTACAAGTCTTCAATTTAGAAAATATGACAGTGGAACTCAGAAAAGAAAAAAGTAAATAAAAAAAAAGAAAGAAAAGGCATTCAAAAAACTGATCTGCTTAAATTTTTAAAAACCAGAAACACTGGAAGTGAGCAATCTTCTGTTGAACAGTTTGTCACAAAATTTGTGAATGAAAAATTTCACAAATTATTTATTTATTGACTTTTTATTGCTAATAAGCACTGTGACAATGAGCAAGAAAAATATTCTCATCATATTCATGACTTGAACAAGTTGAATGAGATCTCTGCAAATTCACATTTTTTTCTGAGTGAAGGTTCAATTACAGACCCAAAGAATTGGAATGTATGTGGCCTCCATTTGTACTTGCAAGTGTTAGGATCTGCGAAAATGTGCTTATCAGCCTCTTTCTCCTGGAGTCTGTTTTTAGATTAGGCAGGAGAATCGGGGGGAGTCATTCTGGAAAGCTGGTGCCTTGTCACATTCTTTAGAAGGGATGGGCCTTCAGGGATACTCTGGGCCTCTGGCAGAACTGGAGACAGAGCCACAGAGTGCTCAATCATGACAGCCTCCCTGAGTCCTGCCAGAGTGTCCCCATGGGTCTACAAATAGAACATAGTGAAAAACCTCCCTTCCACCCTGTCTCCCAGCCATCACATTCACCTTCCTGCAGGCAATGAGCATGACCCATTTCTTCTATAACCTTGTAAAGATGTTTTATGGCCCTGGCCAGTTTGGCTCAGCGGTTAGAGCATCAGTCTGCGGTCCAGAGAGACCTGGGTTCGGTTCCCGCTGAGGGCATGTATCTCAGTTGCAGTTTGTCCCCGGCCCTGGTTGGGTCATGCGGGAGGCAGCCACTCGATGTGTCCCTTTCATGTCGATGTTTCTCTCTCTCTCTCTCTCTCTTCCTCTCTCCCCCTCCCACTCTATCTGAACAACAACAAAAAGAAAACAAACAAAAAAGATATTTCATGCACAAAGAAGCATTTACCTGACTAGTCTTTTTTTTTTTTTTTTTTTTTTTTAAGCATAAATAGTAACTATATATGGTACCAGATGGATACTGGAAATATTGGGGGAGGGGGGACTTTGTAAAATATAATTGTCTAACCACTGTGCTCTACACCTGAAACCAATACTAAAAAATATTGAAAGTAAACTGTAATCGGAAAAAAAAAATACATTAGTACATGGTTATTCATTGCTACATTGTTTCTAATTGTAAATCATTGCTCAAAATGTCTCTAACTTAAGCTTGCTCTTCATATATCCCTTTTTATCCTTATTTTATGGCTTGTCTTATCTTTTGAATTGGATTAGAAACTGCTATTAAACTTGTAATACTTCATGGGAAATCTACATTATTTTCTACATAGTAGCACTGAATAAATATTTGCCCATTTGAAAATTTAAAAAAACAAACAAAACATAAATAGAAGCATATTAAAAATCACTGCCCAGCATCTTGCTTTTTCACTTAATATATTTATTCAATAAATATTTACTGAGCACTTACTATGTGCCAAGCAAATTTTTAGGTACTTGAAATTTGGTAGTGAACAAAACAGATACATTCCTTACCCTCATGGAGCTTACATTTTTTGTGGGAAATAAATAAACAAGTAAATATATAGTGGAAAGTGATAAATGCTATAGAGACCAGCAGGCTAAGGCCATCAGGAAGAAGGGTGTGGGGTGGGGATGGGGGGATTGTTGCTACTTTATGTAGGGTGGTTAGAGTGCTTAGTGAGAGCCTTGCATGTTAAATGATATTTGAGCCCAGGCCAGAAGAAAGTGGAGGAGTGAACCATGCATATATCTGGAGTTGAACATCTAAAGCAGAGGGAATGTCCCACAGTAAGGCCCTGAGGCAGGAGAGTACTCTGTATACGAAACAACAAAGCAGCCATGTAGCTGGAGTGAGTAAATATATCTCAGAGATATTCTGTGTCATGAGAACTTTCTAATTCTTTTTTATATCTGCATCTTGTTCTATTGCATGTATGCACCATTGTTTAAGCAGTCTTCGACTTATAGAAATTTAAGAGACTTCTGGTATTTTTGTTTTAGTAGTTACCTTGTAGTGTTAGAGAACAAAATACAACTTAGTAAATTTGAAAATCTATTTAGCTTTACTAAGAGATTCATGAATTGGACAGCATCCCCTCTAGTAAGTCGAAGGATGCTCCCGGGGTGGTACAACATGGAAGGTTTTTATACTCAGAAAGAAGGTGGGAAGAGGAAGTTAAAAAAAATGGGTTATTTCAGGCAAAGACAAGTTTCCTTAGGGGCAGGCAGGACTTTTTATCAGGCAGATTACCTCACTAGTATTGATCAGGAAATTCCAGGCTGATTGATTTAAAATTTCACTCCTGGGAGAGGCTGAAACTGTAATTAGGTCAGTTATTAAGTTTTAAGTTTTGGCGCTGAACTCTATTTTGTCCTGGTGTGTGTGTGTGTGTGTGTGTGTGTGTGTGTGTGTGTGTGTGTTTTAACAGTAGCCTCCTTAAAAATAATTTTCAGAAAATGTTATAACAGGTTCAGAGGAAAAGTTATATAAATACAAACCTAAATGGAAGAAAGAGATTGAATTACAAATGGAGGCAAAACTGTTTTTGCAAAGGGGGAAGGAAGTCAAAGGAAACTCTACTGTTATTGGTGGAAGTGGGGTTCCTGGGGTACCACTGAAATAAGAATTTCTGGAGGCCCCCATGGAAGGATGAGGTATTATAGAAATCCTTACCTTTCTGTGAATGAGTTTTCAAGGTCCCATTTCCCTTTGTCCTCGCGAGGAAGAAGTGTAGCTGTGGCTTCAGCAGAGCTAGAATCTATGTTCAGAATTTTCACTCCATGTTGGAGCAGTGTCCAGTCCAGCATCAGGCTTCGTTTGTGTTCCCCATTGCAGCTCATCAGTGCATTGCATGTGGGGTCCGCATGGCCAGGACCACACAGGTGAATAAAAGAGAACCAAGAGACCCAAGAACCCAGAGAGCAAGCTCTTTGTGTAGGGGACTATGCATTCCCAAATTTTCATGGGCTTGCAGTGGCCCCATCCATTCTGGACAATGGTCTCTGTTCCCAGGTGTGACTGACAGGCACCTTCCCTAGTCACCCCAACTTCACTGTGCGTGCATCTGTCTCCCCTTTGTTGTACCTCTTCCCCCAGGGATCTGTGGAGAATGGGCTGGTGGTTCCCTGGGGAGTGCAAAGTTGCCGTTTCCTGGTGAAGCTGCCCAAATGACATGTCTGGCCTTCCCTTTGCTCCTTTCCTGTTATTAATAACTAGCTAATTACAATGGTATCACTACCAAACAGTGAAGATTTGTATACCTGTCATTTGCCTACCATTTACAAAGAGGTACAAAATAGCTTAAAGACAATGGATGGAGCTCGAATTAGACAGTCTGGAAGGTGTGCTAGAGATGATGCATGGTTTTTTATTGAAGTACAAACTTTCTATCGTCTTAATATTATGTGATACCGTTTTGCCCCTCTATGTCTTTAGACATATCTACCAATCTTCTTTATAGGGTGAGCATTCATCCTGGCTTTAGCAATGAAAGTCCCGTATCTTGGAAAACCCCTCAGTCCCTGGAAAACAAGGACAGTTGATCATTCAAATTTCCTGTTATAAGCATTGGTGAAATTATTATATTTCTTCTTCCTTCCACTTCCTTTCTGAGAAAACTCTATGTTCCAGTGATATGCAGCCTGGGCTGCAGCTGAAGTTTTAAAATAGTCCTGATACCTGGGCCCCACCCCCATAGAGTCTAATTTAATTGGTCTGGGGTATGGCTTGGTAATCTGGGATTTTTAAAAGCTGGACATATAATTTTAATGTTCACCTAAGATTGAGAACCACTGGTATATAAAGGGGTGGAACTATCTCCAAGATATACTGATTGCAGAATAGTGTGTATGTATACATCATGTATAGTTATATCTATATCTATATCTATATCTATATCTATATCTATATCTATATCTTTATCTATATCTATCTATCTAAAATGCCACCACTATGTAGGTGGAAAAGAAGAAAATATTTATGTATTTGCAAACATATGTGTGTATGTATATATATAATTATATGTGTACATGTACATATATATATATACACATACATACATATGCATAAACTATCTCTAGAAGGACATACAAGGAACAGGTAACATTGTTTACAATCAGGGATGTAAGCTGGGGAGTGAAGGGAGAGTTTTCACTGTGTACTTTTTTTGACATTGTGAATCTATTATCAATTTTTTAAGGTTATTTAAAAATTTTACCTTTTTGTTGTTGTTGTTAATCCTCACCTGAGGATATTTTTCCATTCATTTTTAGAGAGAGTAGAAGGAAGGGAGGGAGGGAGAGAGAGAAAAAAGAGAGAGAGAGAGAAACATGGATGTGAGATGGACACATCAATTAGTTGCCTCCTGCACGGCCCCAACCAGGGCAGGGGAATCAAACCTGCAACCCCTGTACATGCCCTTGACCAGGACTCAAACCTGAGACCCTTCGGTCTACAGGCTGACCCCAAACCGGCCAGGGCCTAAAAATTTTACCTCTTTAAACTAGGAAATACATTTAGTATCCTGAAAAAGTATATATATAATTGCATAGACAGTATGATCTTTTATTTTTTTAAAAGCCCCCAAACCGCACAAGTTTAAAAATAAAACTGTGCATAGAAAACATTTTCTTAGAAAATTGAAACAAATATATACACACAACAAAGGGAGTTTTACTGGTGGACTGCTACTTTGTAGTTATTTCTTTTTAAAAAATAAAGCATATTTATTATTTCTATAGTAAGAGAAACCTAATGATCATGTTTTTGTTTAGAGGCAGAACGCTTGCTCCAGGGAAGGAGTTGCTTTGCCTTGCTGACATGGGGTGTTTGCTCTTCTTCCTTCTTCCTGTGTTGTGTGCCACCCTCTCCTGTTGCTCAAGAGGAAGTCCAATCACTGAGGAGTCAAAATCAGGCGAGCTGCTGGGGGAGGCAGGGAGAGGGCACCACTGGAGCTGGTCAGCTGCCAGAGATGCCCAGACAAACTGTACTGACTGCTTTCCATTCTCTGGACACGGTGCCGGGCTGTGTAGGGGTAAAACGTCAGCAGACAGGACCCTGCCCACAAAGCCCTGCTTGGGTAAGGTGATGGCCAGCACACATGCACAGATGCAGGCCTGTCCTAACATTTATGAGGCCCGGATGGGATATCCATAGAGGCCACATGCCATGGATCTAAAGATTTAAAAGTTGCATCTCAAACTAACCCACTGTTGAGTAAAATATTATCTATTCTCCTCTATTATTTTTATTTTTTTTATCCTCACCCGAGGACATTTTTGCATTCATCTTCAGATAGAGTGGGAGGGAGAGAGGGGGGAAGAGAGAGAGAGAAATATCGATGTGAGAGAGACACATCAACTGGCTGCCACCCACATGACCCCAACCAGGGCTGGGGACAAACTGCAGCTGAGGTACGTGCCCTTAGTGGGAACTAAACCTGGGTCTCTCTGGTCCACGGGCTGATGCTCTAACCACTGAGCAAAACAGGCCATGGCTATTCTCCTCTATTATTAAATATAACTTCAAATGGCCAGAGAAGGTGAGATTTGAATATAGACTTTGCTCTGATTCCTTCAAGTTCTGAGCTTGGATGTGGTTATCACAGGCAGCTTCTAAGATGGCCCCAGTGATCCTCACCTCTTAATATTTACACCCTTGTGTAATTCCCACCTCTTAAGTGTGGGCGAGACCCATGACTTGCTTTAACCAATAAAATGTGTTAAATGGGATGGGATGTCACTTCCGTGGTTAAGTTACATGAAATAGAGAGTGACTTCCCTTTTGCTAGCAGACTCTCCCTTCCTGGCTTTGATAAAGCAAATTGCCATGTTGGAGAGGCCTACATGATAAGTGAATGAGGGTGGACTCTGGCCAACAGTCAGCAAAGAACAGACGCCTTCAGTCCAACAACCTTTGAGGGGCAGATTCTTCCCTACTCAAGCCTTCAGATGAGACCCCAGCCCTGGCACCCCTTGTGACTGACCCTGAAACAGAGGAGCCAGCTATGCCCTACCCAGGTGTCTAACCCACAGAAACTATGAGATAGTAAATATATGATGTTTTAAGCCTCTACATTTGCAGTAATTTGTTATGTAACAATAGAAAGTGAACATAATAGCACTACTAGAAGTGTTGGCTTTCAGCCCTGGCCCCTAGTCAGTGGCCTGCATGCCTCCTTCCCACCCCCTCTTTATCTTGAATCTTGAGGGGCCTCATGTTCATCTCTATGGACACCTCAGCTTTCATGTCTGTTCTGCTACCTCCGCTCCCTACTCCGAGATATCCTTGAGGCCTAGACGGTGTCTATACTCAGCTGGTGCTCCCCCTGACAGTGCTGCGCTTGGGAGGACGGGCCAGGGGACAATGTTATGCAAACCCTGGGAATGACTCAGGGCCATTTATACAGGGAGTTCCAGGTGCTGGGTACTCAGAACATTCCAGAAGAGGGGCTTCAGGTCTTTGACTTCCCTCACCCCGACTCTCCAACCCAATGGGACGGGCATGGCTAGAGAAGGAGCAGAGCAAGGCCCCCTAAGGCACAGAGCCAAGGCAGGGACCCTCTCACCAGCTCTGAGCCCAGCTCTGCACTCCTGAGACGCTCTGGCGGGGGTCAGGTGCATTGGGTCGGACCCGGAGAGCGGCCTGGGGAGCTTCAATGAGTAGAGCTGCTGCACATCTGGGGGGAATCTTCAAAAGGAGTTGTGGGTTGAGCTGGGTGGTAAAAGTGGGAGGACTTAGAAGAGAATGGGAGGGTCCCCAGAAAAGCAGCCAGAACTGAGGAGGTGGCTCCCAAGGCTATAGTCTCTGTAGGGTAGAGTGGGGAAGGGTTGGGCTATGAGGTCAGAGTGCATCTGTGTAAATCCTGTCTGCCTCTGTGCTCTGGTTGTGTGACATAAAATTACCTAAACTCTCTGAGTATCGGTTTCCTCATCTGTAAAGCAGGGATAATAACAGTACCTAGCCCATAGACTCACGGGGACAAATGCCTGTCAAGTGCTTCTAGTATATTGGCTACCGTGACGGAAACCGGGGCTCCAAGGGCTATTTTTCTGCTCCCTAGTGCTACTTGCCTTGCCTCAGAGGGGGAATGAGAAGCAGTTTGTCCAGTTTTGTGAAGATACATTTGCTCCACAAACATTTGTGGAAACTTACAGAGCCCGGCCCTAACTTCCTCCCTCCTTTCTCAAACGCCACGAGAACCGTGACAAGTCAGTGGAGGGCTGGGTTCTGTGATGCCTGTTCTCGACCAATGTGTGCCAGTGGGCAAGGCGCCGGTCTCTGTCGCCTGATCTGTGAAGTCAGGGGGTTACCAGTGGCCCTCCCAGTGTGGCCTGCAGACCCGTGGGCTCGGCATACCTGGATCATGTTAGAAAGCACACTCTTGGGCTTCGCCTGAGTCAGAACCTCTGGGGCTGCCCTGCAATCACTGTTGCTAGGGGATTTTGTTTGCTCACTGAAGTTTGAGGATCCCTGGGGTGGACTGTCAGAAATCTTCATAGACCTGGCTTCGCAGAGCCCCTCAGGGCTGATGCAGGAAGCCAATGGGCTGGGCTTCACTTTTAGAAGCACCAGCAGGGTTCTGAGGAAACATCTTCCCTCCTACCCGTGAGAGTTTAGGAACGGCTATGAAGTGAACGTTTGTGTCTTCCCAAATTCATGTTTGAAATCCTAACCCCCAAAGATGATGGCATTAGAAGGCGGGGCTTTTGGGAGGTGCTTAACTCTTGAGGGTAGAGCCCCCATGGGTGGGATGAGTACTTTATAAATGAAGCTCCCTGTCCCCTTAAGGCAACACCGCGAGAAGTCTGCAATCTGGAAGCCCTGAGTTTGGATGTCGAGCCTCCAAAACTGTGAGATATAAATTGTTGTTGTTCTTAAGCCACCCGGTGTGTGCTATTTGGTTATAGCAGCTTGGACAGATAGGATACAGCTGGGCTGGGGACCTAGTGCAAGAAAATTCAGAGCCCCTTGTTCAAAAGCAGGAGAAAAGCTTTTTTCTCTCTCCTGTGGGCTCCGTCTTGACTCATCATGTGTTTTAAAATTTGCTATTTCATGCCATGCCCCCTCAGGCATGGGAGACTTGCCTGGTGAGTACAGACCCTCACGGGCTTCTGGGCTGCTGTCCCACCCCCACCCTCCCTGTGTGTGCACCCAGGCCTCTGCTGAGGGCACTGCAGCTCACAGGGTGACCTCTGAGCTCCCGTTGGAGCAGAAGTGATTACAGCTGGAAGAAAGTGCAGCCAGCAGCAACCTGGTGATTAATGAATGGATTTGGAAATTTCCTCCTGCTTTGGCCTCAGCCTGCACCTGAACTATGGTCGATGCAGCAGTACATTTCTGTATAATTTCTTTTGACAGCCGGGAGGAGGACAAACCCAAAAAGACTAACCCAATTACAGTAAAGTAGAGATCTGGCTGCTGTCTGTTGACAAGGTGAGCACAAGGGCACCCCGGTTCAGGGACACAGTGCTTCAGGACCGGGAGTGCTTTCCTGCCTGGCCCCCTGGCGTGTTTCACTTTGTGGCGGATGGTGGCTGTCACTCCCGGGCTGTGTAATGAGGGCGAGGTGCCCTGACCAGTTTTGCTTAGCAGTTAGAGCGTCGGCCTGCGGACCAATGAGTCTCGGGTTCGATTCTGGTCAAGGGTATGTACCTCGGTTGTGGTTCGTGTCCGGCCCTGGTTGGGTCGTGCGGGAGGCAAACAGTCGATGTGTCTCTCTTACTTCAATGTTTCTCTCCCCCCCCCCCCACTCTATCTGAAGATAAATAGAAAGGTATCCTTAGGTCAGGATGAAAAAAATATATTAGAAAGAAAGAAAAAGAAAGAAAGAAAGAAAGAAAGAAAGAAAGAAAGAAAGAAAGAAAGAAAGAAAGAAAGAAAGGAAGAAGAAGGAGAAAGTGATGTGAAGGGAACAAAAGTGGGTTGGGCTCCATGTGCTCCCTCCCAACGCCAGGCCTGTGATAGGGCCACTCAGAAGGAGAGTTACCGTGGTAGAGCCCTGAGCAGGAACCCAGGAAAGCTGGGGTCTGCTCTGATTCTCTCTCTCAGGAGGAGGCCTGGAGTAGACATTCAGCCTCGTTGGGCCCCAGTATTCTCATCTGTAACATAAAGGTATAAAATTAGATTATCCCCCCACGCCACCTCTCCCTTATTTAATATTTCATATGGGTAAGGATTTAAAAGAGATATGGCAGCTTGTGCGGCTAATTTTATGGGAAGAGTATTAAGAATATAGGGCAGAGTGGGCTATAAACCAAAAGGTGTTCCACCATGAAAGGCTAAACGTCATTAGTTTGACGTTTCTTTCATAGGCAATGGGGAGCCATTGAAGGCATCTAAAGGGGAAAAGGACTGTGTTCAGAGCTGAACCTGAGGAAGATGGAGTGGATGCCAAGTTTCGGAAGAATCGAGGCTGGAAGAATCCAGGTAAGTCATTGCCAGCAGCGCTGAATGGAGTGGCCAGCAGCCTGCAGAGAGCAACATGCCCGAGTTTTATTGTGACTGCTGTGACATTCCTCACCCATGACTCTCCATCTGTGAGCAAGACACTGCAGTGGTAGAACACACAAAGCGAATGTGGAAGACTACAGTCGGAAATGGATGGAAGCACAGGCTCAGAGCCTGGCTGACAAAACACCCGAAAGATACCTCCTACTCCATTCTTAGCTCCTCCTCCTGCAGGAGCCCTGACCCCACCTCCCCTGTCTCCAGGGTCCTCCTCACCCTGGTGTGCTGCCGCCACCCCACATGGGGGCCCCTCTCATGATGCCAGTGATGGGCCCTCCTCCCCCTGGGATGGTGCCCATGGGACCTGCTCCTGGAGTGAAGATGTCTATGGGAGGTCACATGCCAGTGATGCCTGGGTCCCATGGTGGTGCCCACTCGGCCAGGAATGACTCGACTAGAGAGATAAGGAGAGACAAGAGCCTCCTTCTGTCAGTTTTATATTACTTGTCGACTTCACCAGGAGGTCATGGTGCTGTGACTCTGGGTGTTTTCTAACAGCATGACAAGGAAGACTGGCTCCCCCTTCCTACCAAAGAGAGAATAGTTTTGGAGGGGAGCAGTGGGATAAAACAAAAGAAAAGCAAGTTTCATTTGTATTGTGAAATGTGAAAATAAATTTGTCAACTCTTTTAGTTAAAAAACAAAAAAGAATCCAGGCGAGAGGCTGTGCATACATGCATGTCTCGCCTTTACCAGATAGCACCGTACTGCCTTCCGAAGGCTGTGCCAATCCTCACTCCCTCCAGCAGACCGAGAGTTCTCCTTCCTCGCACCCACTGTCACTCGACATTGTCGGGCTGGTACACGTGGGTGTGAATTGACATTTTATTGTAATGTTAACTTGCATTTCCCTAGTGAGTTGTGCATTTGCACATCTTTTGTATATTTATTGGATATTTATGTTTCCTCTTCTGTGAATTTTCTAAGTCCTTTGTCTATTTTTTATGTTCTTTTAAAATACACCCCCCCCCCCACCTGCCAAATCTGGATACTAATCTTTTGTCAGGTATATGCAATGCAGATGTATTTTCCCAGTTTGTATTGGCCTTTTAATTTTGTTTATGGTGACTTTATCTTATTTCTTTATTTTTATTTATTGATTTTAGAGAGAGGAGAAGGGAGAGGGAGAGAGAGATAGAAACATCAATGAGAGAGAACATCGATTGGCTGCCTCCTGCATGCCCCCCACTGGGGATCAGGCCCACAACCTGGGCATGTGCCCTGACTGGGAATCAAACTGGGGAATCGAACCAGTGACCTATTGGTGCATGGGTCGATGCTCAACCACTGAACCAAATCAGCTAGGCTTTATGGTGACTTAAGAAAAGCAATCAGATAACTGTAACAGTTGAATTTCTCAACATTTTACGAATTGTTCTTTGGTGTCTTTTTGAGAAATCCGTCTCTACCCTCAAATTGCAAAACTATTTTTAAATGTCTCTTCTATTTCAAAAAGTTTTAATGTTTCTTTTCATCTTTAGGCCTTCACACCCCAAATTTATTTTTGTATATGGTATAGGGTAAGGAAAGGTAAAAATCCAATGCTTTTTCCATGTGGATACCACGTTGTCCTAGGACCACATATTGAATGTCTCACGCCCCTGCCCTGCCTCCCAGGGCCAGGAAGAGGTTAGACAAGTGAGGAGCCACCCTCAGGGTCATGAGGGTCTGCCGCTGAGAGTGAGCACCTTCTTCAATTTTGCACCCTGCGTGCCCTGCTTGCCCACACTATTCCTGCTCACTCTCTCCCCTTCCAGGGGGCCTAGCCATAGCCGAAAGGCTTGTCCCTACACTGACACACACAAGACTTTGGGTCTCCTGCCCAGGAATGTTGGTTCCTGAGACAGAAGAGTCTTTGTGAAAGAGGAGGATAAAGAGCCCTGACATGTGGGCTTGGGTTGAGGGGAGGCAGGATCAGGGTTGGTGCCTCCGAGGTGCAGTGAGAGGCTTCTGGGGCAAGGGGCAGGTGCATAGAGGGCTTTCCCCTCCATGATGTCTTGAGGGGACCCTGTCTTCGTAGAACGTGGGAGGTACTTGAGGGTGCCCCAGAAAGTTTAAGCTACTGCATAGATGTGGAACAGATAACAGTGAAAGTCGAGCAAGATTGTATTTTAATTCTCTTTCAATACTTCTAATTATATATGGGAAAAGTCTCCCTTTGGTTTAATCTGTCAGGCCTGTCTAATGCTTGCTGGTTCCCCCTTTTAACTCCTAGAGGCTGGGCCTCAGGCTTGGGAGCCTTGGGAGCTATGGATCTGACTAGGTATTTGATCACATTGTTTTGCTTGTGTTGTATTTATTTGTTGGGGGTTGCCTTCTATTCTGGCATGTGATGGCAGTTTGCTATTAGTGATGCTAATAGAAAGTTTCCTTTTTAATACGTGTATTTGAGCAAAGAAGTTCTCCTTATGTGCATAAAATCACATTTACGTGTGCATTTGGAAAAAGAGATGTAGCAAAGGAGGGTCAGTAGAATGTTGAAGTTTCTCTCACAGTGATTTTTGTCTTCCTTATATTTTTTTGGTGTCGTTTGTATTTTTTTTACAATGAGCATATATTATTTATATAATCAGAAAATAACTATTTTTGTTATGGAGAAAGTTACATATGTTTAAAGGAACATACTAAGTACATACTAATACAATATGGCTTTGGCAACATGGTTGGCTTGGCCTGGGTGACTTTTTGCTGGGAGACTGTGAGGAATGAGCCAGGCAAAGAGCAAAGACAGCCTACTTGTCATGGGAAATTCGGGCTCATACTGCTGGGGGCTGGGCTCTGTCTTTTCAGCATGTTCTGGATTTTATTTCAGAGTCTCAGCTACAACTTTTGAATCAGGTAAAGCATTGATCGTTTGACAAGATGGACCTTACCTTCTGTGGTGTGCTATATCTTTGCTTTGCCTGCGTTTAGACGCCTCAGGTTGAGGTGGACGAAGGGAATTTGGCCAGGGTCTAGATTCCTGTTACTGGTGCTGTCCTGTGAATGGTCTGTTGCACCAGAGCTGATAGGTGACAACCTCCCTGCTAGGCTGTTCCCTGTCGGCAGAGTGACCACTGTCTGGCTGTCTTCCCAAAGAGTCCTGGCAGCTGGCGCCAGTTCAAGGCGCTGGCTCTTCCCCAACGTAGGGCATCATTTAGCAGGAGCTCCTGGGGCAAAGGATTCCTCATGTGTAGCCATAGAAATCCTCAGTTCAATGCCTTCAGGAACAGGCTTTTTTTCAGACCACACCCTGAGTTACTGTTTAATCTTTAACGGGGCCAACACGTCCAGACACAACAAGGAGCAGACGGTGACTGCCAGCTCTTCCTTGGGGATTTATCTGGCTTCATGGTCTGATTCCTGAGCTTGCATCTGATTGTGGGACAGATGGGGGTTGGGCCAACAGTGTCTGCCATCACGAGATAAAGCCGACCATGGAAGTAGTCACTAATCCGTAGGCACCGGAATCAGCAGGGCAGGATGGTCACAGGCCCTGCCCTCCTGGGGGTGGCAGTCTGATGGAGAAGGCACACGAATAATGGCAGGTGTGAGGAGGGTTTGCAGGGTGGGGGTGCTGCTGTAGCACACAGCAGTGTTCACTGAAAGGTGGGATGGGAGGGGTGTCTGAGCAGAAGACATTCGGACTTAAGACACTGTGGAGGAGGGGACCATTTCCACTTCCCTCTTAGTTATTCTGGCTGGTCTAATCAAATTGACATGAGGCAGTAACAGGAGAAGAGAATAAAATTTAATTATGTGTGTGCATACAAGGGTTCCTGTAAGAATATGGGACCCAAGGACAAAGCAGGCTGTTGAGGTGAATATGCCATCTTGAGCTCAGGAGAAAGGGCGCAGTGGTTTATACTTCAAAGGAGAGGTAGACAATTCACAGATAGATGGGAAGGAACAAACATTTGGTAAACAAATTCTTGCCAGTCTACCCAGAAACAATGGGACACAGAGGGGAGTCTAACAAACAGATTCTCCGGGCTCCTCCTTGTCTGCCACACTTAGTTTATATTAAAATATAGTTATCTGTGATGAAACTCCTTTCCTGGAGCAGGTTCTCTGTCTAAATTCACTTAGGCAATTTTGGGGAAGATCAAAGCTTCTTCCTAAGTCTTATTTTTTAAAAAATAACCAGCTTGAAATAAGCAATATTTAAAAAGAGTCATATTTTGAGGTGGCAAAACTCTGCTCCCCTTCAACACCGAGAAAGAAATCACCAGGTGAGGAGACGTGGGAAGGAGTGATCCCGGAGGAGGGAACAGAGTGTGCAGAAATCCAGAGGGACCCTGCAGTGTTCAGTTGAAAATCTGCTTTAGGGGCTGAAGAAGAGAGAATAGGGTAGGGAGATGGGCAGGGCCAACTGTTGGGCCTCCTAGGACAGGAGTTCTTAACTGAGGGCAGTTTTGTCCCCCAGGGACATTTGACAAGATTGTCACAAATGTGTCTGTGTAGGCGTGTGGGGGAACTCCTGGCATCTGGTAGGTAGAGGCCCTGGATCTGCTAAACATCCTGCTATGCACAGGACAGCCCCTGGCAACAGGAAATGATCCAGCCGAAAACTGTCAATAGTGCTGACATTGAGAATAGTGCTGACATTGGGATCACTTGAAAGACTTTGTTCCTCATTCTGAAGCCAAGGGGAAGCTTGGACTGAGTTTTACAGGAGAGGGACATGAGCAGATTTATGTTTTACAGTGATCAGGCCGGCTGTTCTGAGGAAGTTTTGAGATCTAGCTGTGCTAGTTCAGGGTCACTCTTAGTAGTTCTGAACCCTTTTCTCCAGTTTGGGACTTCCTGGTCTCTGATTTTCTTTATCCCCTGGGGCTTACCCTTGACTGCTTTGTAGACATTTAGGTCTCTAGGAAAACCCATCCAGGTCAGAGAAACCAACTCAGATACTTAGTAAGAGCTAAGCGGGTCAGGGGTTTTCCCACTGAGTACAATAGGCACAGCACTAGGGCCTGCAAAATGTTTAAGGCCCATGTGTCAGGCAGAAAATGGCCCCCCAAAGATGTCCTAATCCCCCAAGCCTGTGAATATGTTATTATACATGGCAAAGGGACTTTGCAGATGCGATTAAATTAAGGAACTAAATGGGATTCTCCTGGATTATCTGAGTGGGCCAGTGTGATCACAAGGGTCCTTCTAAGAGGGAGACAGGAAGGTCAGATTCAGAGGAGATACAATGGGGTCAATACTATAAAATAATACATTTGTATGCTACTACATTTCTGGCAATCTGCTAAAATAGCAACAGGAAACTAATACAGCCTAGAAGTTTAATTGACTCTGACAAAAAAGAATACCTGCCAAATCAAAATGAATAATGTCATTTAAAAAATTTGTTTTGTAATATTTAACATATGCAAAATTGTGTAAAGGCTAATATAACACATAACCAGGTATTATTCACCCAACTCAAGAAATGACCCATCCGATCTCATTTTTCTATCTTCCTTCGAGAGGTCATCGGTATCCTAAATTTGGCATTTTTTATTCCCATACGTTTTTGTACCTGTATCTCCAATCAATATGTAATACTGCTTTGCATGTTATTTTATATAAATGACATCATAGTGTGTGTTTTCTTATGTAACTTGTCTTTTGTATTTAATATGCTTTGAGAATCATTCTTGTTGATGGATATAGTGATTGCATATTAGCCTATTGCATGAATATGTCATACTTAATTTATTCCGCTCATAAGCATTTAAGTTGTTTTCAGTTTTAGCTGTTACAAACAATGGAACCACAAACATTTCTGTGCTTGTCTCTTAGTGCATCTCTGCAAGGATTTCTCTAGGGATAATTCCTAGGGGTTAAACTGCTGGGCCCTTGGATGCACAGGTTTTTCAGAGCGTTCCAAAGTGCTCTTCACAGAGGTCAGGCCATCCTCACTTCAGCAGCGATGCAGAGACCTGGTGGTGGTACTGGTAGGCTAAGATTTTTGCTGATCTGATGGGTGACATAATATTTTATTGTGGTTTTAACTTTCATTTTCTGGATTGCTATGAAATTAAGCATCTTTTCCTATGTTTATAGGCCACTCCTGTTTCTTCCTCTATACATTGTCTGTTCATTTCTTTGGCCCCCCCCCTTTTTTTAAAGAGCTGGTTGTCTTTTTCTCATTAGTTTATAGAAATTCTTTATATTATTTTTTATACCAATCCTCTACAGCTATGTGTGTTGTAAACATCTTCTCCCATTTTGTGGTTCGTCGTTTCATGAAGACATAGTATCTACTGAGACGGGGATATGATCTTATTCTAAGGGAACATTTGGGCAGAAATTCAGTTTCATGATCCACCCAGGACACTGGTCTGTTAACTTAGCTTCAAGGCTGGGCTGGTGCAGATAGTTAAGGGTGTTTCCTAAAATCCATGTGAGGAGTGTCTTCTGGACATGCTCAGTTTCGTTAACAATTTCTCAGGAAATGATGCCCAAATATTCATTTAAATCAGATATCACAAACTCAGTGCCTACAGGGGCCAGATGGATAAGATAAAAGATTAAAATGGATTGGGTGAGACACGCTGACTTCTCAGAGGCACTTATTTGAGGCTGCCTAAGTGTTTAATCCTCACAACAACCCTATGAAGTAGATGCCCAGTATTATTCTCATTTTTCAAATAAGGGAACCTAGGCTTAGAGAGGTTAAGCAACTTGCCCAAAGTCACATAACCAAAAAGTTAAAAAGAACCAGGATTCCAAACTAGGCTGTCTGCCTGTAGGGCCCATACTCCTAACTACAACACTGAAACGTTGCTCAAGGTACAGGAAAGAGTTCACATTTCTGCTAACTCGACCCCGAGTAACGCAGCAGTGCAGGTGAGATTATGACTGGCACCGGGCAGCGGCCTCGGTGTTGGGGATATGGGATCCGTGAGGACTGTGCAGGCTGGGGAGGAAGTGCCCGTTACACAGGTCCTCGATTCCTGCCCGATGTCTACAGGGAATGCAGACCCAGCATTGTCAGATCCAACTGTTTTTCAAGAGAATCTGGAAATCCAGATTTTTATGGGAATGGCAACTGCTTTTTTAAGTACTACTAATAAAATTCAGTAATGTTACAATATCGCTCAGATTTTTGTGAGCTGCCACATTATGACCTTTGATAATGGCCCAGAGTGAATTATTTGTTTATAGCCCGAACTACCCTTGGGGGTAACCAGGTTCATAAGAACCATGTGAAATAATATTTTCTTCTACTTGTACTACAATAACCTCTTTCAAGTCACAAGTATCTCCCTGTAATATAATGCTTAGGAATTTGGAGCCCTCAATACAATCTCACAGACTTGTATCGTATCTCGCATTGTCTTTCTAGACAGAAATTGCGACTGATAAAATAGCCACAGGACCTGGGACTGATGTTCCTGGTCCCCACTAGCTTTCCACTGAACCTGGTGAAAATGATTGTTGTTTTCCTCTCAGGACAAACCAAATATCTTGATATCTGTAATTTACTTGAAAATACTGCAACATTGACTGTAACGCTGTTTAGTTAGCTAGATTAAGCTTCAATTCTAAGGGCAATTTATATCCCAGAGTAGTCAGCCAGCATTCTACCAGAGAGTTCGTCTGCCAGGGTGGCCCCTACAAATGCTTGAGTAATCTGTTAATCAGCACAGTGATATTATAAATGGCTTTTATTTGATGAATTTAGTGGCTTGGTAATTAGCATGAGGAATGACAAGTAAGGGCTCTTACTGATGAAAGATAGCCAAGGTATGTGAACAGGTTTTAGAGGCACTCCTGGTGTTTGCCTGAACAGAGTTTAAGAGTCTAGCAAGGTCATCAGTTTGAACCTGTAGGATGGTGCCAGACATTTGATCCTGAGCCCCTCTTGTCTCCAGACAGACTTTGGGGGATTGGGCGTGGGGTGGGGGTGGCATTCTTGCTGCCTAACGCTGACCACAAGGATAATGAAATGCCTCTGAAGTGTTGTTGGTTCTGCCTCCAGGGAACTATTTATCCCAGGTAGTGCTTGGATCACTTAAAAAGACAGGAGCTGGGACTTTGTGGAACCTAAAGAGCAGGTTGCATAAAATATTCTGCATCTAATTGCTCATGAATGTTTATTTAATAAATGTCTATCTAAAGGGGTAAAATATGGTCTGAGATGTGCTTTTGTCATAACTTAATAGTAAGGTAATGAGTAAGCAGCTGACTCTCACCCACTTGAAAACCTCTCGGCTACTTACAGACTAAAATTAACTAAAGCTAGTTCCCCAAAACAAGATAATGGAGAGTCAGATCTCAGAGATGAGAGGTGGCAACTGAAGGCCCCAGGAGTGTCTGATCGTCCTTGCCTCCCATGCCCTCCATGCTGCAGATGCGCCTTTTGAGACCAGACTGGAGCTGGCTCTCTACTCCTCCTCCCCCTAGTCTTGTGAGGTTGCCTGCGAGGACTGTTGAGAATCTGAGCATCGGATTAAGCAGCTCCTGGAAACCTGGCCCCTCCCACAGAAGGAAACAAACAGAAAAGCGGGGCTGCAGGGCACTAGCTCTGTGGAACGCTTGCCAGTAAATATTTTAATCCAAAGTCTGAATTAAAGAAGTGGTTTTCCAGCTTGCATGTTTGTTTTTATTTATTTGTTCTTTATTGATTTTAGAGAGAGAGAGGGAGGGAGAGGGAGAGATAGAAACATCAGTGAGAGAGAACATGGATTGGCCGCCTCCTGCCTGCCCCCTACTGGGGATCTGGCCCACAACCTGGGCATGTGCCCTGACCTGGAATTGAACCGCCGACCTCTTGTTTCATGGGTCAACACTCGACCACTGAGCCACACCAGCTGGGCTCAGCTTGCATTTTTATTTTTATTTTGTTGAACTTATCTTTATTGTTGAATGTATTACAGATGCCCCTCCTTCTTCCCCCATTGACCCCCTCCTCCCCGCTCCCACCCCATCTTGCCTTCCCCACACTGTCTGTGTCCATTGGTTATGCATATATGCATGTAAGTTCTTTGGTTTATCTCTTCCTGTCCCTCCCCCCTTCTCTTTGAGGTTCCTCAGTCTAACAACTAATTTGTACTTCTTAAGCTTGCATTTTTATTTTATGTATTTATTTTTCTTTATAGATTGTTAGAGAGAGAGGAAGGGAGAGAGAGATAGAAACATCGATGAGAGAGAACATCAACTGATCGCCACCTCCATGCCCCACACTGGGGACCGAGCCCATAACCTGGGCATGTGCCCTGCCTGGGAATCAAACTGGTGACCTCTTGGTGCATGGGTCAACGCTCAACCACTGAGCCACACTGGCCAGGCTAAGCTTGCATTTTTAGCATTCTTTTTTTTTCCTTTTTTTTTTTTTTTTTTTTTCAGATAGAGTGGGAGGGAGAGAGAGGAGGGAGAGAGAGGAAGAGAGAGAAACATTGACATGAAAGGGACACATCGAGTGGTTGCCACCCGCACAACCCAACCAGGGCTGGGGACAAACTGCAACCGAGGTACATGCCCTTAGCGGGAACCGAACCCGGGTCTCTCAGGACTGCAGGCCAACACTCTAACCGCTGAGCCAAACCGGCCAGGGCTAAGCTTGCATTTTTTAAAACAATGTTGTCCACGGCTCACTGTACTAGATTATAGAAGCCTATAGACACTTTTCTTGCCCTTGAAAGGTTAACAGAATATCTTTGTTTCCATAAATAGGTTGGACTGCCACAGCACAAACCAGTCCTTCTACCAGAGAAACTCCTGTTTTCTCATGAAGTTTATTCCTTTCTCTGTGAAATCTTCATAAATCCTTATTGTCACCCCTTTGTTTTTCCAGCTATGATTCCTGAAAAGGTTTCTGTGGTTCCCTTTCAAACTTCAGTATCCATATTCCCTTAATTTTCCCTCATGCTCCGTGGCCTGAATCTTAACCTTTAAAAGTATACTCAGTGCAGGTGCTCTTCCCTGTCCACAAAGGTCACATGATTTTCAAAGCATTCCTCTGTTTCATGTGTGGGTATCTTTTCTCCAATTATATTTTAGACCTATCAAGGACAGGGTCTGTTTTTAACTTCTTCTGTCTCTCTCTGCCCTACAGCACCTACTCTATGAATAAATTCTCAATAACTAATCACTTCTTATCCCATCTAGAAGATTTACGGTTCATAAATATGCAATTCTATTTCATGGAAATGGAAAGCTCTAGATTGGGGGTGAGGCCACTCTTATTATAGCTAACATTTAAAATATTCATTAATCCAGCATTTCACTTAATCTTCATATAATAATCCTACAAAGTAGGTATTATTATTATCTCCAGTAACCAATGAAAATATTGAGATACAAAGAAGTTGTCCAAGGTCATGGGGGAGTCCCAGACACTGCAAAATGAAGTGATAGAAGAAAGGGGAGAGAAAATGGCTTCTTAGCAAGACTATAAAGGAAGGCCTCATGACTACTTTTGTAGTTTAAACATACGTCCGTAAAGTCTTTGACATACCTCCCTTCAAAAAGTGGAGCTTAATTACTTCCCCTTGAATGTGAACTATCTTGCTTATAGAATAGCATGTGGCAGAAGTGACAATCATGGCTCCTGAGACTAAGTCATAAAAGGCATGGTGGCTTCCTCCTTGCTCTTTCTCTTGGTCACTCACTCAGCAGTGGACATTCCCTCAGAGGACACTGAGCAGCCCATTGGAGAAGTGCATGTGGCGGGGAATGGTGCCCCCCTGACGACACCCAGCAAGGAGCTGAGGCCTTCTGCCAGCAGCCACTCAAGCAAACCATCTTAGAAGCAGAAGCTCCAGCCCCAGTCAAGTCTTTGGAGGGCAGCGACCCCAGGTGACTTTGTGACTGCAGCATCACAGGAGAGCCTGAGCCCAGTCATCCAGCTAAACCACTCCTCAATTCCTGACCCACAAAACCTGTGAGATAAGAAACGTTAGTTGTATTAGTACACTGCTAAGTTTTGGGATAATTTGCTATATAGCAAAGATAACCAGTACAGCTAAGTTAACCTCGAAGTGAATAGTTCTTACCCTTTGGGGTGTCAAGGACCCCTATGAGAATCTGACAAAAACTACAATAAGGTGCCCTGGCCGTTTTGGCTCAGCAGTTTGGCCCATAGACCAGAGAGTCCAAGGTTCGGTTCCCACTAAGGGCATGTACCTCAGCTGTGGTTTGTCCCCAGCCCTGGTTGGGGTCGTGTGGGTGGCAACCACTCGATATGTCTCTCTTACATCGGTGTTTCTCTCTCTCTCTTCCTCCCACTCTATCTGAAGATAAATGCAAAAAATATCCTCAGGTGAGGAAAAAAAAAGAAGAAGATAAAAAACAACCTATAATAAGGCAAGTGTGAACTCTTTCCCACAAAATCCCTTTCCAATGGATGACTAATTTAGAATATTTTTAATCCTTTCCTTCAGTTTATTTTTCCTTGTAATAGGAGAACCAGCTAGGGAAGGCCTCGCCCTGACCCCCACCACATTTCTCCAGGCTCTGTCCACCAGTGCATTTCTGAGAGAAAAGGGGTCAAACTAACTTTTCTCATGGTTCTATTTTTGTGACTCAACTCTTTTGGAAGAGAGAGGGTGACTGGCGGCATTTCCAGAAACAGCAATTATTAGAAATACAGGAAGGAAGTGTGTTCTTAAAAGATTAAAGCTCCAGAGTTTAGAGCTAAATGAGTTGGCTTGGTTTTGTTCTTAGGACACATCAGAGCATTTGGAAGAATCCTCCTGAGCTCACTCTCCATCCATTTGAGCCCCTCCATCCATGTTTTCACAGTCACCTATCTCTAGACCGATATCACTGGTGCAGAGGAGAAGCATAGTTATTTCTCCCCATCTTCTGCCAGGGGAGATAAAGACCTCTAAGGGGACATAGACACAGGAGGAAGAACAACCGAACTTCTCTGAGGTCAGTATCTGCTAAATCCCTTAAGGTCATGATTTCTGATTAAACCAAGAATAGTAATTGCAGTTTTCAGACTCACTTCTGCTTTGGGGACCCGAGCATGGTTCTTATTTTCATTCATGAGCACATTTCCCTGGCCTGCAGAAATATCACGTAATACAAGCAATGCAGTGGAGGAAGAGTGCTTGGTGGCATGATGGTGTCTTATTTGGTGCAAATTAAGACATCTGAACAGGGGTTGGATATATGAGACTGGAACTCTGGAGAAGTCTGGGTTCAGAGATACTTGGTAGCTAAAAATGAGGATAAAATAGCTTGCTTGCTGAGAATGAAACCCTGAAAACTGACTAGTAGGGGAGGAAGAGAAGCCCCTTGAAGAGTGAAAGGATTAATTGGAGAGCTTGGGAGAACCGGGAGAAATGAGAGACATGAGAGAAATCAGTGGATGAGGGAGTTTAAGGATGGAAGGACTGCTAAGTAGTTTCACATATGAGCAGAGTTCAGGGAAATGGGAATGGAAACATATCCATTGTATTTAGCAAGAGCAGGGGCTCGCAGGTGGTCTTGGAAAGCATTTGCTGGTGGAATGGAGGAGGCGACGCCTGATTGGAGCAGGCTGAGGAGTGGAGGAGCTGAAGAGTCTCTCATAAAAATGGCTAAACATAGTAGTCACTCGAGGTTTGCAACTGGATAAGGCAGAGACTTTTGTCAGCCCTATTTTGGGCAGTAGCCTAAGAAGGAGCTGGAAGGTTCTCCTGAAAGGATCATTTTTCATTTTGCTACTTGTTCATAATCTACTTTCACTGAATGAGTAAAATTGTATTTTTAATAAACAGAGGTAGCTCTCTAGAGATGTAAACTTTGGTATGAAAAAGATGCAACTAAATGAACACAAATAAGTAGATCGGAAGCCATATGCCCAAGCTAGAACTATCAGAGAAGACACAGCCTTGCCAGACACAGTGACACATTAGCTGATCACGAATCAAAGAACTGGAGGAGGAGAGGTTCTGAGAGGAGACACAGGTGATCCAGAGGTGGGGGTGTGGTAATAAGAGGATCTCTGCTGGCTTGTCTAAATGGATATAACCTGAGACACTCAGCCTCTCCGAATGATTAGCACCCGTCTGAGATGTATCTAGAGAGCAAAGAGGAGATGGACAAATTGCAGCAAATAATTCTAAGACTTTGATTCCGACCACAGAAAACATATGCATTGTAGTATCATTTTATTTGAAATAAATTGATTTTCTATACATTTTGACAAATATGTTTCTCTGTAATAATAATAATAATCTTTCTGGTTTAAAAAAAAAGTGAATATGAACAACATTTTCTAAGAAGCTTCACGAGGCTGCTGGCAGGTGCTGGCCTCATGATTCCCGCTGTGTTTCTCTGTGCTCAACATTTACCGAAGGCCTAACCACCTGCATCTAGGACTATGTTACTATGACAACCGGTCTAGTGATTCTGTCCCTTGGAGATGCTGGCTCCATGTGATCCCCCACCCTTTGGCAGCGCTCAGTATGTGGGTCCTATGGGCTACACTCCCTTAGGCCTGCATTTAGGGTTAGAGAACGCCTCAAGTCCGATAGGAAGCACTTTCCCAGGCTGAGACCTTGTACCCACTGCAAACTTCCCTGCCGCTGTCCCCCTGCTTGTCCCTGCGCTCAGTGCTGCTGAGCTGGTGTGTGCCGTTGGGACAGCTGATATATTATGCAGGCTAGAAAGATTGAATATAAGGGCCAGCACCAACTTTCAGGAAGCAAGGCTGAAAGCCCACAACTCTTTTGTGATATTCTCAGCCTCGCAAAACCCAGCTGCCTACGTGCTGTATCCAGAGAAACCGCCACCATATCTATTAAAATTCAGGAAGCAAAGTAATAAAAGATAAATTTCCTGCCAAACATTTGGTGGCAACCAGATATAAGAAGAGGAACAATAAAATAGGAATATGATGATGACTGTTATATGCCCAGATGCTTTTCCTGTTGAAAAACTCCAGCTTGGAGGATGGAGTGGGGAACTTGGTCACATAGCTGTCAGCTTAGGACAGTCACATAGGTAGCTATCTTGCTTGGGGGTTGAAAAGAACAAAGTCAACCTCCAGGTTGATTTCTGGGAGCACTGGCCTCTTCAATGTCACAATGAAGCAAATGTTGGATACTCTCCAAAGTTAGAAGCAGATCTGACTCATTTTGCTGAACTTAGAGGCCATGTGGCTTCTTTGGTGGCTGGGTCTGACTGCGGAAAGTCCTTAAAACATGTGGTGGCATTTAAAGTTGAGGCGTGTTTTGCCACAGCAGCTGTGAGACAGAACTCCCAGTTGTGGAAGGACCTCCTACCAGCCCAGAGGCCTTGGGTCAGCAGTCACGACACTCTCAGATCCCGCCTGTGCCTTCTGGACCGACCTCCTCCTGGGCCCTGAAGTTGAGTCCATCTCCAATGCCTACAAAGAAAGCTTTTTGGAAAATGTGAAACAATGACTTTACTGTTTTTATTCAAAATAACGAATTCCATTATACAAATTCAAGTAAAATAGAAAAGTACAACAAGGAAAGTTAAAAAACAACACTTCAGTATAAATCCTACTGCACAGACCACCATTACCAACATCTATAAAATGTCATTAGAGACTTTATAGGTATGTGGATAATTACATAAAATAACTGATAGAATTCTATAAAAATAGGACCATACTCTACATACTATTTTAGATAAAAATTGTTTAATATTACTTGAATTTAATGGTAGAAAAACTGAAACAAATCTTAGAAATGACTAATTGGTTGTTTCTTCACAAATTCTTTAAAGATGAATTCTTCTAGAATTAAAAAAAAAAAGAATGAGCCCTGACCAGTTTGGCTCAGCGGTTAGAGAGTCAGCCTGCGGTCTGGAGAGACCCGGGTTCGGTTCCCGCTAAGGGCACGTACTTCGGTTGCAGTTTGTCCCCGGCCCTGGTTGGTCGTGTGGGTGGCAGCTACTCGATGTGTCCCTTCACGTCGATGTTTCTCTCTCTCTCTCCCTTCCTCTCTCTCCCTCCCACTCTATCTGTACAAAAAATGGAAAAATATCCTCGGGTGAGGATAAAAAAAAAAAAAAGAATGAAACTATTGAAAAGTGAATTCGCTATGTTTTTTTGTTTTGTTTTTTCTAAAGACAAATTTTAATTTAAGTAATATCTATGACTTCCTTCTATGGCTGATGAGGAATTACTCACACTTAACTTTATTCCACAGCCCGATTCTGTCTCCAGATTCCATTGTTAATGTTTACCTCATTTCATTTTATTCTCTAATCATACTTCTTACTGTCATTTACTTTTAGCTCTATTATTTAACGGACTCAGTGTTCATCCCTCTATGTTACATCAGTGTTATGGGTTCAATTATATCCTCCCTCAGAAAGGTATGTTGGAGTCCTAATTCCTAGTACCTCAAAATGTGGCCTTATTTGGAAATAGAGTGTTTATAGAGTTAATCAAGCTAAAATGAGGTCTTTATAGTGGGCCTTAATCCAGTATGACTGGTGTTCTTATAAAAGGGGAAATTTGGGTACAGGCATTTACAGAGGGAAGACTATATGAAGAGACAGGGAGAACACCATGTAAAGATGGGACTTATATTGCCACAAGCCAATTGACATCCGGGGCTGTAAGAAGCTGAAAGAGGCAAGGAAAGGTCCTTCCCTAGCTGTGTCAGAGGGAGCATGGCCCTGCTGACACCTCGATTTCCGACTTCTAGACTCCAGCACTGTGAGACAATGCATTTCTATTGCGC
The DNA here is from genome assembly GCF_014108415.1 of Molossus molossus. Taxonomy (NCBI): domain Eukaryota; kingdom Metazoa; phylum Chordata; class Mammalia; order Chiroptera; family Molossidae; genus Molossus; species Molossus molossus. The sequence continues at coordinate 44,773,332 of NW_023425350.1, forward strand.
TAAGTCATCCAGTTTGTGGTACTTGGTTACGGCAGACCTAGGAAATTAATACATTCAGGTTCTCTAGTTTAGAATGTGTTTTGACTCATCCTTTGTTTGGATAGATTTCATTCAAAAGTTGTTCTTCAAGAAGGGTTCCTGAGTGCTTTATTACCTGAGGCTCCATAGGTCTGAGAATGCCTGTCTATTGTCTTTATACTTGACATGCACACAATCCTTGAATCGCATTTTCTTTCCTTTAGACCTTTTTCGATGTTGGACCTCTGTCTTTTGGCATTGTGAAATGGTCCAAATAAACTTGAGTTTTCTCTCTGTACATAGTTTACTAACGACGTGGCTGTCGTGCGAGGTTTTCTTTATCCCTGGTGTTTCACAACTTCAGCAGGGAGTATCTTGATATTGAACAGCCTACCTCAGTTTTTCTTGGAATACGTCTGCCCTTTTGATCTGTAAATTGAAGTCACCCTTATTACAAGAAAGTTCTCTTTTCTATTTTATTTTTGAAAATAATTTTTTTTTTATTCCTTTATTCTCCTTCTTTAGAAATGCCTGTTCTCCTCAAGAAATGCCAAGGATCCCTATTACTGGTCTTTCTTCAATAATAATAGCAATTTTCTCTAGAATAACTAACAAATATTGGTTTTTGTTGTTCATTTTATGTGATTTCTCAGAGTCTCTCCACAATGGTTCGAACTACAGAATCAATTATTTGTATCTTATTTTCTGTTGCTTCTAATGTAGATTCCATCTCTAGCATGGTTTACGCTTCCATTTTCATCCTGAATGTACTAGCTTGCCTTTTATCTTCTTTTGTTTTTTAAATCTCTTCTTTGAATTCTTACGTCTTTTCTTGGGGTCATTTTCTAGAAAGATAGTGTTGTCTGAAATTCCTCTGAGGACATAGAGAACTTATCTGAGCATATGTTTTGTTTCCTTGGTTAATTCCTTGTGCAGTGTTTATTTTTTACAGCCTGTGTGTATGTTCTCTTCTTCCACAATTTCTGTGCATAAATCCCATATGGTTTCTATTGATTACTACTATCATTGAATGAGGTCCAATACTGCCTGAATAACAGTACAACAAATGGAGAAGCTGCGGGGATTGGAAAGCATCTAGGGTTCTTAAACTTTAACAGGTTTTGTTGTCTCAAACACCCTTTCCTTTTCCTTGGGGACCATTTCCCTCAGCTTTTGGTGTTCTGAAAATCCACTCAGCTTAGTTAGATTCACGGGTTCCCTGTGGTGCTGTCTAGTAGTGGCCCCACTTCCTCCTTCCTTTTGCATCATCCCTGCATGTCTCCCTCTCTGCGGGTGAGGTCAGCAAAGTGGTTCCTGCAGCTCTATCTCTGCTGCCACTCTGCAGTCTGGATCCCACTCTCTATGGGGAATTCCTCAGTCTCTGGAAGCAGCCCATTGCTACCTCGCCTCGTAGGTAGAATAAACCTTCCACCATGGACCATTGGAATAAACCTTCCACCACTGGCTCCCATTGTGGGTCCATGGAGACACCTGGCATCTCTTTCCTGTTCTGGTTCTGATCCCACAGTAAAAAGCAGGCTTGCTTCACGGTTTCTGGGTTGGTGCTTCCTTGTATCATTGAAAATGGAGGTTTCCTTCCTATTTTTTATTTGTTTTGCTATGTTGAATGGGTTTCATAAAAGGAGAGTGGAATAAATATTTTAATGGGAAGCTTCTTATTTTGAAATGCTAATTGGCATTATAATGCATCTATTTATAGCTTGGGAAGATTTATCTTTATTATATTTATATATGAATATACTATAAACTTTAAAGAGGAACATGATCTATTTTTCCATGTGTTTATATTTTCTTCTATTTTAGATTTTAAAATGTCCTTGTTTATATCATGAATAACATTCATTTGATTCTGTTTTATTTTTTTCCAAAATAAAGATGTATTCTTTTTTTATTCTAAAAATAGTACATACGCACTATAAAACCTTAAACAATACTAAAAAGAAAAATCAAAGTGAAAATCATCTAAAATCCCACCATCTATATGTAACCACTATTAAGTTTGTGTGGTCATCTTGTGACATATTTTCTAAGTATACTTAAATGTATATCTGTAATTTGACAACATGGGGTCATATATACTGTTTTGTAAAGTTTTTAAAATTATGTAAAAATTATGCCTCTCCCCTAACAAGTGGTTTGCTGGCAGTTTCTGGCAACCCTTGGCTTGTAGATCTTTGCTTTCATCTATACATAGCATTCTCCCTGTTTGTATGTCTGTGTCCAAATTTCCCCTTTTTATAAGGACAACAGTCATATTGGATTAGAGGCCCACCCTACTTCAGCATGACGAATTACATCTGCAATGACTTGATTTTCAAGTAAGGTCACATTCTTAAGTACTGGTGGTTAGGACTTCAACATATACATTTCTGGGGGACATAACTCAACTCATATCAGGTTTCTTATCAGTAGCTCATAGGATCAGCAGCAGGGCCAGAGTACTTGGCTGAAACAGAAGCCAAGGAATAAAAACTCAGCCAGAATGATGCCTCAGGAGCAGCCAGCTGAGGACTCTGCGGCCCACCGACAGGACACATCTGCCTTGGCCACTGCTGGCTGCCCTGCTGGGACTGGTTCCCAAGACCCCTCCTGCTGGGGCCTCAGACTCATACACAGCCACTCACAATGCATTCATGTTATATTATATATCAATTTTTAATTCCTTTTTTAAAAAGTAGCTGAGTAGTATTTCATTATATGGATATACAGAATTTCTTTTTTTTATTCTCACCCAAGGACATTTATTTTGCATTTATCTTCAGATAGAGCAGGAGGGAGAGAGGGAGAAAGAGAGAGAGAAACATCTACGTGAGAGAGACACATCAACTGGTTGCCATCTACACAACCCCAACCAGGGCCGGGGACAAACTGGAACCAAGGTATGTGCCCTTAGTGGGAACTGAACCCAGGTCTCTCTGGTCAGCAGGCCAATGCTCTAACTGCTGAGCCAAACCGGTCAGAGCTATACACAATTTCTTTATTTATTAACCTGTTTGTGGACATTTGGCTTGTTTCCAGTTTGGGGCTATTCTAAATAAAACTGGTATTAACATTCATGTGCTTTCATTTCTCTTGGGTAAATACCTAGAAGTGGAACAACCGGATGACATGGTGGATGTCTTTTTTTAATAAAGAAACTGCCCAACTGTTTTACAAAGTGGTTGTTCTATTTTGCATTTCCATCAACAGTGCATGTGCTTCCAGTTCTTCCACATCCTTGTTAATTCTTGGTAAAGTCAGTCTTTTAAAATCTAAGCCATTCTGAAAGTGTGTAGTGGTATCTCATTGCGGTTTTATTTGTATTTCTCAATACCTAATGATGTTAAGCATCTTCGTGTGCTTATTTGCCATTTGTATATTTTCTTTGGTGAAGTATCTACTCAAATCTTTTTTTTAATCTTTCTTGTTGAGAGTATTATAGATGTCCACCCCCTTTTACCCCATTGACCCCCTCCTCCCAGCTCCCACCCACCTCCTGCCTTCCCCACACTATTGTCTGTGTCCATCTGTTCAAATCTTTTGCCCGTTTTTAAAAATTGGTTTGCTTATCTTATTGTTGAGTTGTAAGAATTCTTCATATATTCCAGATACAAGTCTTTTATCAAATATACATTTTGCTAATATTTTCTTCCAGTCTGTGGCTTGACTTTTTCTTTTTGTAACAGTGTCTTTTGAATAACAAGCCTTAAATTTTGATGAAGTCTAACTTATTAATTTTTTTCTTTTATAGTTTGTGCCTTTTGTGTCTTATTTAAAGAATCTTGCTAAACACAAGCCTACCAAGATCTTCTACTTAATTTTCTTTTAGAAGTTTTAGCTCTTAGATTTAGGTCTATGATCCATCTAAAGTTAAATTTTAAGAAACTTTTTATATTAAAATAAGTTTAGATTACAGAAAAGCTACAAAAATAGAGAGTTCATATATATCCGTTACCCAGCTTCCCCTAATATTAACAACTTGCATAGCCATAGTGCAATTATCAAATTAGGAAAATTATCATTTATTAACTAAGCTATAGACTTTACTTAAATTTCATCCCCTTTTCCCTTAGTGTACTTTTTTTGTTCCAACATCCAATCCAGAATCTCATATTGCAGTTAATTGTTGTGTTTCCTTCAATCAATGATAGTACCTCAGTTTTCCCTTGTTTTTGATGTTAATTTTTCTCTATGATATGAGGTAAAGGTCAATTTTGTTTTCATCTTTGTTTGCATCACTTCTTAAAAAGATTATTCTTTCCCCATTGAATTGCCTTGAACATTTTGTCAAAAAATCATTTGACCACATATGTGTGAGTCTATTTCTGGACTCTCTGTTCTGTTCCATCGAGGTATCTATCTGTCTATCTTTACACCAATAAAATGTTGTCTTGATTTTTGTGGCTTTATAGTGAGTCAGAAATCAAGTGATGTTTGTCTTCCAACTTTGTTCTTCTTTCTCAAAGTTGTTTGGACTATTCCAAGTCTTTTGAATTTTCAGATAAATTTTACAATCAATTTTTTAATTTTTACAAAGAGACTTCTGGGATTTTGATTGGGATTACAGATCAGTTTGGGGAGAATTGACATCTTCTATTAAGTCTTCTGATCCATGTACTCAAAATTTCTCTCCACTTATTTAGGTCTTCTTTAATTTCTTTTAGCAATGTTTTATAGTTTTCAGATTCTGGAGTGTACAGAGCTTGCAAATCTTTGGTCAGCTTTATCCCTAATAAGCCTTCCTGGTGAGTCTGATGCACAGGAAAGTTATAGAATTACTTCTCTTCATGCGCTATGTTACTTAAGCATGGTGTTGGTGTTTCAAATATTACAACAGTATGCAAAATATCACTATTGCAAATATGACTGGGAATTTAAAAAATCCAAAGGCATGGGTTTTATTTCATACAGAAACATAATCTATTTTTCCATTTGTTTATATTCTTCTTTCTTCTTAGTTTTAAAAATGTCCTTGTTTATATAATGATAACACTCATTTGATTCTGTTTGTTTCTTTTCAAAATGAACATAACTTTATTCCTTTTTATTATAAGAATAACACATATACTCATTGAGAAACAGTAAACAATACTAAAAAGAAAAATCACAGTGAAAATATCTGAAATTCAACCATCTATACATAACTATTGAGTGTGTGTGATCTTTTGAGACATTTTCTAAGTATACATAAATGAATCTAATTTGACAAAATGGGAGAATCTGTGCTGTTTTGTAAAGTTTTAAAAATGATATAAGTTCTGTGTTAATATGTTATCATTAGAAGACATTTAAAGGAAGCAGACAAGCCCCTTTTCACCCCCTCTCCATCCTCTTCCTTTCTTTTGGGAAAAGCACGTGTCTTAGACTTCCAGATCTTCTATTTATGTGTATACATATAAACACATAGATACATACATGATTTTTTAAAACATAAATTAGGTCATACTGAAAATGATTACAATTCTTATTTAGTACTTTATTTTTTATTACTATTGTGAGTAGGATCTCATTTTTAATTTAATTTCTTTTTTTTCTTAAATTTTTTTTTCTTTTTTATTGATTTGAGAGAGAAAGGAAGGGAGAGGGAGAGAGAGATAGAAACATCGATGAGAGAGAACATGGATTGGCGCCCCCTGCATGGCCCCAACTAGGGATTTGGTCCACAACCTGGGCAGGTGCCCTGACCAGGAATTGCTCCGTGACCTCTTGGTGCATGGGTTGATGCTCAACTACTGAGCCGCACTGGCCGGGCTTAATTTAATTTCTAATCAATTCAAAGAAATTATATTGTATTTTGAATATACACTGTACCTTACATTCATCTACTTGACTCAACCATTTTTTAAATTTGTGTGAAGCCTTCTCAGGCTGCAGTGGTCAACAATTGTTTTAGGTGACTGGGGTGAAGGTGGGACAGGCACGACTTCCGGGTTACTATTTTTAAGAACAGTTCTGTTTTGCACTAACTATAATGTCAGCTCTGTGTTAAATAGCTCTGTATTTTGTTATTTTAATATTTTTCTCTTCTTTGTAATGAAAAGTGGGGATTTAATTTTATCAAGTGCTGTTCCAGCATTTGTTGAAATGGTTGTATTTTTCATTACTTAACCCAGTGATATGGGTGGTATTTTATTGTTATTATTAATAATAGTTGCCTTTACGTCAAGCAAGTCCTTTAATTATTATTGGGTAAAAGCCTCTTTGGCCATGGTGTGATGTTTCTCATAATATATTCATTAAACCTATTTCATGTATATTATTAATATGAGATTTGTGGGTGGTTTATAACTACAGATGAAGATTTTCTAGAGCAGTGTTTCTTATCCTCTTTCTCATTATTACCCTTCGTAAGGAGACTTGAGATATTACACACACACACACATACACACACACACACACACACACACACACACTAATAAGCCAAGAGCTTTATTGATGCAGCAGGTACTTTACAACGAACCCTAGAGAGCCCAGTTCTCTGGGAGGATGGGTGTCTATACAAACCCTCCAGGGTTTTCCATTTCAAAAACACAAGCTCTCCCTTTCACTGCAGCCCTTGGATCTACACCTGCCCACATCATCCCTCCACATTTTAAACAGGCAGTGCACACAGGTACCCCTGGACAACACTGGCCAGCCACTCGGGCAGACAGTCAAAATGTCAGTTCTGCATTATTCATGGACAAAGGCATAGACTATCAGAGCCTGCAAAGGATTTAGGAAAAGAATTGTCACCCCCCCACCCCACTTTTTTTTTTTTAGATTTTATTGATTTTTAGAAATAGGAAGGGAGAGGGAGAGAGAAACAGCTATGTGAAAGCATAACACTGACTGTCTGCCTCCTGATGGGCATAGAGCAGGAAACCTGGGCGTGTGCCCTGATGGGGAATTAAACTGGCAACCTCCAGGTGCACCTCGCAAGGCCCAGCCAACTGAGCCACACCAGCCAGGACGTAAATCCCTTCTTCAAAAGCCTGTGTATCCAAAATTCTTCTCAAGGCAACATGCGTCTTTTTTTTTTTTTTTTAATAAAACCTTCTTTCTTGCTGTAAGAACTCTGGCAGTGGAGCCCAGTCCTCCTCCTGCTAATGCCTCCCGTGCCGCTGGAGTAGCACTGCACTGCTCTCTCTGCGGGCTTCTCAAACCCCTGATAAACCTACTTCGTTAGCAAGTCCGTGCCATTCTGGCCCAGCGATTACACAGCCAGCTCAATTCCGCGGCTCTTAAATTGGGGGAGCACTTTGGCACCACACCCGGGCTGGTCCCTGCAAGGTTGGTTTCTTGGTGTTGGCTGCGAGGTTCCCCGCAGCCGCAGCCGTCCGCCTCGCTAGGTCCAGGCCTGGCTCGCCCATCGCCCTCGCGCTGCCGCCACCTCCTGCTCCTCCATGAGTTTGTTCTGGTCAAACTTGTTGATGTCTATACGCCGGATGCATGGGGACAGTGTGTTCCGGGCCATGGGTCGTGCCGGATCAGCCGGCTCCGTTCCACGCGGAACCAGCCTGGGAGTGGGAGGCCGCTGCCGGCACTACCTCCACCTCCTCCGCTAGACTTTTTTTTTCTTAATTGCTCTTCATGTCACTTTAGCTCCACAGATATACCATGTTATCTGTATATATGCTGTATGTATATCTGCACTTTCTACATTAAAAAAAAAAGAGTAAGAATTTTTTAGCGCTCTCAAGAAACAAATTGCTTCATTGGAATGCATGAAGATATTGCTCCATTTGAGAAAAAGTGTCCTGTAGTATTCTTTAGTTGTGCGTTGTCTTTAGTAGATTTTAGAATCAAGCCATATATAGTTTTACGCCTTAGAAAAAACTGTGGAATAGGTCACACTTTTCAAAGTTCAGGAACAAGGTATGGAATAGCAGAGATGCTTTAAGGCCAATACATTTTAGTGAAGACCAATTCTGTCCATCAGCCCCTCTCTGACCATCCTATAAAAACAAAGAAATACATTTGACTTGTGTCATTAGTAACAAAATCAGCCCCAGAGTCTTCCAATTCCAGTTCAGTCAATCTCTAGATGGCCTTCACCAAGCAAGGCTTTGTAAATTGTAGCCCCCTGCCCCTTTCTTCTCAAAAAAAAAGAAAATTTATTTTTAAATTTAAATCCTCACTCAAGGATGATTTTACTGATTTTTTTTTGGGGGGGGGGGCATTGATGTGAAAGAGCAACATTGATTGGTTGCCTCCCATACGCACCTGACCAGGGATCAAACCCACAACCTAGGCATGTGCCTGACCCAGAATTGAACCCGAAATCTTTTGGTGTATGGGACAACACGCCAACCAACTGAGCCACCTGGCCAGGGCTATTGCACCTTTCTTTACAGCATCAATCACAGGTAGACCCTTCAGCATATGGATCAGAATATTTGAATGTCTGGTGGATACAGGACAGGAGAGGAGACCAAGGGGTGAGAGCTGAGAATGTCTCTAGGCCCCTAAAGTTGTATGCATTGCACACATGGCCTTAGCAAGAAAGCATGACGCCATGGAGAGCAAGACTCCACTGGGGCAGCTGCTTGTCAAGCCAAAAAGTGAAGCAAGAACTTAACAGTGCAGTAGCTGGGTTTGAAGTCAGGGAGAAGTGGAGGACAGAGGTTGGACTCACAGGCTGAGCTGTAGTTTGGGATGTAGCAATGGGTATTGAAGTGCATATGGGTGAAGCCCAAGACTATTCTCAAAGGCTTATTTTACTTGTTGCACATGTCTCTTTTGGAACTTCAGTCTTATCTTCAAGGGACAGAATTCCTTGATTGCCATTTTAAGAATAAGGTAGTTAGCCTTGGAAAGTTTGGTGGAATTTAGCGTTCACCCATACTGTAGTAGACAATAATATGGGATGGCCAACTAAGGTGACCTCTGGTGAGTAACACTCCTGTATAATCAATCCTCTCCCATTAGATGCAAGTGGAACCTGCGACTTGCTTCTAACAAATATACATGGCAAAGGGAAGGGGATGTCAATTCCTTGATTAGGTATGTCATATGGTTAAGGTGCTAGAATGTCACTTCTTGATTATGTTTGTTATATAAGGCTGTCTAGTAGAGAGGAGAGAGGGATTCTCCTGTTGGCCATGAAGAAGCAAACTGCCATGTTGTGAATTGCCTATGGAGAGGGCCACATGGGAAAATAACCGCAGTCAGTAAGAAGCTGGCCCTCAGCCCCACAACACAAGCAAATGAATTCTGCTAACAACCAATGAGCTTGGAAGCATATTTTTCATCCAGTCAAACCACCAGATGAGAATACAGTGCAGTCAATATCTTGATTGCTACATGTGAAACTCTGAGCCTAGGACCCAGCTAAGTTATACCTGAACTCCTGAACCAAGGAAAGTATAAGAATAAATATGTGTTCTTTTAAGCCACAGAGTCTGTGGTAATTTGTTATGCAGTAACAGAAAACTAATACACACACACACACACACACACACACCCAGACACTTCTAGTTGAATAACTTTCTACATTTCTTCCCCCTTCCCAAGCTATTAGTTTAATATTTATTAGGTGAAGTTTGGACTTTTATAGTGTAAAAAATGTTCTTTTCATTCATATGTTTAAATCTTATTAGCATATGCTTTTCTATTCTATTTTATTATTTTAAAATTTTTATATATTGGTTGGTATCTCCTTTCTCAATTCAAATTTTACTAAATTATGGCTTTAACTTAGCTTTTGGTTTTATTTATTGATCCCGGTGAAATTATTTTTCATTTTCAAAATTATCTCCTTCTGCTTTTGTTGTCATATTTTCTTCTTCCTCTTTGGCCTGAATTGTCTTCTCATTCCTTTTCTAATATCTTCAACGGAATTAGTTTTAAAATGTTCTCTTTTTATAAACCACCAAAACAGAAAATTTCAAATCATAAAATTTCCTAAAAGTATTGCTTTGAATACATTCCACAGAGAGTACTGTGGCAAGTTTTAACCATCATTGTTTTCTGAATAAACCTCTTTTGTGTTCTTGATTTTCTTTCCAATTCAATTGCTGACTCAATAAGAATTTTTAAATTTCCGAGTAGTTGGTTTATTTTTATTTGTTATGGTTGTTACTTTATATTTCATTCTCTTTTGGCCAGAGAACATAGCATGTATCATTTCTGTTCTTTTTGAACTACTTGAGATTGTGTTTGTGGCCTAGCATGCGACGTATGAGACCATATGGGAAGTTGTCATGGACAGTTGGAAATTATACACAGTACAAAAAATCTATTAATTCTGTTTCTAAGATACTTTTTCTCAGGGGCTGGGACAGGCTTGGGGGTGAAAGCAAGAGCTGAGGAGCATCCATGAATATAGTTAGTTGGGGGACCCTGGTTCCTAGCTGAGCTGGGAAGGGAACCACTCAGACAACCAATGAGTGTGTTGCTGAAATCGAGAGAGGGATTAGTTAAGAGAATAGCTGGTGTGATAGGCCAGAGAGATGGGGAAATAGTGTGTCACTCTTCAGGGGGAGGCAGGGGTCCAACAGAAAACAAGCAGAGAAGTCAACCAGTTAAAGAGAGAGGTATGGATCTCTCTGAAGATCCCTATGTCATGTAATGTTTGGTTGGCTGCATAAGGTGGATTTCTCTGGTGCTGTCTCCAGGCTAATAAGGGTTTGGAATTCTCTCTAATGATTAACTTCTGTCCTTCCTGGTAGAGGGGGAGAGGGGACACCTTGGAAATTTATGTTCTGCTTTTAGGCAAGTAGGGGAAGGGCAGGGAGCTTTTCTTGTATTTACTTCTTCCCAATTGCCTTTAGCTCAAAATAATATTTATGCAAAGTGGCATATTTTGGGGTAGCATATTCTGCTACTCTTCAAGGTCAAGAATAGCATACTGTAGAAGACCATGAAGTTAGGAGGAGCCTAAATATCGATAATTTCCACAACCTCTGCCCTGGTCCTGGAGGTCTGCCAGACTTCTTGTTATTTGGGGAAAATACTCCATTTCGTTAAGCTGCCTCTATTTTTATGCAGCAGAATCCAAGCATAATTGAAGATAGGCCACTAAAATCTCTTACAATCATTGTTTTTCTAAAAGAATGTTCCTTGTATTTATACCCATTTTTGTTTTATGTATTTTGTAACCAGGTTTTGGGGTCATCAGTATTCAACGTTCTTAACATTTTCTTATTAAACATGTCTTTTCCATTATATGACAACCTTTTTCATTCTGTTAAATACTTTTTGCCTTTATTTGGTAGGCAGTGAAAAGCAAAGTTATTTTGTTTCTCATAGAAGAGAGTTGAAAGTTCTGATTGTTGATAGTTAGGGCCAAATATAGAAAAGAAAATGTTCGCCCTGGCCGGTTTGGCTCAGTGGTTAGAGCGTCGGCCTGCGGTCCAGGGAGACCCGGGTTCAGTTCCCGCTAAGGGCACATACCTTGGTTGCAGTTTGTCCCCGGCCCTGGTTGGGTCGTACAGGAGGCAGCCACTCGATGTGTCCCTTTCATGTCGATGTTTCTCTCTCTCTTTCTCTTCCTCTCTCTCCCTCCCACTCTACCTGAACAAAAAATGGAGAAATGTCCTCGGGTGAAGATAAAAAAAAAAAAAAAGAAAAGAAATTGTTCATTGTTTTAAGTTAATTGTCCTTTACTGCTGGAAAATAAAAATGTGACTTGTCCTGGTCGGTTTGTTTCAGTGGTTGGACTGTCAACCTGAAGACCAAAGGGTTGTGGGTTCAATTCTCAGTCAAAGGCACATACCTGGGTTGCAGGTTTGATCCCCAGCCCCAGTCCAGGTTGTGTGGGAGGCTACCAATTGATGTATCTCTGTTGCATCAATGTTTTTCTCTCTCTCTCTTCCCCCCTTCCAGTCTATCTAAAAAATCAAAGGAAAAAATGTCCTTGAGTGAGGATTAACCAAAAATAAAAATACATAAATAAATGTGACTTACTACACATACTTATAAGATGCAAATAAGCAAAAGACATAATGGAAAAGACACAAGGAAATATAAAATATGAATCCTGAAAATGATTAAACAGAATAGTAAGTTAATATAGTCAAAATTCTTCTACTGAAAACAAGAACCTCAGTTCAGATTGAAAAACAAAATCCATTAGTAAATTAATGATGAGGGTATGCAAGTGTTTTTTAAAAAGACAAAACCCAGGAAGTAAGACAAATATTTCCATCAGAATCAAACAGAAAGAGGGAAAGGAGGATTTCTGGAGTCATTATGGACCTCTGAGGGTTCCCCTCACCTTCTCAATACAGTTCTCCCATGGGGAAGGGGCCACACATCTGAGACGTGCTGCAAAGGGGTTCATAGGGGTCCCTGGCAGCTCCCATTGTAGTGGGTAGAAACCGCAGTCCCCAAACTCAAGTAAGAAAGAAACAAACTTCTCTGTTTTCCTGAATGCAGCTGAACTTCTAGTACAGTCTCCATTCCATCAGGTATCCTGATCTTCATCCCAGCCACATGGGGTCCACCCCCATTTCCTCTAATTGTCTAGCTCTGGAGGACTTCCCGTGGCATGGGGGTAGGGCAGGGCAAGGCAGATGCTCCTTGGTTGGTGTGAAAACACAGGGTCCTTCAGGACCAGGCATCTCTCCACTTCTGTGTTTCCTTTGAGCGCCTGCCAATTGCCCTGCCAGGCTGTACCAGGCTCTGTCTGCCTCCACACGCTGTTCACCCTTTTCCCATCTCTGTGGTCTCACCACCTCTCTGAGTGGGATTCTGTCAGTTCATTTGGATTGTGTTCTCTCTCTCTGAGGCTCAGCTCAGGACAGAGGACCCTGAATCCTTCTGTCCATGATCCACTAACATCTAAGCTGGAGGGAGCAAATTAGTAGCATGCAGGTCAGATCCAGTTCAGGAGATATTTTGTCTGGCTCAGACAGTATTTAAAGATTCTTTTCAAAGGTTGTGAACATTTTGTTATGAGAGGTTTAGCTTTTAAATCCATCTACCAATTTACAGGAAATGAGGAAGACAGAGGAGCATGTAAATGACACCGGCCAAACCCAGACTGTGGAAACTCTACATGGCAAAGGGCCTGGCTGCTGCTGTGTTTTTTTGTTTTTTGTTGTTTTTTTTTTCAGAAAAAATTTTAATTGATTTGAGAGAGAGAGAGAGATCAATTGTTTCACTTATTCATGCATTCACTGCTTGCTTCCTGTATGTGCCCTGACAGGGGATGGAACCCACAACCTTCGTGTATTGAGATGATACTCTAACCAACTGAGCTACCGGGCCAGGGCCAGGTACGTGCCCCTAGCGGGAACCAAACCCAGGACTTTCTGGTCTACAGGCTGACACTCCAACCACTGAGCCAAACCGGCCAGGGCAGCCCTGGCTTCTTTGACAAATAGACTACAAGGGACAAAAAGAAGGGGAGCAAACCTATAGGTTAAAGGGAACTTAAAAACATCCATCACTTGCAGTGTGTGGACTTTGCATCCTGTTTCAAACAAACTGTAAAATATAAAATATAAAATAATAGAAGCATTTATGACCTGCATGAGAAAATTGTAAACATTAACACTGGCAGGCTATTTTATGTGAGATTATTGGGGTTTATTTAGTTATGACATTGTGTTATGGTTAGAAACATGAGTCCTAATCCTTACAAAGAAAATGGTGAGTCTGGGATTTACTTCAAAATATTCGGGATTGGGGGGAGTGGATAGGGTTATAGATGCCACAAAATTGGCCACAAATTGACACTTGTTGAAACGTGGTGATAAGTGCAAGCAGGTTCATTATACTATTTTGCTAATTTTTAATACATTTGAAGTTTTCCATAGTCACCTTTTTGTTGTTGTTGTTAATTCTCATTCAAGGATATTTTTCCATTAATTTTTTAGATAGAGTGGAAGGGAGGGAAGGAGGGAGAAAGAAAGAAACATTGATGTGAGAGAGACGCATTAATTCGTTGCCTCCTGCACAACCCTGACCAGGGCTGGGGATCAAACCTGCAACCCAGGTACATGCCCTTGACCAGGAATTGAACCCACAACCCCTCAGTCCATGGGCTGATGCTCTAACTGCTGAGTCAAACCAGCCAGGGCCACCTTTTTTCTTTAGAGGGGAGTTTCCACATAAAAATTCTGATTTTGGATTCTCTTGAAAAAAAGTGGAAAGCACTGGTAACTGGGCCCGACCTCCACGCCACAGTACTAGCTGGAGTTGAGGAGTGCGGCAGGAAGGCACCCGCCACCCGGGCGCCGCAGTCTCCACCCCTCTCTGCTGCCCTTACACTGGCCCACCTGCTCTGCTGTGCCACCGCCTCGCCTGTCAGCGTCCGGTTCACGGTCCATGGGAATGTTCCTTGCCTGGCTTCCAACACTCTCCTCACCCAGCCCAGCCCTGCTGTTTGACCCGGTGGGGCTGGGCCAAAGGAGGTGCTTGCTCTTCCTCTCTTTTTCACTGTGTTTATCTCCCAAATCTTTTTTCTGTGCCATGAATCCTTTTTGGTCCCCTAAGAGTTCAGGTTTGAAACTCAAAAGCCCAAGGAGATACCTCCCCCTTCCTTCCACTCCCCTCCAGCTTGTAGCCATCATCCCCCTTCCCTGAGGAAGAGAGAACAGCCAGCCTGGCTCTCCGAACAAGGACACAGATGGGGGTGGGAAGGAAAAATTACAGAAAATTTGGTTAAGGTGTAGATATAGATCTTGTACCTATCAGGTCGGCAAATATTAAGAAGTTGGGTGATATCAACTTGTGCCAAAGATGAAGGGAAGCAGAAAGGCTCATGGGCAGGGCAACTGGTGCAACCTTCCCGGGCAGCGGGTTGGAAGTGTTCGGTGAAACGAACACAGACAGTCCCACCGCCCTGCACTCCTGGGCGCGGAGCCAGGCCCCTCCCCCGAAGAACATGTATGAATGAATATGTTCTCGTAGAATTGTTTGTAATAGCAAAGGTTTGGAAACACCTAGAAGTTTACTAGTAGTAAAGTGGATCAATAAAATGTGTCCTATTCAGCAGAGAAAAGGGAACACTCTGGTCCATATTTATTTAGATCAACTTGGAGCCATCTCAAGATCTGAGAATCTTGACTGAAAAAAAGTGAGAAGAGAATGATATATATACAAAAGAACACTGAAGATTATTATTATTATTATTGTTATTATTATTTCTTATCCTCACCTGAGGGCATTTTTTAATTTATCTTCAGACAGAGTGGAAGGGGGAGAGGGGGGAAGAGAGAGAGAGAGAAACATCGATGTGAGAGAGACACATCGACCGGCTGCCACCCACACGACCCCAACCAGGGCTGGGACAAACTGCAACCGAGGTACGTGTTCTCAGCGGAAACCAAACCTGGGTCTCTCTGGTCCATGGGCTGATGCTCTAACCACTTCGCAAACTGTCCAGAGCTGAAAATTATTTTTAAAAAATATCCACAAGCCTGGCTGGTGTAGCTCAGTGGTTGAGCATCAACCCATGCAGCAAGAGGTCACCAGTTCAATTCCCAGTCAGGACACATGCCCAGGTTATGAGCCAAATCCCTAGTGGGGGGCATGCAGGAAGTGATCTCTCTCATTGATGTTTCTATTTCTCTCTCCCTCTCCCTTCTTTTCTCTCTAAAATCAATAAAGAAAAAGTATTTAAAAATGCACAAAACAATACCAATACGGGCTGGATACCAATGGAAATATAGATTAATAGGACATTCAGAATCACAGGAATGGTAAGAGGAGAAAAATGAGATTGGGAATGGGGTGAAGAGGTAAAAACAACAACAAAAACAAAACCTACAAAATATAGTAAGTAGAAGTGACCCTGCGCACTCTAACAGAGATGGTGTGCCTTGAACCTAGGAGATGGCTAATTCGTTCTGCGTACATGAGGTTTCAGCAAACAGAAAAGTAACCAAAACAAAACATCAGTTAATATTTAAAACATTAACCTGACGCATGTGGAAAAAGAACTCAAGTGAGCGGCTGTGAATGGTCAGAGGTATAATGTGTGCCCAGAGGTGGCAGGGAGGCTATCAGAGCAGGGCCCGTGGGCAGCCTTGGGCAGCACCAGGGGAAGTGGAGTGTCCTTCAGTCCCCTGTGATTCTCCAATGGCTGACCTCATTCTGGGGTCACTACAAGTTGTGGCCTTGAGTCTATTTCAACACAGATATTCAGCCTCCTTCTAGCACTGCTGACTGCTATCAGGGAACCGGCCTGGTCATGAGATTTTCCCATAGAGATTGTCACCATGGGGAGGTTTCAACCTGTTATTAGCCTCAAGTTCCTCCGGCAAAATCAGGATATCCTGGAGACAAACATGCCTCCAGCCCACCTTGTGTGTGTGTGTGTGTGTGTGTGTGTGTGTGTGTGTGTGTGTGTGTGTGTTTGCGCGCGCGCGCATGCACCTTCAGCACCAAAAGCTCTTTCTCAAACAACATGTTATTATGATCTAAACTAGAGCTGTTCAGGTTATCTTTCCTTGGGTGTGAAGAGGCAGGGGAGAGTGGTTCTAGCCAAGGGCCCTGATTTCCCTCGAAGCCCCACTTGCAGGGCATGAAGGGGAGAAAGACGATGAGTTATTTGTTGTCTCCTGAGCCCACCAATCTTCCCCTTCCTCCCTTTTCTTCCATAGACATAATCAGTGCAGAGCACGCACCAGGAACAGCGCTGGCACCGTATGATTTGCATCTGACAATGTCGCCAGGCCTCAAGGAAGTTCAAGTGTCGTGGGGAGCAGGTAGGCAGTGCGGCAAAATGCTGTAGGGGTTTGTGTGAGGTGAGGGTGCTTTGAGGCCACAGAGGTGGGCAGCTACTTCAGATGGGAGGGTATCAGGGATGGCTTCCTGGAGGCAGTGCTCCTTGCTGAATCTGAAGGAGAAATGGAGTTAAGGAGAAGGGGAAAGGTGTCCCTGCTGGAGGGAAGAGCGTACGCAATGGCTGGGAGGCACAGAACAGCAGGAAGCAGTGGAGAGGTGTCAATAGGTCATCATATCTGGGCTCAGAAGAGTGTTGAGTGTTAGCAGTTAATGTCCTGTCTCCTCCCTGAAGCCTACAGAATTGCCCCAGCTGCATCACGTTCCCCTTTTCTGAAATCTTAGGCCAAACTTTTTCATGTTTTCCTACTGTTGTCTTTTTTTTTCCCTTTTCTTTTTGGAGTGGAGGCTTCACTTCCCAGCCTTGACTTGGAGAGGGGCCATGAGCCCAGTGCTTCTTCCACCCCGTGCCCTGCATCTAGTCTTCACTCTCTCACGCACGGGCCTGACTCCCCAATTCAGAGTGGACATGCCGTTCAGTGAGGACGCAGACTGAGGCTGTGGGGAGCAGCACCAAACCCCACCCCAGTGCATTGGGTTCTCAGTCTGGGAGGCTCCTGCCAGGGTGTCTCTAAATTGGGCTGACATCTGGGCTAGTGCCCAGGTGAACATTCTTCTGAGAGAGAGAACTGGAAGTCTGTGGTACCAGCCTCTACGCTGGTGCCCAGTGATCCCCACCTGCTGGCTTTCATGCCCTTGTGTAGTGTCCTCCCTCACTGAAGCAGGAGGGGTCTGCATGACCAACAGAATGCAGCAGAAGAGCCGGCATATGCCTTTGAGGCTAGCTGAACAAAGACATTAGACTCTGTCTTATTTCTGTCTTGGACTGCTCTCTCTGGAGGAAGCCACCTGCTGTGTTGTAAGGACACTCGTCAGCAGCCCTATCAGAGGTCCAGGCGGTAAGGAGCTAAGGCCTCCTGCCAACTGCCGTGTGAGGACCCATGGATGCACCCCCTCAGCTTCAGTCAAGCTTTCAGGTGACAGCTTCCTGAGAAACCTTGAGCCAGAACCACCCAGTTTAGCCACTTCCAAATTCCTGACCCTTAAATACTCTCAGAGATGATCAATGTTTGCTTACTACATAGCAATAAATAACCTACACACAGCACTTAGCAACTCTGAGTGGCTTTTCCTACTGCATGTGTGGGGAGGCTTCTTGGCTGGGGTTTTGCCTCTTCTGGCAGGCAGAATATTAGGGCTCCCAAGAGGTTACAGCCATTCACCCCCATTTATTTCCTCACTCCTTCTCCCTCCCAGGTACTTCCCCTGAAGAGGCTAATAGCCCAGCAACAGAGCAGAAGGAAATCTCGTGCGAACTTCCCTTACCGACTACATGGAGCTTCAGGAAAATCAGCTTCCACAACCACCCCCAACGCTCCGGGGCATTCCCAAGAAACTGTGCAAACAAGCCAAACCTCATCAGAACCTTCCATCCTAACCCTAAAAAAGCCCTAATCCTTGGTTTTGTTAAATGGGTATATAAACCTTTGCCTCTGGTTATTCAGTGAGTTACTTGTTACTCCTTGTGCCCATCCTCAGTATGTGTACAAACCTCATCTTTTCTTTTGCTAATCTGTCTATTGTTAGTTAAGTCACATGCCCCCATCCTCACCCCTCAAAACTAAATTGGTAGAAGAAAAGTTTTTCCTCCCAACACTCTCAAATCAAAGGAATCCCCAGGGACTATCACGTTAGCAGTTCTGAAGCCCTTGGCACTGAGTTTTCAGTCTGAACAACCACCTCAGTAGGAGAGATGCCTCAGGGATTCACAGCCCCCCCATCGCAGGGACCCACTGAAATGCAACTGCTGGACCCTAGGTCATAGTGAGGCAGGATAGTAAGAATCTGTGAAAATTCCTTGGCCAGTGGAATGGGGAAACAGACAAAAAGCTGACTCAAATGGCCTCATCCACACTGTGACTCTCCTGCCTCCTCCCTTGCACAATCACTTTCATAAGCCCTCAGGACGATGAGGTCTTGATCCATATCAGATAAGCTTAGGAACAAAGCTGTGAGTCTGTTGACCACACAGACAGAGTTTTGGTCAAACTAGAGACAACATCTAGGCCTCAGTTGTGTTTCAGCTACAGGCCCAGAAAAGCAACAAAACAAGACAAAGACCCCCTATCCTAGCACTGACCAATCAGTAGAGACCATGACCCTGACCCTATATGCTCATTTTGATGAATTAGCTTATTAAAGGACACACCTGGAAAGCTGATGAATATTCTATTGAGATCCTCCCCTGAGAACTCCCCTAAAATTTATGCCTTTAGAAAACAGATAAAAACCCTTGAGACAAAGGACCCGGTGTGCACTCTCTCTACAGTACGCCCATGCCTTCCTTCTTTAGGTATGTATCTTTGCTTTCTTTCTCCTAAGCTCTAAGGGCCCTTCTTTTGCCTCTGTTAATTTATTTCTTGAGTCCACAGAGCCCAGCTGGCTTATTTCTTCTGCCTTCTTTCTAAATGGCCAAAGCAGCTCTCTGAGCAGCCTGCTTGATTCTCCTGTTCAATGTGCTTTTGCTTTGCTTGGTATATAAAATTCCTGTGCTAGAGTTCTTGACTCTGAATTCTTTCTCTGCTGAAACCAAAAGCCAAGGTTGCTGAACTAAGAGCCCACATCACTGCAAATAATAGCAGGGGCAACTGCTGATTTACAAAAGGGGACACCTCCTGGTCTGTAGCAGCTTCCTGTTGGGTTTTGGCTTATTTGACAAACACCTAATGCTTGCTATACGCTAGGCATTGTTCTAAACACTTTATAAATATTAAGTCATTTACTCATCATAATCCTTTGAAGAAAATGCTATTGTCTTCATTTTACAGTAAGGATCTTAGGGCACAGAGAGGTCAAGCAATTTGCCCAAGGTCACACAGTGAGTGAGTAGCAAAGCAGGGATCCATCTGCACCCAAGCAGCCTGGTTCTGTACTCTGCCTGGGATGAGAATTGACCCAAAGTTTGTTCAGTGAGTGTTCTGTGCACTGGGGCTCTGTGTCTTGGCTAGAGCTCCCCGGGCTGGACAGGGTTATGTGTTCTGGTTCTGGGAACAGGAATGCTGGAGGTTCACATCCAAGCAGGGCACTGCCTCTTGAGGAAGCCAGGCCACATGTTTACTAGGGGAAGCCAGAGGGTTCAGGGGTAGGGATGAGGGTGGGGTGGATGTTTCAAGGCCAACCTCTACACTCAACCCTGAGGGTGCGCCGGAGCCCTGCCTGGGGAAGGAGAGTCTTCTCCCCGATCATGCTCGTTCCTGCCTCCTCAGTGTAGCCAGGTATCTCTGTGGATGCCCGTCTGTGGAGACCAGTGGTTCTCAACCAAGGGCAATTTAGCCCCCAGGGATAATGTGACAATGTCTAGAGACATGTTTTTTTTTTTTTTTTTAAATTTAAATGTTAGCCCTGGCTGGTTTGGCTCAGTGATTAGAGCATCGGCCTGTGGACCAAAGAGTCTCAGGTTTGATTCCGGTCAAGGGCACGTACCTCGGTTGTGATTTGATCCCCGGTCCTGGTTGGGGTCGTGTGGGAGGTAACTAATTGATGTTTCTTTCTCTCTCTCTCTCTCTCTCTCTCTCTCTCTCTCTCTCTCTCTCCCTTCCTCTCATACTATCTGAAAATCAATGGAAAAGTATCCTCAGGTGAGGATTAAAACAATCTTTTTTAAATGTTATTTTTATTGTCACAACTAGAAGGTTGCTACTGGCACCTAGTGAGTAGAGGCCAGAGATGCTGCTAAACATTCTAAAGTTCATAGGATGACTCTTCACAACAAAAAGGTACCCTGTCCAAAATGCCAATAGTATCGAGGCTGAGAAACTGACCTGGGCACATCTCACAGCCTCCTTAAGGCTGAGGACCCACCTCCCCCCCCCAATCTGATTCCTGTCCAGGGTCCTGGTGAGATCCTCAGTTCAGCACCTCTTAGAGGCCACAAAAGAACATGAATGACTCAGTTTGCATTCCAGCTACAAGTTCTTGGAAATAAAATAAGGATGTTGAGATACTGACAAAATGTAGCTGACATTATTTTGTATCAGGCTCTGTACTAAGCGTTTTACATATTTTATCTTTTTTATTTCTCATAAGCTTGCCTTAGGTGCTATTATTATCCCTCCTTAATGACTGGGAAACTAAGGATTATAAATGTTAAATAACTCGCCCAAGGTTCCACAGCTAATAAGTGATGGGGCAGGTTTCTAGACTACCCAGGTAGTACTGATATACATACCTAGGCAAAGTAAGTATGCTAAGTTCCCAGGGAGAGCCTGCCTGAGGTCAGGGACCTCCCATCCTCACCTGGACAGAGGGATCAGCACCACTCACTCCAAACAGTTGCAGCCAAGACTCCCTGGAGCTGGGCAGTGGCTTGACCTTAAAACAGAGAGAGGAATAGTAGAGACTTGTTTTAGTACAGGGACTGTTAAGACAGAGAAGCCTGGGCAGGGAAGAGATGGGAGAGGAAGGGAGGTTTAGGAGCTTTTTATTATTTTTTACAGCATGGGAACGAATGGGAGATTTGTTTGTAAGCCATAAATACCCTCCTTTGATCCCTGTGCCTATCAGAGATAAAGGAGTCACTTGGGCCTCAGAAATGAATGGTGCCGACATTAGGAATTCACACCACGCCCTGCTCCAAAGGAGCTGTGTCAGGGTTTGACCTGGTTTGGGGAGGAGGTAGGACTGCAGCGGAGTGAGTTCTTGCAGTGATCAGATTCAGTTTGCAGAAATGAAATCAGCCGCAATGCTTAAGCCAGAGAGCAGTCAGAGCTAGAACCCAACTATTCTGGGCTCTGCTCTCCTTGTCTTTGCCTTCGGGCCCTGTTGAATCCCGACTCCACTCCGAGAGGACGGGCCCTGTGTGCTTCCAGAGCTGCAGGGACGTCTAAACGCGGTTAAGAGTGCTTCTGGTGCAAAGTGAACATCCCAGACCCTTCCGCAGGCCCCTGCCCATTCAGTTTGGCGGAAGAGCTTTGAAGTTTCCTTTGTGTGTTTTCGTAGCCCCGATGCTGCTGTGCTAGAATTAGCCTGCAGCCCTGCCCCATCCCTGGAGATTTAGTCCCAAACTACAAAAATCGTAGGGAAATGCTGCAAGCTTTGCTCACCATCTCCAAGTCTCTGACTGCCTTTTTCTTAGGCTACAATACAAAGGAGACCTCAGAACCCCCACCAGGAGACGTTTTCTACACGTTTCTAGTTTCTCTGGAGATTTTCTGATGACTCCTAGAACCAAATCTGAGGGCTGGAGCATCCAAGAAGTGTGTTGGGGGTCGGGGGGCAGCAGAAAAGACTTGGTAAGGGCAAAGGTGAGTGAACAAGATCATCCCCGGGCCACCCAAACTGAGGGCCAGGCCCAGGGCAGTAACAACAGGGCCCAGAGAGAAGGAAAAGCGCGTGGACCCAGCCTTTCCAGCCCTGTCCAGTGAGCCAACTACTGCGGTGCGTGTAGCCAAGTATCAGTCTTCGGGATCTTGATCTCTCTGAGCTTCACAAAGCAGTCTCTGCTGTCTCATTGCTCAAGTCCACCAGAAAGTCAATATTGAAGGAGGAGGAGAGAGGAAAAGCAGGGGTGGAGGTAGAGGTGGAGGAGGAGGAAGGGAGTATGAAGATAGAAAGACAGATAAAGAAGAAAGCTGGGTTGGCTCAGCAGTTAGAGCGTCAGCCGGCGGACCAGGGAGTCCCGGGTTCGGTTCCTGCTAAGGGCACGTACCTCGGTTGCAGTCTCGGACCCCAACCGGGGCCATGTGGGTGGCAACCACTGGATGTCTCTCTCAACACATTGATTCTCTCTCTCTCTCCCTCTCCCCCTTCTCTCCTGCTCTATCTGGAGATGAATGCAAAAATGTCCTCAAAAATGCCCTTGGGTGAGGATTAAAAAAAAGAAGAAAGCTCGAAGGAAGGGAGGCAGAAAAGAAGAGGGACGGGGAGAATGGGAGGAAAAAGGAAGGAAGGGGAAAGAGAATCCCAAACCGGCTGCTTTGCTTTTCAGAGTAAAAGACTTTGAACAATGGTGTCATCTTGTGGCTGTAAAGAGGACTTACAACCAGCATTCGCCCGTGCCTCGTTCTGCCCCTGTCCTCCCTTCTCTTCTGCTCTCTGGGTCTGTCTCTCTTCTATATTCCAAAGTAACATTTCTATATCCAAAGTTCTAGAATACCACTGTCCAAATATAATACCCACTAGTCACATATGAGCATTTATACTTAAATGTAAATTAATTAAAATACCCTGGATGATTTGACTCAGCAGTTAGAGCATCTGCCGGCAGACCAGAGTTGAGGGTTCAATTCCAGTCAAGGGCACATATCTCGGTTGTGGTTTAGTCCCTGGCCCTGGTCAGGGCCATGGGGGAGGCAGCCAATCGGTGTCTCTTTTACATCAATGTTTCTCTCTCTCTCTCTCTCTCTCTCTCTCTCTCTCTCTCTTCTCTCTCTTTCCCTTCCTCCCACTCTGTCTGAAGTTAAATCCTTGGGTGAGGATTTAAAAATAAAAGTAAAACTTAAATTCCTCAGTCATACTAGCCACATTTTAAGCCCCATGCGACCAATCACTCTTGTTGCAGAAAGTCCTATTGTACAATGCTGTTGTAGAAAGTTCAGAGTTGTCATTTGATGGAGCAGTATAAAACTTTAGATGAAATAGACTTTTTCAGTTGCGCCAGGCGATGATCTGCCAGGATTTGATGAGAACTTATGTAGAATCAGAAAGGGGGCATGGACTGAACAAGGCCCTGGGCTGTGCCTGCACCTGGTGTCTGCACTGCAGGGGCACGAGCCGTGAATCTTGGCATCCCACCCCTCAACCTGCCCTCAAAGCACTACAGACTCTGCACCTCTTTCACATAGCTCTCGGGGGAGTTCATATTTGCCCAGTGAAATACCTGCTATTTGGTGTTTGACCTAACCCTAATTTTAAGATTTATTCACTCTTCAACAAATATTTATTTAGTGCACATTTTTTATGGGCCAGGCACTGTCCTATGACCTGGGGGACCTGGCTGAAAAGAAAAACATCTCCATTCATGCATCTTACATTTTAACTGGGGAGACAGTTATTAGGTTCGTGCATATCTAATATAATGGCAAGTGGTAATATGTGCAATGAAGGGAAATGAAGCAGGGGAATTGTAAAGCCATTTCAGGTAGGGTAATTGATCAGATACACGTTTATAAGCAGGTACCATTTGTGCAGAGACCTAAATGCAGCGAGGGAGAAGGCCAAGTGGAGATCGGAGCGGAGAAGGAATTGCACATAGAAAGGAACAAAGGCTGGCTGTCCTTGTCCCTTCATGCAGATCTTCTTGGGGCTGTGGCTCCAGAATAAGCAGCTATAGGAGATTACACAAGGTACACCAGGGGTCTAGAGTCTGTGAACAGATTTGACATTTATCTCTTCTCTAGTGACCCCTGTTTTTAGCATCCAAAGATATCTTTTTTTCTATCTTTATTGTTGAGAGTATCACAGATGTCCCCCATTTCCCCCCATTGCCCCCCTCCACCTGGTTCTGGCCCCACCCCAGGCCTTCACCACATTATTGTCTGTGTCCATGGATTATGCATATATGTATATAAGGTCTTTGGTTAATCTCTGCCCACTCCCCCTCCCCCTCCCCACTTCCCTCTGAGATCCATCAGTCTGTGCCATACTTCCATACTTCTGGACCTGTTCATTAGTTTATTTTGTTCATTAAATTCCACATATAGCCCTGGCCGGTTTGGCTCAGCAGTTAGAGTGTCGGCCCGCAGTCCAGAGAGACCTAGGTTCGGTTCCCACTAAGGGCATGTACCTCGGTTGCAGTTTGTCCCTGGCCCTGGTTGGGGTCATGTGGGTGGCAGCCACTTGATGTGTCCCTTTCACGTCGATGTTTCTCTCTCTTTCTCTCTCCCCCTCCCACTCTATCTGAACAAAAAATGGAAAAATATTCTCGGGTGAGGATAAAAAAAAAATTCCACATATAAGTGAGTCATATGATACCTGTCTTTCTTTGACTGGCTTATTTCGCTTATCATAATACTCTCCAGGTCCCTTCATGTAATCTCAAATGGTAAGAGATGCTTCTTTTTTTTTACAGCCACATAGTACTCCATTGTGTAAATGTACCAGTTTTTTAATCCATTCATCTACTGATGGGCACTTGAGCTATTTCCAGATCTTAGCTATTGTAAATAGCACTGTTAGGGATATAGGGGTGCATATATTCTTTCTGATTGGGGTTTTGGGATTCTTAGGATATATTTCTAGAAGTGGGATCACTAGGTCAAGCTGCAGTTTGATTTTTAATTTTTTGAGGGAGCTCCATACTGTTTTTCGTGGTGGTTGAGCCAGTCTGCATTCCCACCAGCAGTGTACTAGAGTTCCCTTTTCTCCACATCCTCACCAGCACTTGTTTGCTTGCATCCAAAAATATCTTTATGGAAATCTACCTGCCAACAGCCCACAGAGCATGTGGGGAGGCCATGCTCTAGATTCAGGACCTATGGCTCCCATCCTTCTGAATGCAAAAGCTGACTTTTGATGTGAGAAATTCAACATGCTTCATTGGCTGGGCCAGAGTTTTCTTTCCCCAAATTGCCAGGTTCTCTTCTGTGACCAGTGTTGATCCCATAACTCTGCCTGTGCTTACATCCAGCAGCCCCCGTCTCCAACTGAATGTCTCCACTGACATCAATGCTGAAATAAAAAGAAGAGCAACTCTTTGAGAGAGAATGCCCAAGCCTCAGAGATCGGGTTATTAGCCAGCTCTCCTGCCAGGCTAGCCTGCTCTGTCCTTGGCTCACTTAACAAGCAGAGTAAAGTTCCCAGGTGTTTTTTGCTCATTTTCCAGGTTAATCAACAGCACAATTTGCAGGTGTACTTAGGAAATATCACCTGGAACATTATGTGAGAGTGGGGGGCAGGTGCTAAGCTTATTTCTTGATTTCTGAAGGCTTATGCTCTCTATAGGCAGGGAACCGGTTGTTTATAAGTAAAACTGTTCCAAACTAGACTGCTGTCAGCGCCCTTGGTTTGCTTTTCCAGCAGGAGTCAACAAGAATGAGCCAGTGTTTTCTGAGTGGCCTCTGGGTGGACAAGGTAACTGGTTTCATCGGGTTCGTTGACTCAGCAGGTCAGAAATGCCTGCAGCAAGAAGTCTGAGGACTTGGTATGTTTTTCTCAGGATTTGCACTCACTGTGCCCAAGATGGTTACACGGGTGGGAGTGTCTCAGAGGATATTTTCTAAACTTGGTGGCTAGAGTCAAATGACTTCTACCAAAATATAAAACAAAACAAATAAACAAAATCTCCATTTGAATGTTAGAATCTTCCCAATGAATTTAGTCTTTTTAGTTTTTGTGGTTTCGGCAACTGCTTTATTTAGTGTGTTCCCTACATTTGATGATCTCAGCGAGTTCTCTTCAAGAGGAAATCCTCTGAAGAGGAAGGACAGCTTGTAACCCTCCCTGTGTTAGCAAACGGGTGGAGGCAGCCCGGGCTCTTGCCCCGACTCTCCAGGGTCCCGGGCTCTTGCTCAGGTAATAGTACTGTGCTGTTACAGAGTTCCCAGGGACCCCTGCCGGGGCCTGGGCAAGGCCCACTGGAAAGGTTCCTCCTCTGGCTGAGCCTGTACTGGGCCTGTGCACAGGGAGGGCAGGTCGGCCACAGCTGCCTGGAAGCGAATCCAGCCTGAATCTGGATCAGAAGCCTCAACGGACTCACCTGAAGTAAAATTGGGAACCAGGGCACAGAATCGTTTAGCTGTCCCCTCCCTGCCACGGGAAGCAGACTTCCACTGCCACCTCTGCAGCGAGAGCGAGAGGGGCATTCCCCTCCGTGTGGTTTTCGGATTCAGGAGGATGGGCAGGAGAGGGGGCTGGCAGCGTGGGCAGAGGCTCGGGCGAGGGCACTTGGGAGCTGCCCCTGCGAGGGCAAATCGTTGCAGCGATTCAGGAGGCCCGTGGGCAACATGAATGGTGCCCAGATCAGCCTTTATTGGTAGTTATTAGTTGCTGTTAATGTTGAAGGTTATCCTTTTTCATTTTAAAAAATGGGCTGCCTTAAAGGATACATGATGTGGTCATCCAATCTTTGGGGTACATTTAGGGAATGTGTACAAAGGTGTAGCTCCAGGGATGTTTACTACAGGGCTACTAGGCATAAAGAAAAATTAGAGATAAATTGTGTCCTACAACAGAGGATGAACTAAATCAGTTAAATAAATTATAGTACATCCACATAGTAGAATGCTAGATAGCCATTAAAAATTGGAATGTAGTAAAATATTTAATAGCAGGGAAATATATACCTTTTACTAAGGGAAATGACTAAACAGTATATATAGATTATTATTCAAACCTAGTTTGCAAAGAAAAAAGCCATGAACAAAGTACTGGTTATACATTAAACTGTGGGTGGTTCTCTCTGGGAAGTGGGATTGGAAGTGTCTTCTATACTCTCCTTTATGCTTTTTCTGGATTTCTAAATTTCCTACCATGAACACAGATGTTGTAGGCAGAATAATGACTTCCCAGAGTCCTGACCCTTAGAGTCTGGGAGTCTGTTAGGTTACCTGGCAGGAGAGAGCTCAGTTTGCAGATGGGACTGATGTTAGCAGTCAGCTGGCCTGGAGAAGGGGTGGGGGGTCCTGGGTAAGCCAGGTGGGCCCAGTGCAGCCCCAGGGGTCTTTACGTGAGGACGGCGGAGGCCGAAGAGGGATGCCCTGTGAGAGACTCCAGGCACTGCTGGCCTTGAAGATGGAAGAGTGGCCACAGGTCCAGAAAGGCCAGTGACTCCTAGAGGCTGGAGCACTCAAAGAAGTGGGTCTCACCTGGAGCCCCTGGGAAAAGGACAAAGTCCTGCTGACACCTTGATTGTAGCCCAGTGAGACCCTTGTTGGACTTCTGATCTCCAGAACTGTAAGATAATAAATTTGTGTCCTTTTCAGCCACTAAGTTTGTGGTAATTTGTTACAGCAGCAATACAAAACTAGTACAGTAAATTTCTTTTTTAGTAAAAAAAAAAAAAAGATAATGAAATTTATTTTATTTATTTATTTTATTTTATTTTTTATCCTCACCTGAGGACATTTTTTCTTTTTTGTTGTTGTTGTTGTTGTTCAGTTAGAGTGGGAGGGAGAGAGAGGAAGAGAGAGAGAGAGAGAGAAACATCGACGTGAAAGGGACACATCGAGTGGTTGCCACCCGCACGACCAACCAGGGCCGGGGACAAACTGCAACCCTTAGCGGGAACCGAACCCGGGTCTCTCGGGACCGCAGGCCAACACTCTAACTGCTGAACCAAACCGGACAGGGCTAAAATTAATTTTAAAAGAGAATTAATCACTCCTTGTAATTTAACCCACAGCCATTCAAGGAGGAGGCCTGGCAGTCTTCTTCCTACAAAAAACCTGCATGGGGAGCTCACAGGAATGGCTGGCTGTTGTTTTGTTATTTATAGAAAGTAACAATGCAAGGGATAAATAGATAACCCGGCCAGACAGCAGCCTGAGGACTGTCTTGCAGCCGTGAGCAGAGGCACAGCATGGGTCCAGGGCAGTCTGCACTGTGGGTCCAGAAGACGGAGAACTGGGGGGTTGCTGCTTTTGAGAATTCTGGGAGTAGGAAAGAAACCAAACTAGAAAGGAAACCCTTTCCAAGTGAGTGGAAACTGCCAGGTTGTTCTGTTGGCTTGTGCTGGCAAATCCTGTTCCAGCATCAACAAATAGAAGAGGGGCACTGGGCTTGGCCCACGGGGGCTTTCCCGGCCCCACCCCCGCAGGGAGCTGAGCATGTTTGCAGTCTCACCCTCTCTGGACTGTTCACCGAAGCAACATGCTCAGGCTGGAGTTACAGAGGAGTCTCTTAAAATCCTTTCTGTTTGTTTTGAAGGAACTCTTAAGGAAACGCCAGGCCCTTCGTAAAGGCTGCCGTGAAGAAGGTTTTCAACATCATTTTCGTTTGCTTTGCTAGTGGGTCTAAAACCCACTAGCAAAATTAGTTGCGAAGACTCCCCTTCTGTAGCAGACAGGGCTCTCTGGAAGCAGGTGCTGAGCTGGAGCTTGGTGAGCAGGACATTTACCAGGGACGAACACCCGTGAAGGGCAGGGAGGGGAAGCAGGACCGGGCAGAGGGAGTGGCCACACAGCGAAACAGGGGTGACGGGCATATATGGCCCGTCAGAGTTCTCGGTGGGTGGGCTCCTTCCTGTGATCAGTCTTTGGATGTGGTCATGGCCTCGGTGAGGCAGCTCTCAGCCACTCCCAAAGAAGCAAGAGCCTGTTTGCCGACTGTGGCAAGTGCTTCTCTGAGGGACAATCAGGTTGGCACAGCTCTGTCCACCACACTGTCCCCCAGTGCACCTTGTCCTGCTTACTGGCTTGGACCCACAGTCCTGCTAACCTGTTAGTCCTGCTAAAAGAGAGACTTGGCTCATTTTGCATGGCTCCTGAGAACAAAAGATGACACCATCAGGGAAATGTGCCACAGCTCAGAACAAAAACTGTGTCTTTTTTTTTTGTCTGTTTACAATGGGACAGGACAGCTCCCGAGGTCCTGAGTCACTGGGAAGCTCACACAAAGGCTGGAGACCTGAGTGATGGGATGGAGAAGGGATTTCTACACTGAACCAGAGGGTGGACAGGTTCCTTCTGAGACTCTTATGTCTCTGAGTGTGCGTGGCTAGTGGGGCCATCTCAGATTCTGCCCCAGGGGGCTGCTGTCGGCCATTTGGTGCTCTGCTTGCTGGAGTTACCTCCTGAGGTGATATTTACTTCATGTCAGTCTGTTCGTTGCTTCCAGGTCCTTGTCACAGACAGGGCCCCGCTCCAGTTCAGAGAATTCCTGTAGGCCAGCCCCTTCAGATACAGCCTTCTTCTGCTCACCCCACTTGCTTGGCTCCCAGTCTCAGTCCCCCCTTCCCATTCTGTCCCTTTTGGGTTTGCTGACCTTGTCATGTGACAGTGCCACTGCTACATGGCTCTCGGCCCAGGCCCTGCAGCCCTGAGCATGAGACACTTCCTTCCTTCACCCGCCAATTCCCCAAGACTTTACCGCCCATCCCTGTCCTGGGGCCAGTTCAATCCGTAACAAGCACTGAACATTCCCAATCCCCTTGATGAATGCGACTTCCTTTTATTCGCTTAAGCCACACCTGCCACAGGTTCCAGAAGGTGCCACCTTTTCCTAGTGTTTCAGAATAAACGAACAAGTTGTTCATTTTGTTACTGCTGCTCTTTATTTCATATTATACAGGCAAAATGATGTGACTTATGATGTGTCTTATGTACGTGTGACCACACGTGAGTACCCACCTTCTGTTTAAGAAATAGAAACTTACTGGTACCTTTGAAGTCCCCTATGGTCCCTCTTTTCCAAGACATCTCCTTCCGTGTCTCCCGCAGGCTGCGCAGGGGCCTCTGTCTTGAATTTCAGTGCACTGTTCCTTAGTTTTCCTTTGCATTCTTACGTAAGTATGCATCCGATACAATACGCTCTTTTCTTTCTTTCTGGTAACTACTTTTAAAAATGCTACTATATTTTTCTTCTGTGATGCTTTGTTTTCACCCAATAGTATGTTTCTGAGACCCACTCCCGCTGTGTTGTGGATTTCATATTCCGTCAGGCCCCTCCTCAGTCTTCATCTTTCCCGTGACCCTGTAGGCTGAAGGGTCGTGGGCTTTCGGGTTGTCTTTGTGTATCGGTCGAAGCCACTGGAGCAGGCGGACCAGTGCCCCTGTAGGCCTCGCCCAGGCTTTTTGCACACTTTCCAACTTGTCCAGGCTGGGGAAGGCCATGAGCGCTGGACATCTGTGGCAGAATCTGTTGATTGTGGGCACCTGACTGCACTTCCCCTGTGGAACAAAGACCTTGGCCAGTGGTCACACTTGGGTCACCAGTCACACCTGTGGGGGAAGAAGCTGTCTAGGCCCCTGAGGCATATGGCAGGGATCGTCAGGAAAGCAGCTAAACTGTTCTTTTCCAACCTAATGAAATAAAAACAGTCTCTGAGCAGTAAAGAGTCCTGGATGATACAGGGGGGGAGCCCAGGACATCTGTTTGTCTTTGATTGATGGAGTTGGGGGCATCGTTCAGTTAAGGAGCTTGGTCCTGCATAGTGCTTGGCCTTGGTGCTAAACAAAAGACACAAGGATCCGCCCCAGGCAGTTTTGCTCAGTGGTTAGGGCATCTCCCATGGGCCAGAGAGTCCCAAGTCTCTAAGGGCACATCGTACCTCGGTTGCGGTTCATCCCTGGCCCCGGTTGGGGTTGTGCGGGTGGCAGCCAGTCAGTGTGTCTCTCTCACATCGATGTTTCTGTCTCTCTCTTCCTCCCTCTCTCCCTCCTGCTCTATCTGAAGATAAGTGCGAAAGTGTCCTCAGGTGAGGATAAAAAAAAAAAGACACAAGGATCCTTAGCCTCACGGAACTTTACATAAATAAACAATTGTAGATGTGCACAAACTGAAGTATTTGCTAGATCATCAGGGATACTGCGGGGTGGGGGGATGGGTTTGACCTTAGTAGTCCAGGAGTGCTGCCTAGAGGAGACACGCTGAGTTTTAAAGTCAGGAGAGGGCACTGCAGGCAAAGGAAACTGCCAAGAGCCAAGGTCTGAAAGGGGTTCAGCAGCCTTAGGATGTTGCTTTGACTCTGCAATAGTGCAGAGAAGGTGCTTGGCCCAGAGTGGCGCTGAGAGCCGCAGGGAGTCCTGTGGGGCCGAGGCTGGTGGGAGCAGCCTGAGGCAGGCCCGGGGAAAAGAAGGCAGGTGTCAGTGAACTGGACCCTGAACCAGTGCCACCGTGTCTTCTGCAGGTGGCGGGCCAGGGGAGGGTCTGGCAGGGTGTGCTCCGGTCTTGCATCTTGGGAAGATCATCTAGGAGTTGTGTGGAGGAGGTAGAGTTAAAATCCGGGCACTGCTTAGGAACTTGTCAGAAGAGTGACCTTGAAGTTGTGACTGAGAAGTCAGACAAAGCAGAGAGACACCAGGGTTCCATGGGGCAGCATTGTAAGATCTACAAGGGTGTGTGGTTCTGACAGCCTAGAGAAACATGTTAACAATGACAAAGCTCTTTAGACATAGAAGGAGAAGACATTTATATTCTCTAAAGAGCCAGAAAAATGCAAAGTCTAATCAGCGAAGAAGTCCATTGGCTGTACTCTGACTTGAAATCCTAAGCAGTGATAGGACACACCCCTAAGGAAGGTGGGCTGCCTTTCAGAGTTATCCACAGGAATAGAGTCAAAGCCTGGCCAAAACCTGCTCCACAGATGTCTGAGGAGCAATTTTTCCCCAGGTAAAAAGTTTCCCAACTTCTATGGTAAGAAAAACACGGGCTTTTTATAATCAGATCAACTGGTCTTTTTCCTGGAAATGCAGGTTCAAGCAGACTTGGGTGCAGGCCCAGGAATCTGCATATTTAATAAATGCCCCAGGTGATTCTTATTTTCTGAAAGTCTGGAAACCCCCACTCTGGGAAACTTTATTAAGCCCCCCAAAATTTAAAACTAAGTATAGATGCCTGGCCAGTGTGGTTCAGTGGTTGTGTGTTGACCCATGTATCATGCGGTTGCCAATTCAATTCCTGGTCAGGGCACATGCCCAGGTTTTGGGCCTGATCCCCAGTGGGGGGTGTGCAGGAGACAGTCAACCGATGTTCTCTCTTATCGATGTTTCTATCTCTCTCTTTACCTCTCCCTTCCTCTCTCTCTAAACTCAATAAAGAAAAACAAAAGATTTAAAATAAATAAATAATAAAAGTAATTATGGAAAGGATTTTAAAATAAACCTACAGTGTTGATTCTTTTGTTCTAAGAATACCCTATGCATATTTGGCATTTTAACTACTTATAACATTGAAGAGAATTTGATCTATTAGAGGAAAAGTGAGACTTATAATTCAAATTTAAAAGTATAATTGAGTTAGACTTGTTATTTTAAGTTGAAAGTTTAATAAATTTATATGTGGTGTTGGAAGAGTTAGAACTTAAGTATTACTGTATTTATTAGTATAGCTTATTAGATCTATGTTTTTTAAGTTGTTGATAAGATTTTAAGTCAAACAATTGAGGTATTTAAAAAATTACATATGTTAAATTTGTAAATGTAGTTTTAAATGTTTGAGTGTGTAATTAAGCTTATAAATGGGACTAAATATTAACCAAATACATATTAACTAAAGATATACTTAAAAATATTTGCTATAATTTTGTTTGCTAACGTTATAAATAGGAAAACATATGTTAAGAATCTAAAAGCTAAAGGAAGGTTTTAAACAGATAAATGGATAAACAAAATGTGGTATATATACAGTGGAATATCATTAGCCTTAAAAAGGAAGGAAATTCTGACACATGCTGCAACATGGATGGATCTTGAGGACATAATACTCAGTGAAATAAGCCAGTCACAAAGGCACAAGTAGTATATGATTCCAAGTATATTGGATACCTGGACTAGTCGAACTCACAGAGACAGAAAGTAGAAGGGCGGTTGTCAGGGAATGAGGGAGAGGGGTTAATGGGTACAGAGCTTCAGTTTTGCCAGATAGCAGAGTGCAGTGGTGATGGTGGTGATGGTGGTGATAACACTATGAAGGTACTTAATGCCACAGAATGAACAATGTGCCACTTAAAATGGATAAGATGGAAAAAATATATATAAATAAATGACACCTAAAAATGCTTAGCCCTTAACCTTTAAGAGCTCTGCTTGCTGAAAACATTGCCCAGTAGAGTTTCTCAGAATGATTATTGGTGATATAATCAACAAATTTAAGCATAGTTCATAATACTTTATACTAAATTCTTTATGTTAAAAAAAGCTCAAGGAAGGTTTTTGAATTGATAAGGCTAAAAAGTTATATTGATTTTTAAAAACCAAAGTTATATTTGAATAATATTTTCTATGCAGAAAAACTGCCCACAAGGGCTCCCCCAGGTCACATTGAACATACAACATTATCCTAGATAAGTGAGGATTCTGGGGTTCTCACTGAGGCAATGGTAGAATGGATGATGAGGACAGGGTGTGCACAGAAGTCGTCCTCCAAGGTAGAACAGCTGTGGAAAGCAAGGGAGAGAGGCCCAGGAGGCCAGAACAGCCCCTGGCATTCGGCTTGGCTGCCAGACGGACGGCAGCAGTGCTGATCAAGTCATGGAAGGAACAGACGTGTGGGGAGGGGGCTCTATGTGTCCAGGTGGAAATTGAGCATTCAGCAGCCTGACACTCAGACATGTTGCTTGGGGCCTTTAGTGAAGGAAGGACTTGAAAGTATCAGGGCATGGATGGCGGTCGGAGTGCTGTGTGCCCAGGAGATGACCCTGAGAGATGTGTAGAGGGCCACCTTGACCAAGGACATAACTCTGAGGAGAGCCAACACTTTCAGGGCAGTGGAGCCTGAGTTGGCAAGACTCACTAAGATGGTATAATTTCAGGGCCTTAGACTTCCTCTGTGTCCCACCAGCCCACGCCCTGCCCCCATACTTCTCCAGGACTTTGCCATGCCTGGAGTTCTTCACCTCAGGAAAAGTGTGGCCAGGAGGCTTCACTGTTGCAGTCACAGGCCCGGGGGTTATGTTCAGAGAGGTGACATAAGGAGCGCGATCACAGGAAGGTCAAGCAGCTGATGCCAGCTGGTTCCCTGCGCGCAAGCTCCTGTGAGAGAGGAGGGCATGTGAGCTGTGTCAGAGGAGAGCCGACAGGAGAGCGGCACTGGGCAGGGAGGAAGGGCACAGCAGACGGAGGCTGAGGGCACAAGTGACTCCCAGGTCAAGTAGTTTTCCACATCCATCTTGTTTGTACTACGGGGAATCCCCAGCCTCAGTCCTGCCCAGGCTTGGGTGGTAAGATTCCTGGGAAATAAGTGAAGAGGTGTCTGTGGGTGTGTCCTTTGCTTTCAGCCTCTGGTAAGAGCTGGGGGTGGGGGATGGGAAGAAGTGACTCCATCAGCTTTGGTATGACTCCCCAGGGGTTCTTTTTTCTTTTAAAGAATAGTTTATTGATTTTTAGAGAGAGAAGAAGGGAGAGGAAGAGAAAGAGAAACATCAATGTGAGACTATAATATTGATTGATCAGCTGCCTCCTGCACATCCCCTACTGGGGATCGAGCCTGCAACCCAGGCATGTGCCCTGACTGGGAATTGAACCGGCAACCTTTTGGTGCACAGGACAACGTCCAATCAACTGAGCCACACTGGCCAGGGTGCCCCAGTGGTTGTTAGTGTACATTCCCCCAGTAGTGGTTAAATTCCTCTTGTGGTGGGGCGTCCTGCCCTTCATTGATAATGCAGAACAGGTGCCTTTCAGTTAATTACTCCCCCCCCCCCCCCGCTACCCCAGGCCAGGGCTGCCCAATGGGAGGAGGTGGTGGAGACTTTGTGTGGCCTCAGACCCCTGCTGCTTATAGAGGAAAGGCAATCTCAGCTAGAATGGGGCCCCTGCTCCCCAGTGGCCTTTTTTCCTCTTGGTCTCCCTTATGCCTGATGGCTAGAATTGAAGCTTCCCGGGGCAAGGCCCAGGCCCAAGTTCACAGTCAAGTCTCAGGCCCAGCCTCATGTCTGGTCCACTCTCGGGCCCAGGGAGAAGGTGGTGAGTATACAGGGGTTGTTCAGTTCCTCATTCAGGGAGAGTCTGGTCTGCCACCCTGTTGCTGTCAGAGAGCCCTGGGTTGAGGAGACCATCTAAGAGTGGGTGGCACATGACTGTGCCCATGTGGGGGGTGGGGTTTGCCCCAATTTCCAGACTGCATATCAGTATCTTGAGTGTCCCCAGACAAGGAGGTGAAGCTGAGGGGTAGGTGCCTGGGGCTATCTGCTGATAAC
The DNA here is from genome assembly GCF_014108415.1 of Molossus molossus. NCBI lineage: Eukaryota > Metazoa > Chordata > Mammalia > Chiroptera > Molossidae > Molossus > Molossus molossus. The sequence goes on from NW_023425350.1 coordinate 44,808,856, forward strand.
TATGCTGGGGAGTGAGGAGGTAGTGGGGGTATGGTGAGCAAAGGCCTCTGTCGTACTTCAGGCCCCTGGATAGTAGTGAGTGACGCTGTGAGCTCTATCCCAAGTTGAACTCTCACTGCATGCCACACACTGTGCCCTTGATCATGATGAATTCTCAAAAGAGCCTTCCTTGAAAGGGGAAGAGCAGCCTTCCTCTTTTCCAAAAATTTCTGCCCACATTTTCTATCAACGCTCATAGAGATCCTACGCTGTGATGACCACAGGCCAGTAAGGCTTAGCCACTGACCTCAGGACGCCTGTCACCTGTGGGGGAGGCTAGGCCAACACCTTCGGCAAAGAAACTATAATGGGCCAGGCAGGCGAGCTCTTGCAGAAGAGGCAGATGACACTGTAAGGACATAGACAAGTCAAGGATGTTTACAAAATGTGTATAAAGTCTAAGTGTTCATCAAATTATGGCACTCCTAAGATCAGGACTAATTATTTTATTCTAGTGTCTTCTATCTTTACCCCCAAACTCCAGGGAGTCACTAGGAAATAAGATCAGAGTTGGCCCTGGTGCCAAGCCTGCTGCAGGCAGCTGAGGTTGGTGGTTCTGTTCTGGAGAATCTTCCTACATAAGGTGGCCTCCAAATTAACTCTGGCATAAAGGATAGGGCTGAGTGCATGGCCCATAGCTTTCTTAGGAACTCAAACCTGATGACACTATTTGATGCAGAGATAAAACCTTGAGGTTGGGCCTTGGGGGAATCCCATTGGCTAATATTTGATCTCTATGGAAGCGTTCCTTCCCCTGCATGGAGCTGTTTCTCAGAGCTGAGCAGCATGGGGCAGCCAAGCACCAGGACCATCCTAAGGGCCCAAATGAATAATCCAAGTAAAGTGAAGAACTCTGCTATTTCTATACTGTCATATCTGTGGGCCTACCGTTAGAAGAGAATACAGCAGCTTTTTTCAGATTTGGCTGAACGTGGAAATTACCTGGGGAGGCTTAGGTTCCAACTTCAGAGATTCTGACTTAATTGGTTTGGGGTGAGGCCTGTTCATTGGGGTATCTACAAGCTTCCCAGGTGATACTAATGTCAAGCCAGTTCTGAGACCACCCCAGTAACATCTGCTTGGCCACCTGGCGTCTCCACTGGGGCTGAACCTCAACCTCCTCTGCATGTCTTCTGGTACTCACTTTACCTTTTGCATCTGTTGTGTTGTCCCTAGAAGAAGGGACAAAGAAGAAGGCTGCTTTTGCTATTCTGGGTGGTATATTTCTAGCAGGCCCAGATTTAGAAGCTTTGGAGGTGAAGGATAAATTTTCTACTGTTATTTTCTTCTTCTTTTTCCAGCTGCATCTAGGCTCTAAATGACCCAGAATGAAGTCCTGTCCTGCTGCTCCCTAGATACCCCTGAAGGCCACTCAGTGAGCAGTGAGTTCCAGAGGCTGGGTATCATCTCTGTGCAGTAGGGGCATACAGCAGCAGACCCTGTGGAATCTTGTTCCAGGCATGGTCTGAGCCCTCACAGGGGACGTTCACAATGTCCTGTAGACTTGCCCTTCTGTTTCTGGTCTGTGATGAGGAGAGACAAGCGTGTAGGGTGATTAGGAACAGTAGTGATTAAGAAGACGATCTAGTGTCCAAACCATGAGAGCAGTTTCACAGGTGGGAAGAAGTGGGAGGGCACATGGGCAGTGTAGTCACGGAAAGCTCCACAGAGGAGGTGAGACTTGAAATTTGAACACTTTGGCCAAGAGAATAAGGGAACCCTTCTTCGAAGCTTAGAGAGATGTTGAAAGGGGAGACGGCACATTATGAGCCAAGATCAGCTATTAGGAGCCACATGGTACAGGCAGGTGCAGGCAAGTTGGTTTTCTTTAAGAAAGTTTCACCCTGGGCTTCTCTGGATAGAAATGAATCAAGGTGATTGTGTAGTTCAACCTATATGAATGGTTCTCAAAGTGAGATGCCCAGAATCATTAGCATCACCTGGGAACTTGGTAGACATACAAATGCTCAGGCCCCACCCCAGACCTACCGAATTAACTCTGGAGGAGGGGCTTAGTAAATTATTTCTCACAAGCCCTCCATGTGATTCTGAGGTTTGCTCAAGTTTGAAAGCTACTGTCCTGCTCTCATCCATGTCTGCTATGTGGACTCTGCTTATTATCCTCAGAAATAAGGGACATGGTTGTTCTGGTTTTTATGTAACATATTAGGTTGAAACCTCCTCCAGTAACTCCTCCTACTGGTTGTCTAATGACTGACCTTATGTAATTACTGACCACTGTTCAAGTAACAGAGTGTCCAATAGTTGACAGACACTTATTTACATATCCAGTCAAAATTTATTGAGTGGCTGCCATTTGCTAGGCACTGTTCTAGGGGAAGGGAATTCTATTCTGAGGGAACGCTGTTCTAAGCCCTGGGAATGCAGCAATGAACAAGATCAAAGTGGGTTCTTCAAGTGAGGGTGGTGGTCTAGTGAGGATGGTGATCCACTCATTAAACATAAAAAAATATCTAGCAGTTCTAAGTTCTGGGAATAAAAGCATAAGAAAGTGTTGGTCTGTGTTTGTGTCTATTTTTGACTGAGGTCATATCTGAGCGGAAACCTGGTTGAAATGCGGGAGAAAGACACATGAAGAACTTGAGGGAAAGCCCCCCAGGAATGGGGAACAGAAGTGCCAAGTCTCTGATGTAAGAATGAGCTTCACAGGCTTTAGGAACAGAAAGGGAGACAGCACAGAGGCGGAGACATGAGCAAGGTGGAGAGATGCAGGTCCAGGAGGCAACTAACTGCCAGATGATGAAAGGCTTTGAATATCCTGTTCAGGTGTCAGGATTTCACTTGGTATGGGAGCAGGCCCCTGCAGGGTTTTGAGGATGTGAACGAGGTGGTATCTCTTTGAATAAAAATCACTCTGAAGTGTAGACCATCCCATAAGAGTAGAAGCAGGGCGACAAGTTAGGAGAGTACTAGAATAATCCAAGTGAGAGATGTAGTATCAAGATGGGAGTACAATGTAGTTGGGTTCTGGGTATTTTGACAGAGGAGCCAACAGGACATGTTGATAGATTAGTTTGGGGTTGAGAAGGATCAACAGTGACTTCTGGGTTTAGGAGCCTTTTTCTCTGGTCGAAAGGCCTCTGGCCCCCCCACCCCCCAGTTCCACACCTATAGAAGGGATGGGGACAACATGGGGGATTTAGAGAATCTCTCCCTTCCTCTAAACTCTGACACTAGCCCTCTTATATGCTTCTTTCCTTATAAACATTATTTTGCCCATAACTGGACTGTGTTCTCAAAGGCTTCATCTTAAGCTTGTCTGAATCCCCCACCCCATCCACTCCCAATAGAATAAAAATAGTTGTGAGAAAACATAGAAAAGCATGCTATGGATTAAACCTTGGCTTAAACCCTTTGAAACAGAAAGGGCAGTCTTAAAGATAAGGAAACTGAAATTCAGGGAGTAAAACTACTTGCCTGATAATAGCTTCTTAAGAGCACTTCCTACCTGCTAGGGAGTTTGGGGTTCTTTGAACACCCCCAGCATGCCCTCTCTAGAGGTCACTCTCTCAGAACCTCCATGTATTCACCAACCTGGAAGCTCCCTTAATCCTGTATTTTTGGGTTTTTATGGAGGCTTCATTACATAGGCATGACTAATTAAATCATTGGCCATTGGTGATTGAACTCAGCCTGCAGTTTCTCTTTCTTTCCTGGAAGTTGGGGACTGGGATCTGAACGTTCCAACTCTCCAATCATTGGTTCCCCTGCCAACTAGCCCTCATTGTTAAGTGACCTAGAAGCAGTCCAAAACTCACTTCATTAGCATAACAAAAGACACGTTATCACACTCATCACTTAGGAAATCCCAAGGGGTTTAGTAGTTTTCCTGCCAGGAACAGGGAAGAGGACCAAATATAGGAAAAAAAAAAAAAATATATATATATATATTTTTTTTTAAATAAAATATATATATATATTTTATTACAAATCTTACTGTCACAGGTGCCAAAAGGCTGAGCTAGGTGTAGCACTTAAAACTTTTCAATTTGTCTTCTTGCTGAGCATCGCTGTCCCCCTGCAATCTCTTCTCAGCAGGTTCCAGGGCTGCTTTTCAATGTCTTCTATGAAGATGACTTTCCTCTGAGTGACGCCAGGCCCTACCCACTCCATTCTCCCCTCCTCTGGGAGACTCGGTCCTAAATGCCAGCTCAGGGGAGAATCAACTCCTATGAGCTGGATGTGATGTCTTTTTCTCTTATTTTTTTTAAACCGCTCTCTTCACACCTCCTTAGCAACTGGAATGCACTTGTGTCCTGGACCAAGTACAGGAAAGGTGTGCAAAAGGCAAAAATGTGAGCACTCACCTGAACAGGTTTTCTTCCCAGTGCCTCTAACCCTATTCTTTTTCTCCTGCAGGAATCAGACTTTCTTCGCTAGAAACCTGTATCCCCATGAAACACTGCCATGTCATCCTGAAAGGCAAGGTGGCCAAATTCTCCCTCCCAGTGATGCCAAGTCAGTTTCCTCAGAACATCAGGTGCAGTTGGACCATTTGGCCTGGCCCCAAAGCCATGTCGCTGTCTGTGTCCACAGGTTTAGGGTTACGGGGAACTTTGGCTGTGGATCAGACTCTGACAAGATCGTGTTTCAGAGGGTGCCCTGTGTGGTAGCAGACCCATGGTCTAGTCCTGATGGAAGAAGAGGGTGCATGTTTATGCCACCCAAGCTCTGGCTCTGCATTTGGTCTTGCTGTTTAAGAACTACACTCGAGGTGGGCAATGTAGACATTTCAGGAGGAAGTATTATATCTGCCAAGATCCTAAAGCAGATTCAGGGAAAAAGATCATGAAGCTTCAGATTAGAAAGTCTCCTATCTCATTTCAAAGAACTTCCTTCATACTCACTGTTAGCACCTCTCAGAAGAAACGTGGGGTCTCTGGAACTTCTGTGTCCCATCTGGTTCAACCAAGCTCCCTCACATTACTACCACACCTGCAGCAGATGGCATCCTGGACACCAACTCTCTAGAAATAAGTGAGAAGCATCTTTGGAAAACAGCCTCTTCCTCAGCCCCAGTAGAAACAGTAGTCTTCACTACCAGGTGGGCAGAGACCCCAGAAAAAAGTGTAGTTGTCTGGCCCTCAGCCAGCAGAGAAGCCCCTTCTAACACTGTGGTTCCTACAACAAGCTTTGTGGTGGTCATTGGGCAGTTTGGCCCTCACTTGTAGAATGGGGAAGGCCAGAGAGTGCTCTGAGGATGGCCAGCCACAAGGCCAATCCCTGTTTGATTCACTGGGATCAGTTAACCACTCAAATTTGGGATGACAGGAAAGGACTCACCCTGGGAAGGGGAGCCACTTTCTCTCAGCCCTTGTCTGGTGGGGGAGGGCATTCCTAGAGCAGGAAAGCAACTACCTGTGTAAACAAGAGTCTTACCTGTTGAAACACCATGACTTTTTATGGGACAAGTTTGCTACTGGGTCCCATCTCTCCCTGGAGTACAGGCTGTATCCTGTCCCTGTCATCACACAGCTTTCTGATATCTCCAGGTCTTCCCTTCCTGGGTCTCAAGCTGAGAGCTTTCTGGCTGACTTGCTTTGGGGAAATTCTTGATGTTCCTGCAGACCACTAATTTCTGCCATCAAGGGGCTTGCTTGGCTAGGTGCTGGGCTCATCTTCAATGGGGCAGGAGTCACCTTGGCTGCTGCATCTCTGCGTGGTGAACTGTGGACACCACCTACTCTCCCGTGGTCTTCAGGTGGCTCCCCCTGCAGCAGAGTCCTATTTTATCCATCGGATAGCCTTGTCCTCACCCCTTCCAAAGCCAGGACAGACAGACAGCCTGCCCCAGAGTGTGATCTCTAAGGATGTCTCCTTGTGATATCATGGGGGTCTTATAGAAGGAGACCCACACACACTTCCTGGAGTCCAGAGGAGTGTCCACAGAACCACTGGAGAGCCTGGCCAGAGTGACACTGACAATGGCCCCCACCAAGTTCCCCCAGAGACAACTCCTGAGTGTGTTCCCCAACCCACACTGATTTTCCTACCCTCAGCCCATGACAAAATTCCTGGGACCCCAGAGGGGACTGTGGAGATATCTTCATCAGCTTGGTGGCTGTTGTCAGGTTTACAAGTTGCCTTCAGATGCCCTGTCTGAGCCAGGAGAGGAGGTGTACCTCCATCTCAGCTCCTTAAGTCCAGCCATGCCCCCAGGACTTGTTCAGTCAAGGAAAGAGCAGGATGGCTGTTGGCTTAAAGAAACAATCATTTTTTTATCTCACTTTAGTGGGTGAAAAATTTAGGCAGGTGTCAGCTGAGCAGTTCTCCCACTCCATGTAGAATGGACAGAAGTTTCTTGGTGGTATTTACTGAAATCTGGGCTGGTTTGGGGGGGTCCAAGATGGCTTTACTCATGCATTTAACCATGAATGTTGTTGGGGACAACTGGAAGGCTGGGTGCAAATGTGTCCCTCTTTCTCTATGTAGCTTGAGACCTCTCAGAGGTCGGATTTTTTACAAGGTGGCTGAGTTTCTTCAGACAAGTTTCCAAGAGACCAAGGTGGAAGCTGAAAGGCTGCTTCTGACTTATCCTTGAGGTCATGCAACACGATTTCCTCTATGGCCTATTGGTTAAGCAAGTTGCTGAGGCCAGTCCAGATTCAAGGGGAGAAGAATTAGATTCCACCTTTTGTTAGGTGGAGTAGCAGAGGTTTTATGGCCACCTTTAGTTACTTCTTTGTGCTCCTGGATCTGTGGATGCATGTGTTTATGCGAGAAAACTTAGTCTTTTCTTCCTCAGATACTCCTTTTCCGCTATTCTCTGCTTGTTTTTTTCTGGGACTCCAATTCTATAGGTAAGACTTTCTTATTCAATCTTCCAAATCTCTTAACTTCTTTTATATTTTCATCTTCTTGTGTCTCTGTGCTGCACCATGGAGGAGTTATTTGGTTCATTTATTATAAAATTTCTGACGTTGGAGTCTGATGTTTGTCACACGAGCCTTGGCTGTCCATGTGGTGCTGCTCTCCAGGAGAATGACCTCCAGACCCACCAGCGAGGCCAGTACTGTGTCTTTGCTGAGCCCAGGAGGGAATCACCCATGAACCTTGGTAGTGAGCAGCCTCATTCTGTCCTGGCCCCAAAGTGGCAGCTCCAAACCATCTCACACCTGAGTGTCACCTGTGAGGGTCTGAGAAGCAGAGGAGCAGAGGCTGAGGGGCTCACTAGAATAAGGAATGAGGAAGCCCTGGGAGCTGGAGTGCATCTGCCCCTCCCACTTTTACTACCCCCACCCCCACCCCATCCTTTCTACCTGCTGGGAAAGAAGAGCCTTTGCTCATGGGCGAAACCGTAATAGCCCCAAGGCTGCAGCTAAGAAGACATGGGATGGATAGCCCTCTGACTCAGTTTTGTTCTCAGAAATAAAAATAAATCTTTCCTCATAAGAGAGGGAGTAAATGCCAGTTGAAAATCTACTATATAAAACACTGCTATTCACAAATGCTCTACTGCTAATCTCTCAATAATCTTGAAATTGGTGGTAGGATCTCCATTTTACAGGTCAGGTAACTGAGGCTGAGGATGAAGGAACTCAAGCACACATACAGCCTCATAAGATGTTTTAGTTTAAGTGTAGCAACTGGAGCCAGATTCAGCTTGGGTTTGAATCCTGGATCTGCAGCTTTCTAACTGTGTGACCCTGGGAAGGTCATTTAACCTCTCTGTTTTATATTCCATAAAATAGAAATGATACAATCTCATAGGGTTCTAAGGATTAACCAACTTAATTATAGAGTGCATATTGAACGTCAGTACCTTGGCACAGAATGTGAGCTAAATATGTTTTGTCTAGCATTAAAACCATTATCGATGTCTGAACTAACTTTGGGACACTAGAGGGATTTGATTCCTATAAGCAGGAAAGCAAAACTAATTTCTCTTTTACTTTCTCCTGTTATTTATAGAGATGTAACAATATTTTCCTCACTTCCTGGAAATGGCTCTGTTCTAGCATTTCAACATAATCCAGGAGGTAAGAGTTTATAATTGCAGAGTATTAGATATGTTCCAAACCCATTAATCATGTTCAGAGACCTGGATCCTCTAAAGCCCTCTTATAAGCTGAGAGCAGAAGACAAGCTGTATATTCAGACCACAGACCACTGTCTTCACGAGTTGTATCAGGGAATTGATCAGAAATCAGCCTTTCTGATCCAGATTTCCACCGATGTGCCTTCCCAACTTTACAAATACACAGACTTACTATACTTTTAGTGTATTGTATCTAAGGTTTTGTGTTTATCAGGCTTAACCTCATCCAAGGGCCATTGTGTCACAATCCATTCCCAAGTCTTGTATAAAAAACAGAAATATAAGAGATGAGAGCACACTTTAGGTCAATAGGGCGGGGGGGGGGGGGGGGATAAAAGTCCTGAGGCTGGTGATACTGAAGTAATATTGCTACGCTTTGTTGAAGATTAGGCACAATTCAGCTAGGATCATGTAAACTAGGAAAAGTCCCTCAATGCTAGTCCATGTCATTTCCCATGGAGAGCAGGCCCCTTCTCAGTCTTCATCATGGAAAACTTAATGCTTGTGCCCGGCTGGTTTGACTCAGTGGATTGACTGTTGTCCTATGGGCTGAAAGGTCCTGGTTCAATTCCTGGTCAGGCCACATGCCCAGGTTTTGGGTTTGATCCCCAGTAGGGGGTGTGCAGGAGGCAGCCGATCAATGTTTCTCTCTCACATTAATATTTCTATCTCTCTCTAAAAATTTATAAAAACATATTTTTTTTAAAAAGAAAACTTGGAGAAAATGAACACATGGGACTACATCAAACTCTAAAGCTTCTGCACAGCAAAAGATACAATCATCAAAATGGAAAGGCAACTCACTGTATGGGAGAGCATAATTGCCAATGATGTATCAGATAAGGGGTTAATTTCCAATATAAATAGAGTGCTCATACAACTCAACAAAAGGAAGATAAAGAACCCAATTAAAAAATGGGCAGAGGAGCTGAATAGACACCTCTCCAAACAGGACATACAAATGGCCAAGAGACATATGAAAAAATGCTCAACATCACTAATCGTCAGAGAGATGCAAATTAAAACAACAATGAGGTATCACCTCACACCTGTCAGAAAAGCCGCCATCAACAACTCATCAAACAACAAGTGTTGGCGAGGGTGTGGAGAAAAGGGGACTCTAGTACACTGCTGGTGGGAATGCAGACTGGTGCAACCACTATGGAAAACAATATGGTGTTACCTGAAAAAATTAAAAATTGAACTTCCATTTGACCCAGTGATCCCACTTCTAGGAATATACCCTAAGAAGTCTGAAACACCAATCAGAAAGAATATATGTACCCCCATGTGTGTAGCAGCACTATTTGCAATAGCTAAGATCTGGAAACAGCCCAAATGTCCATCAGTTGATGAATGGATAAAAAAGCTGTGGTACATGTACACAATGGAGTACTATGCAGCTGTAAGAAAGAAAGATCTCTTATCCTTTGAGATGACATGAAGGGACCTAGAAAGTATCATCCTAAGTGAAACAAGCCAAGCAGAGAAAGACAAATATCACATGATCTCACTTATTTGTGGAATATAATGAACATAACAGTCTGAGGAATGGGGTAGTACCAGAGATGTGGAAGTGGGGTACAGACTGACAGTCCCCAGAAAAGGGAGTAGGAGGGAGATAAACCACAGAACTTATATGCATGTATGCATGAACAATGGACATGGACAAAAAAGCTGGGGACAGGGTGAGGAGGGAGGGGGAGATCAGTGGGGTAATAGGAGAAACATCTGTGACAAAAATAAATAAACAAATTATAAAATATATTAAAAAATAATAAAAATAAATAAAAAAGAAAAATTGCCCTGGTCGGTTTGCCTCGGTGGTTAGAGTGTCGGCCTGTGGTCCAGAGAGACCTGGGTTCAGTTCCCGCTAAGGGCACGTACCTCGGTTGCAGTTTGTCCCCGGCCCAGGGCCATGCGGGAGGCAGCCACTCGATGTGTCCCTTATGTTTCTCTCTCTCTCCTCCTCTCTCCCTCCCGCTCTATCTGAACCAAAAAATGGAAAAATGTCCCTGGTGAGAATAAAAAAAAGAAAAAGAAAACTTATGTTTGTCCCCCACCCCCAAGGAAGATTGGCTAATGCACCCATTTCTGTGTCCAATTTTACTGCACTCCCACTGTGGATGAGGCGCTGTCCTGGGTTCAAGAGCAAACTGAAAAGACGATTCCCTTCCTCGTGAAGTTTACAGTCTAGTCAGGAGACAAACAAGGAAACTATGAAGCATATTAGTTGATGTCATATTCTATGGAGAAAAATCAGGGAAAAGGGATGCAAGGGGTGGTGAGACACGTGGGAGAGGAGAGGAGGCTTCCAGATGTTGCTGAGCCCCAAGGCAGGGCTGTGCCTGATGTGTACAAGGAGCAGCATGTAGACCAGCAAGAGGGGGAAAGGCAGAGGATGAGCCTTGAATAGCCTGGAAGACAGGGTGCAGAAGGGGCTAGATAGAGAAACTAACCAGAAGAGTCTATTTGTTCTGTTTCTAGATGTGAACAAGTGTGGAATTGGCCCGGAGCTCTGCGCTGATATAGCAGAATGTGTCAACGGACTTGGCTCTTCTCCTGCCACTGCCAAAAGGGTTATGAAGACCGTGTCCCCACGCAGCCTGCATGCTTTGTGTGTGTGCTCCTCACACAAGTGTTGGCTGCCCGAATGCCCTCCTGTTTGGTAGAATTACGAGGTGCTGGGATCTCCCAAGAGACCTGTCTGTCCTCAGGTCAGCTCTCATTCTGATGCCTCTGGCCACGAATACCCAAGAAAACATTCTCTGAAGATTACAAAGTTCAGGAATTGTTCTAGAACTTGGAACAGGTGTAAAATCAAGAGAATCTTTATTGTACTGATTTTTCTTTTGCAAACTTTAGCTTTGGAGTACTTCCATAAGGATGCTATTTCTGATTCTGATCAAAGAAGATGTGCATAAGAATTAACTTGAACATCCGGTTGTTTCCCCCACAGCCCCTTCCTGTGTGTCCTTGCTTTAAACGTTTTCTTGCCGAAGACAACATGGGGCTGGGACTTGCAATGAACAATTGAATGAGCTCCTTCTGAACAGGTCCAGATAGAGCCCTTGGTAATGAATTGGCTAATGGTCTTCTCCTGGCCTTTGCCGTTTTAAGGAGTTACTGCTGGTGATGGTAACTCATTCGGTGCAGTTACCTAGGAAATCATGTAAAGTGCCTGGTCAGTAGACACAATTTCTTTTTCCATCATGCTAACTTGCTATGTAAGCTTGGTCCTTGGGTCTCAATAACCCTTTGCAATGACGGGTTTAACTAGATGTCAAAGGTTTTGTCTAGCTCTCTGAGGTTAGATGCTGAAATTCCAGCAAAGATGCCATTTACCACAATCATTTTCCACTAGACTCTAAGGGCAGGTGGGTGATCCTGCAAAGCTGTTGGCAAAGTTCATTGGGTATTTGTGTGTGTGTGTGTGTGGTGTTGCTTAGTTCTTATATTTCAAGAGAAATTTTAATTTTGCACAAAATAGAGGCTCAATGTGTATTAATTCAATGGCTTGATTTAGTTGTGACTGACTAGAAACCTAGTTGTGACTGACAATTTGTAATTGTTGGTTCACAATCTCAGGAGCTGCCCTAGTGAAATTAGAAACTGGCCCTCATACACAGATGGCAAGGAGAGACTGGAAAAAGAGACAGACCACCCCAGATTGTAGGTGGCAGCTTTAATAAACAAGGGAACTTACCAATGAGGCTTGTCTTGGGCAGTCACAAGATGAGCAAATCTCACCTGCCTGTCAGAATCTTGAAAGTTCGTATAGAGGCCTTAAGAGGGTTCAGTCACATATACCATCTGTGTGGTCCCAACAACACATTACCCTCTCAAGGCTACATCCTTGAAACGGCTCCTAGTGTGGGGACAGTGGGTAGAACACATACTCCAAGGACAGGGGAGGGGGCGAGGAGCCTCTGATTGCCCAGGTCCAGCTCTTGGGTCAACCTACTGCCATGTCCTTTCAATGAGCTCCTCCAACAGTAACTTTTCATGTCGTTTCTCTTCCCCTGCCTTCCCAAGCGTCCAGATAAGGCAGCGTCTTCATTGTTCGGGCTGCTATAACAAAATGCCATAGACTGGGTGGCTTACAGCAACATTTTGTCACAGTTCTGGAATCCTGGACATCCAAGATCAAGGCCCTGAAAGAGCCAGTGTCTGATGAGAAACATTCCTGGTTCTGAGACAGACATCTTACTGCGTCCTTACATGGCAGAAGGCGGCAGGGGGTCTCCCTGGGACCACTTCTGTAAGGACACTAATCCCATTTATGAGGGCTTCACCCTCGTGACCTCACCCAAAGGCCCACCTCTTAATACCACCATATTGGGGGTTAGGACTACATTAAGATTTTGGAGGTGACATAAACATTCAGTCCGTTGCAGACAGTGACTAGAGTTATGGTAAAATAAGGAGATCTGGCATCTGTGGATTTTGCTCTAAGGGTTGTTTCTAGATGGTATGAAAACTAATTCTAGTTCTTTGAGTCTATATTAAGTTACATCATGATAGAATCCATTCTGAAATACAGCTGGCCTTTGTGCTTCTCTGGGTGCATGGTCTGTCATTTTAAAAACAAAGAATTAACTTCTAACATGCCTATGATGGAAGGCTTTTAGTCACTAACTCACAGACCATTTAGATTCGCATCACAAAGGGATGTTGGACATTTTCCCAAGTTAATTCTGAGTGTGTGCACAGGGTTCTTGAGGGAGGTATATGGCAAAAGTTGGTGACAAGTCCTTATGTTACCAGATTTATTTTATTCCATATCTGGCTTTGGCCTTTGATAAAATATCAGTGGTTAGTTTATATGTTTATTCTGTCAAGAAGTTACCTACTATGTGCCAGGCAATATGCTAGGGACCAGGGGCATAAATGTATAAATCACTGAAGGTGCTTTTGAGAGCCTATTAAGTAATGGAACATAAGATTGTCATTCCTCTTTCTCTCTCTCCCTCTCTTGCTCTCTCTCTCATGTTCCCTTGTATTTCAGGAGTTGGGTTATCATTTACCTGGATCTGCTGGAGCCGTTTTGTTTACTGCTGTCTTGCTCATGTTGGCTATTGGCCTTGTGTGGCTCATGACTAGATCCTACAGTAAGAAGGCATATTCTCACCCTGTCAGTGTGGCTTAGTGGTTGAGTGTTTATCCATGCACCAAGAGGTCACTGGTTAAATTCCTGGTCAGGGCACATGTTGTGGGCCAAATCTCCAGTGGGGGGCATGCAGGAGGCGGCCAATGTTCTCTCTCATCGATGTTTCTCTCTCCCTCTCCCTTCCTCTCTCTCTAAAAATCAATTAAAAAAAAAAGAAGGCAAATTCTCTGGGTCAGAATGTGGCACCACCCAAGTACCTACCTATGGTACCTGGAACCAACTTACAAAGTTGAATGACTTAGGTGGTGGACAGACTAAGAAACCATTAACATGGTTTAGTAACTCACTTGACTTCAGCACTTTTCTCCCCTTTTAAGCGTGAAGAAATTCCCCTAAGAACTGGGGTGAGAAACTCTTTTTCCTTTATCCTGGGTAGTATATTATTGGGTAACGAATTTGTATTTTGGAGAGACTGTCTTCTGTTTTTGCTTTGTTTTGGTCATTGTAAATGCCAGGCTGATGTTAGAGCCCTACAACCTAAACTTAAATAAAAGAAACCCTTCTGTGTAGTAAAACAACAACTCTGGCTGGGCCAGTGTGTCTCAGTGATTGAGCATTGACCCATACACCAAGAGGTCACTGGTTCGATTCCTGGTCAGGGCACATGCCCAGATTGTGGGCCTGATCCCCAGTGGGGGGCATGCAGGAGGCAGCCAATTGATGTTCTCTCCCATTGAGATCTCTCTCTCTCTCTCTCTCTCTCTCCCTCTCTCTCCCTTCCTCTCTCTCTCTGAGCAATAAAGAAAAAAAAATTATTGGATAAAACAACAACAACAACAACTTTGTGGTTTAACTTTTTAAAATCTACCATTAATGTTTGGTTCTTTAGCTTTTAAAAATTAGGCATTTACCATTCCTCTGCTCTTTGCCTACACTTGGCATTTTGTGGGGAAGATGTATTGGAGAAGATGCAAGAGGTCTTAAATATGGTTCCTGCCCTCACTATGTTTGCTTTAATTATATTGAGCTAAGTGGATGGGGGATTAAGACACAATTACGGAATAGGTGCTTGTGTCCTGTGAAGGTAATAGTGGGATATATTTGTATGCTAGATGAAGAAAACTCAGAGGCAGGCATGCTGGGCCCTGAGTTTCCAGAAGCAGGAGCACTCTATCCGTAGTGCCAGGTATGGGCCGGGTCTGTAGAAGGGATTCCTCTACTTGAAGTACAGCTGTAGGATAAAAAGTGCATCTAAGCTGGTCAGGCTCTTGGGGGATACAGAGCTAAATAGAAGCCCTGACCATGGATCAGCAGCTTCCTGCCCCAGCTCCCACATCCGAACTTCTCCCAAGAGCAGCCTTGTAAACTGAGAAGAGCTGAGGTGGGAGGATGAGGTGCAGGGCCCTTCTGAGAGAAGGGAAGGGAATACAGGGCTGTCAACTGCTCCAGCTGTACTGAACCCGCTGTGGGGGTGAAGTGGGGCGATTCCATGCCTGCCTCATGGAAAGTTGAGGCATCAGACGAGGGTGCTGTTGCATGAATCTGGCTGCCTGAGGCATGTACTGGCTTCCCTGTGGGGCCCTGGCCAAGGCTGGAGGTGAGCGGGATGCAGCTCTGTTCCTGTTGCTCCCCAGAGTGTACAAAAGGGCACAGGCATAGCCGGGGTACCTGGGGTAGAGCAGACACTGCTTAGGAGGATGACCCGAAGAAGTCTGGCTGTTATTTCAAGCCCAGTCTGTCACCTGGCCTTTCATATACTCTAATTTTTAAAATCTTTTTAAAGAGACCCTTTTAAAATGCAAATACTCTTAGAAGGTTTATATTTGGGCTATGCCTTCTTTCTTTTTTTTTCTGATGCATATTGTAGACTTTCTTTTTTTTATTAATTTATTTTTGTTACATATGTTTCTCCTTTTTACCCTATTGACTCCCTCCTCCCCATCCCCCCATCCCATCCCCACTTTTGTTGTCCGTGTCCATTGGTTATGTGTACATGCATATAAGTTCTGTGGTTTACCTCTTCCCTCTCCCCACTCCCTCTTCTGAGGGTTGTCGGTCTGTACCCTACTTCCACGACTCTGGGTCTACCTGTTCCTCAGACTGTTATGTTCATTATATTCCACAAATAAGTGAGATCATATGATATTTGTCTTTTTTATGCCTTCTTTTTTAATAACAGCTTTATTGAGGTATCATTTACATACCTTAAAATTCCCCTGGTTTAACTGTTGTGCAACCATCCCCATATCCAAATTTAGGATACCATCATCATTCCAAAGAGATCCCTCCTGCCATTCCTCATTCCCACCCCCAGTTCCAGGCAACCACGGATCTTTTAGTATTTATGGGTCTGCCTCTTGACATTTCATATAAATGTAATCACACAATATGTGATCTTTTGTGTCTGGCATTTTTCACTTAGTGTAATGTTTTTGAGGTTCATCCATGTTGAAGCATGTCAGCAATCTGTGCCTTTTTATTGCTGAATAATATTTCATTGTATATACTACATTTTTATTTACTGTTGAATATTTGAGTTATTTCCAGGTTTTGGCTACTATGAATTATGCAGCTGTGAACATTCATGTACACATCTTTGGATATAAATGTTCATTTATCTTGGATAGATTCCTGGGAGTGGAATTGCTGGGTCATATGGTGCTTTTTGTTTAACTCTGTAAGAAACTGCCAAACTCTTCCAAACTGGTTGTACCATTTTACAATCCTACCAGCAATGAATGAGGATGCCAGTTTTTCCACATCCTTGCCCACATTTGTTACTGCTGTCTCTTCCATCATGGCCCTCCTAGGGCATGAAATGGTACCTTGTTATGGTTTTAATGATTCCTGCCCTCCCTAATGCTAATGATCGTGAACATCTTTCGTGTGCTTATTGGTCATTCATGTATCTTCTGTAGTGAAATGTCTTTTTGGTTGTTGAATTTTAAAATTTCAGGAGAGGAAGATTATAAACTTCCCTGAGGGTGGAGTTGGGGGTCTGTTTTATTCATTAACTGCTTTACCCCAAGGGCCTAGCACACGAGTAGAAGATCATGTATTAGTTTCTGATGGCTACTGTAACCAATTACTATAAACATGGTGGCTTAAAACAACACAAGTTTTTTTCCCTTAGAGCTCTAGAGACCAGAAACATGAAATCCATTTTAGTGGGCCCAAGTCAAGGGATCAGCAGAGCCTCCAGGGAGAATCCATTTCCTTATCTTTTCTAGTTTTTAAAGCTGCATTATTTTTGCATTCTTTGGCCCATGGCCCTTTACCCATCTTAAAGGGCAGCATAGCATCTTAAATCTTTCTCTCTGCTTCCTTTGTAATATGACTTTCTTTCTCTTGTGTAGTATATGGTCTTCCTCTGCCTTGGCCTTAGGCCTTACAGACATACCTCAGAGGTGTTGTGGGTTCGGTTCCAGACCACCATATTAAAGCGAGTATCGCAATAAAATGAGTCATAATTTTTTTGCTGATGGATGGTGTTGCCTTCCATTTGTGAAAAAAATGCAACACCTGTTGAGCACAATGGACGGAGGCATGTGGGTATAATGATGCTTGTGATTGCATTAAGACCCACCTGATCCAGGGTACTCTCCCCAGCTCAACAGCCTTATCGTAATGACACCTGTGAAGTCCCCTTTGCCATTTAAGGTAATGCCCACAGGTTTCTGGGATTAGGACCTGGATATCTTTGGAAGCCTTTATTCAGCCTGCCACAGTCAGTAACCATCTATTAAATGAACCCTGCTTCACTGGCTCATGACCCGGAGCTGGCTGATCCTGCTAGGGGAAGCCTTTTGGAGGAAGCACAGGCAGAACCTGAGGGACATCAGGGCCATTTACAGTACTCCATAGTTGTTCTTTACTATGAGTACTTCACATTTAAACACGTGAGGAATTGACAGCATGTGAGAGCTGGGAGGGGCCGAGGCAGCTGGCAATGTTACCAGATGGTGGGGTGGGGGGCTCTGATGCCCGGTCCTCCCTGTCCCTGACTTTCCCACCTCCCCAGCAGCCCTACTGCCTCCATGCGGGGTCCTGGGGCTGTAGTCCCACTGGGAGCTCAGCCCTTTCCAGGGACAGTGACTCCAGGTTCTTGTCCTGGTCCGGGCGGCAGCCACGCTGTGTGCTCGCGCGCGGCCAGCAGGGGTCAGCATCCCCCGCGCAAAGGATCTCCAGCTGCCGTCCGCGGCTCCCCGCGGCTCTTCCAGCCACCTTTATTTCGTTTCATTTGTGTCGCTGTGTCACCGTCTCAGCCACCCAGCCACTTCTCACCCTAACACGCCTTAACCTGGCCCCCTTCCCTGCTAACCCGCGAGAAGGCGGAGAGCCGTCCTTTGGTGTGGCAGCCCGTGGGTGGGCTGCAGGAGGGGGGGAAGAGCAGCCTCCGCCGCAGGCAAGGGGAAGGAGGGTGTGTGCCCCGTGGTAGTGCCGGTGGGAGAAGGAAGGGTTGGGGGAATCCGTTTGCGTGCTGATCGCGCGGAAAGGGCTTCTGGATAGCCGTGAACTATTAGATTTGGAACGAGATTCTCACCGAACGCATCAAATTCTTGGTCGAAGTTTGATTCACAGATCCCCATGTTCCAAGTTCCAAGTCCAGAGGTGGGGCTGAGGATGGACTACCCCGGTGCAGAGGGCTGAACACGCCCAGTGGGAAATTCTTAGCCATGGACACTGTAGAGGGGGCTTAGCAAGCTTTTGCTACTAGGCTCTGAGCCAAGCCTGTGATTAAGGTCTTAATCTAATTAGCTGCTCTCCCCCTTGTTGTGGCCAGACCTGAGGTTGCCCCCCAGCAGCCTCTGGCCCGATCACTGCTTTGCCACTGAACCCAGAAATGGCTATTCTACTGCAAAGGAGTTAAGACCTCCATTTCTTGCCCCAGCATTTCCTCCATGGCTTTTTTTCTCTAATCTCAGAAAAGACAGAAATTGAAGCCCAGATCTCGTGTCAGAAGAAGACCTGGATGTTGGATTTGACTTTGCCATGTACTACTTGCGAAAGGATGGGCATCTTCTTGCCTGTTACATGGGGATGCTAACAGCTGATCTATTGTGAGGAATCACTCAGTTAGTACCTGTAAAATGCTAAGGTTGGAACTCAAGGCCTTCAACCCTCTGTCCTCATCTGGGCTCCTCAGGGGGGCATCAAGACCAGCTGATGGGTGAGGCCATTCCTGTGTGTGGAGGCCTGGTGGAGCACACACTGCAGGTCAGGAAATACAGCCTGGTCAAGCTGACAAAGCAGCAAGCAGCAGCGTATGCCCTCAAGGGAGGAGACCCTTATGCTCCTCCTTGATGCCACTCAGAGATCATTCCACCTGTGATGTGACAACCTCAGTTACTACAGGAGCCAGCCCACATGGGTTCAGTCCCAGCCCCAAATTCACCAGCTGTGTGGCCTTGGGCAAGTTACTTCACCTCTGTGGGGACTGGTTTCCTCATCTGAAAACTGGGTATAGCTTAACCTAGTATCTTGATACGTGATGGTGATCAAGAGGTAATGTGTGTGATGCTGCTGAGCCAGGCACATGGCCCTTGGCAACCTGGCGCTCATGATCCAGATGATGGACACCTAAGTTTTGATACTAAGGCCAGAAGATGCTTAGAGTAGAAAACCCAGGACAAGTTGGGCCTTCTAGAGAGGCGCATGCAATTGCTGGTTAATATGTTTGTGTCTGCAGCAAACCCTGGGCCAGGACAGTGCTTTAGGGTTCTTGGATCTTTTTGAGAATGACAGCTGTCTCAGAGTGCCTCTCGAGAGGCATCTTCAGATACTCTGCCAATATGGAATCCTGCAGACAGTTCGAGGAGAAACTAAACTCCAGTTTTGAAGTAAACTTAGCCTCAGTCATAAAAGAAGATTCATAATCTATTATGAATAAAGCTGGTAGGAACTTTGTACCACTTCGTTTCTCTCAGATGAATATCTAGCAGTGTAAATTTGGGGTCATGTGGTTTCCCTGCTTGTAGATTTTCTGATTGAAAATTGTGAGATAGTTGGAGAATTGCTTCTGTCACGGGAGAGATTCCGATCAGATGTGACAGTAGGGAGAATGCCACAGGCGTTATTGAGAATCAGTTGGTTGTCTTTGTGAGTAACAGGCAGCATATCTGTGTTGGGGGTGTTTGCCTTCCACATCCAGTTGGGGAGGCAGGCGTACCAGCTCTTCAGAGCCTTGGCATGACCCCTCACTGCCCCTTATGGCTCATCACTGAAATCTGAATCAGTTTGGGCTGTTCCGCTGGAATTTCTTTACTGTCCACATGGTTCAAAGCAGTCACTCAGAATTAAGAGACCATCCACCCAGGGTCACAGACTCATGACCTTTAGGCAGCACCTATGATTCTGCTTCCTGACCAGTTTTCTAGACCAAGTCACTGCACAGCGCATCATCACTCTCTAGTTCATTTTCCAGCCTGTCACAACAAGAGACTTCTGTGAGGACTCTAACCAGGGCTAACACTTCTCATTTCCACAGAGAATACCAGCCCTGCCTTCACCAGCCTCACTTACAAAACAAACTGTGGCGCTTAACTGAATTTTCATGTGGTCTGCATAAGCTCCGAACCAGAGCGGGAAGGAGGGCATTCACAATCAGCCCTCACGTCACTGTAGCATTATAAACATATCATCTTGCTATTACCATTTCTGAGTACTAGATTTTTCTCAGATCCTGATGAAAAGGCTTTCTTTACTTTTTTATTTTATTTAATTTTTTAAAATCCTCACCTGAGGACATTTTTCTATTTATCTTCAGATAGAGTGGGAGGAGGAGAGAGGGAGAGAAAATCAATGTGAGAGAGACACATCAACAGGCTGCCTCCTGCACAGCCCTGACCAGGGCTGGGGACAAACCACAACTGAGGTACGTGCCCTAGACCGGAATCGAACCCATGACTCTTTGGTCCAAAGGCCGATGCTCTACTGCTGAGCCAAACTGGCCAGGGCTGAAATGGCTTTCTTTCTTTTTTATTTATTTTAATCCTCACCTGAGGATATTTTTTACATTTATCTTCAGACAGAGTGGGAGGGGGGAGAGAGAGAAAGAGAGATTGATGTGAAAGAGACACATTGATTTGTTGCCACCTGCATGACCCCAACTGGGGCCAGGAACAAACTGCAACCAGGGTACGTGCCCTTGGCCGGAATCGAACCCGGGACTCCCTGATCTGCTGGCTGACACTCTAACCGCTGAGCCAAACTGGCCAGGGCGGAAATGGCTTTCTTTAAATAAGCAAATCAATGAGGACAAATTAAAAAAACCAAAATACTAAATGCTAAAAATCAGAGGCAGTGGAACTCATGTCTCATTTAGTTACAGGAATAGCTGCACAGCACCTGTTTTCTGCACAAGAATGCAGACAGTTGCCTATTATTTAGCCAGGCCAAGGTACCGTTTGCTATGCTCTCGGGAAAAGCATCTGCTAGCCCTGCTGTGATCTTATTTAATTCTCACTACAAGCCTCTGTGTAGAAATGTTTGTTATAGGTGACAAAGTTGAGGCTTCAGAAAGTAGCCTTCCTCCCTGTGCTGCAGTTTAGGAGTTGAGGCGAACAGCCATGGGAGCCACTGGGCAAAACGCCCGCTGGAATGTGGCTGCAGGTCTTTGTCTCTGTCATCGAGCTTCTTGGTTTCTTTCTGCCACATTTTTGTGATACATGTCTCAGAGCCATTGGTGACTCTTAACCTTATAGCTAAAGATTTCACCTCTCCATCCTCTCTCCTGGAAGCCAGGTATCAGGCCTGAGTAGTGGGCCACATTGCATCTGCTTCCATTTTCATCCACTTTCCTCGGAAGGATTTGCTCACAGCCTATTGCATGGACCCAAGAACAAACATTGTTGTTCTGAAGGTTGCATTTTGTCCCCAGTCATTATTTCCATAAATAGTGTTTTCTCTGAGGGAAAGTGCTTTAAGTAAGGGCTGCAGATGCCCCCTCCTCAGCCCCCTTGACTCCACTATGAGGGATCCCTTTAATCTGCAGAACTTGGTGTTCCAAAACCTTCCTCACCACCAGGGGCCACCTCAGACCCAGGCATGAAACAGTTTTCGCCCTTCCACCAGTACTCCTACATTAAAGTTCCTAATTGTCTGTGTGTGTGTGTGTGTGTGTGTGTGTGTGTGTGTGTGTTTAATTGATTTTTTAGAGAGAGAGGAAGGGAGAGGGAAAGAAAAAATAGAAACATCCATGAGAGAGAAACATTGATCGGCTGCCTCCTGCACACCACCTACCGGGGAACGAGCCAACAACCCGGGCATGTGCCCTGACTTAGGCATCTAACAGGCAACCTTTCGGTGCAAGAGGCGATGCCCACCAACTGAGCCACACCAGCAAGGGCTGTCTGTGTTGTGTTTTTTTTTTTTTTTTTTTTTTTTGTGTGGGATAAATATAAGCCCATAGAGTCTATAGGAAACCCCTTATTTTTAGGTTATGCTTCCTTCGTAATTATTAGCTGTGTGTGCAGTTGGTCTGGCCTTATGTATCATTTGCCAAAATAATAGTTTTGTCTTTTTTTGTTTTATTAAGTAGGATACCATTCATTCAAACTGAAACTCTGAAAAAAGTAGATGCTCAGTATTGTCAGTTGCCGTTCCTACTTTGCGCGGTTCATCTTTTGAACTCCTTTAGATATCCCCCATACTAATTTGTGAATAGCTTATTATTGCTGGGAAATATTGTAGCATATTGTTTAAAAATGGTTATTTTAACAAAACTGGCAATCTATAACATTAGATCAATGATTTAATAATCATCGGTTATTATGTGAAATGTGAAGAAACCACAATAATTTCTTCATATTTTGAACTGGAAGACTAACCATTGCCTCATTCAATTCTATTTTTAATTGGATGAACACCTGCTCTATGCCAGGCTCCTGGGTGACCACAAATGGGACAGTCCCAACTTTGTCAGCACCGAGATGGCTAACTAAGTCGTAGAAGGACAAACAGGTAATTGTGGCTGGGGGGTGGGGACAGCCTTATTGAGGAAGGGTCCCTTGAAAGATGGAGCGCTTGATGGCCCCTGCACAGTGGGACAAGCTGAGATTCAGAGCTGTGCATTGGTGAGGACATGGCTTCCTCAGGGGGCCTCGGCTCTCTCGCCAGCCCCTTGGCCTCCTGTCAGGTCTCTGCAGCTGTGGCTCCCCTGCTTGTGTTGTCCTTCTTTGGGACAACACAGAGTGCTTCCAGGGCTCAGGTCCTGAACTCTGCTCTCTGGTACACAAATATGTTCAAATGAACTTTAGCCTGGTTGGGATTTGAAGTGACCAAGCCCGGCAAGGGGGAGGGAGGGGGAGGTGAGCTTGTCCTCAGAGGCCTGAAGACAGCAGGGTTTGCCCTCATGTGGAGGTTCTGCCTCTTCGGTGCAGCCTTCCCGAGCTTGGCTGCCAGTGTGGGTGGTGCTGGTTCCCCGTAGGCAGGCATCCTGCTTGGCCAGCCTGCCGGGTCAGGGGTAGCAGCCCCGCCTGCTCTCCTGCTGGCCCACACCACACCAACAGGCAGGGACACCTGGAAAATGGTGGCATCCCCTCTACTTGGCCCAAGGAACATGGCTTTTTCAGGGAAATGCTGTGGGACCTTAGCGATGATGAAGGCCACTGTTGGTCAACACGTGGCCCAGGACTAGGAATGGCTCAGTGTAATCTGGGGGCACTTGTTAGCCAGGCATGTCCCTGAGTCTCATTTCAGGCCCCTGTACCCCATCTCTGGGGTGGGCCTGGGATCTACCAAGTCATAAGTTCTCTGGGTAATTCAGACTGAAAACCTCTGAACCAGCCCCAGCCCTCATTTTACATCCAGTGAGTGGCCTGGAGTCTGACAGGTAAAGAGATTCGTCCAGACAGTCTAGCTGAGCTAGGACGAGAGCCAGGGACCACTCCCAGTCCGGTGCTTGTCACCACACTCAACGACTGTTCTTCACCCCCACTTTCCTTTCACTATGGACACCTGAAGTCCGGGTCCTGGACATTTGACCCTGGTGGCCAGCTCAGTGGGCTGACAGTTGCTATAGAAGCCAAGAGCCCAGGAGTAGGAACTGAAGCCTGAAACTGGCGCCCAAAGTTGTTTCTCAGTGTTTTCAGTCTGTGGCTTCCTTAAGAGCAATCGTCTTCCAACTAGCCCCCCGTCTCCCACACATCCAGCTACCTGCCCACAGTCCTGGCCCCAGCCCCAAGTGCATGAACATCTTTACGAACACCCACACCACACTAAGTCCCTCTGTTGCCACAGGCGCCTTCAATCCCTCCACCTCCCACCCCCTGCATCAAAAAGTGAGCGAAGAAGGATGAGAACTGTGTTAGCAGTTAGCAAAGGAGGAACCCTGAAATCAGCATCACAAGACTCGAATTGCTGCTTTGTATGACTTTGAGCAAGTCATGGACCTTCTCTGGCCTATGCAGGACATTATACGGTGTGCTTGTCCCTTAGGCTTCTCACTCTAGCTTAGACTAACCCATCCACGGCCCGAAGAAGAAAAGTCAGACC
Organism: Molossus molossus; assembly: GCF_014108415.1. Taxonomy (NCBI): domain Eukaryota; kingdom Metazoa; phylum Chordata; class Mammalia; order Chiroptera; family Molossidae; genus Molossus; species Molossus molossus. Next base: position 44,832,558 of record NW_023425350.1, read on the forward strand.
AAACCAACCCCTCCCCAGTGAGCCAAGGAGACCCCCCGGTTTGCTCACAGTTTTATTCCCAATAGTTAGCAGAGTGGTGCCACATAGAAGGTGCTCAATAAATATGTGTTGCATTATGGGTAAGTGTGAATTCAGGGGCACAGAGACTCTAGTACTCAGGGGAGACACTGGAGCTGAAAAGGCCTCTTCAGGCTGCACTTCCTGCTGAGTTCAGTAAACTCCTTCCCTGAACCCTTCCACTTTCACTTGAGGGTCTGCCTATACTCTTTAGAGCCCTGGGACTGGACTTGGCCATTTAATTTGTGAAATCATGGACCTGGTAAGATTGTCCCTCCTCTTCCCTCTGCTTTTTTTCTCCAACTTTCTCCCACCCCTCCTACCAGTTAACTCTGGTTTACACACCCCTGGTGGTGTGTTCTTCTGAGCCTCCTGCCCCTCAAGGGAGATCCTGCTCACCGTTGTCCCTTCTTGACTTGGGGGTGTCTGTGGCCATAATACTGTTGGGCTGGAAAAAAGAAAAGAAGCTAGACATTCTTTTGGTTCCACCCCCTCCTCTCGACACACATGACCTCTTCAATTCTTCCAGTGTGATCGAACAGAAAGAGTTCACCCACCTGGTCGAGCAGAGCCAAACACTAGACACTGACCATTGCAGTGGAGAAATATTGGCTATTTTATTATGAATGGCACTACCGGAGAATGGGAAGCTACTGCTCAAAAGCCTGAACTCCCAACAGTGTGTAGGTTATAGATCACGTAGGGCAAACTCACAAGACACTGTGGGTTAGGAGGTTGGGGTTGTGCTGGGAGCTGGTTGGTCGGAGGTGAGGTAAGGGTAACATCACTTCTTCAAGTTTTGAGGACAACTCTGAGGTCTGTTCCACTGTCCCTCTGTCTGGTTTCACGAGAAAGCAACCTGGGGATCATTCCACCTTAGGGCTCAGGAGCTGAAATATAACCTAGGTCAAGATGTTATCTTTAGCCTGCCTGAAGTCTGGACCTTGTGATCTATCATCAGGTCCAAGCTACTGGTCTGCTGCTGCCTCGGGGGTTGATTATTGAGGAAAAGGCTAAGTCTCTGAGGGGTAAATATAGAGAGATGGGATTTCTAGAGCTAGGATTTAAAGGTAAATTTTAATCAAAGTCATAAGAACTCTTGGTTTCACCAGGACGAGTCTGTCCACAAGCACTTACTGAACACAAGAGCCTGCCCTGAGCAGTTGGGGAATGAGGTTGGAGACACGGTTCCTGACCTCCTGAACCCTGACCGCCTAGGGGAGGAGACCACACATGGAAGATCAGAGGGACAAGAGGTGTCGTGGGACAGCACTCCCTAGTGAAGAGAATAAAGAGCTTAGTGTCAGAAACAGTGCTTTGGTGCCTGAGTCCGACCCTGCACTCAGTCATATTAGGACCTTGGGCAAGTTCCATTACAGATCTGAACACAGTGTCCTCAACTATTAAGTGGGGAAAACAGGGATCCTTGTAAAATACAAAATCCCTTTTAGGCCCACATCACAGCAATACCTGCTGCAGGCAAGATCCAGATGGGTCTAAGCCCAGAGGGCAGCAGCTGGAGGAGAAACAGGCTCCTCGTATATTCTCACAGCATCTCCCCCAAGGGATGTAGCAATTACGAAGAGAAAAAGAGTAACTTTATTCTGGAGAAAACTGGCAGACACCTCATTAATCAAGTGATCAAGGTCAACGTGACAAACTTCTAATAAGACAAATCGGCATCACATACCCCTGGTGTGAGGCACTGAGAAGGGCACACATCACTTCTATGGTTCTTGCCAAAAGTGCATAACCTCATGTAATCATGAGAAAAACATCAGACAAGCCCAGATTGAGAGACTGTCTGCGAAGTAAACAGCCCTATTAAATGAGTCAAAGTCTTGAAAGGCACTGAAAGACTAAACGATTCACAGATTGGTGAAACACAAGGAGGCATAACAGCTAAAGGAAATGTGGGATCCTTGCCGGAAACAAGAACATTAGGGAGAAAAGCCCCATGATGTACTATGGTTGTGTAAGATGTTAACATTAAGGGAAGCTAAGTGAGGGGTGTACAGAGCTCTCTACTATTTTTGCAACTTTTCTGCAAGTCTAAAGTTATTATTTGTAAAACTGACTGTGAATTTGTAAGGAATAAAAGATGATGCTTGTAAGGTGCTTAGCACTGCTGGTACGGTGAGTGCTGGAGAAATTTTAACTTCTATTATTATTTGGTTTGATGGATTCAAAGGATGGCAGGCAGAGGAAAGGGTAATGTGTTCTTCAAAGCAGGAGGATCAGCTTGAGCAGAGACCTAAAGGTACAAGTTATGTTGGGAAACATAAGCAGACCAGACAGACCAAAACAGAAGGCTAAAAACACATTAAAAAACAAACAAACAAAAAAACAGAGATATAATAGGAAAGGCCTCAAATGCCAAACTGGAAACCAACTTCAGCTCGAGAAAGGCAGTGTGAAAAAGTGGCAACATAACCTACAAGTTCTCACGTTTCAGAGAGGCCCAGGGGAGGATGAGGATGGGGAGGGAGGGGGGAGAGAGGGGGAGGATCTTCTGAGAGGCTTGCTAGGAGTTTGGAATGTAAAGGTCTGCCCCAGCTGGCAGGATAGGATCCTAGAGGAGGGTGAGGTGGGGGTGGGGGACAATGAAAGCAGGTGGAACATCTGGGGGCCCCAGGAAGCTGAGCATCCTGAGTGGAAATCCAAACTGAGCCTGTTTGCTGCTTCCTGGTCTCAGATGCTTAAATGCAAACGGGGGGAAAGGATGCCGGGAAGTAGTCCAGGAACATTCAGCATCTACTAGGATGTCAAACCAAATGCAACAGGAATGTGACTTGCTGTGTTCAGAGAGGTGGGAGGCCCAACTGCTTGGTCACACGAGGAGACTGAAAATGAGGCTCGAATTCAAGCTCACTGTGTGGGTGAGAGTGGTTGGTCCTGTCTGGACCCTCCCTGAGCTGGCCCAGGTGGCCCTGGAGGCCTTGGGAAACAGCACATGTGAGGGTTCACCTTTCAGGGCAGTGTGGGCTAACCAGAGGACCTGGGGTTGAGGCCCTGCAGGGCTCCCCGCGCTGAGTGCAACTGTGGGGCTTGGCCTCAGCCCCGCCCTGAGCATCCTCTCCTGTCTGAGGAAGGGCACGGCAGAGGGACGGTCCAGCAAAGGTAGGGCTGAACGTGACTCTCTCTGTTTGGTCAAAGGTGTAGCGGCTCAGCTGCATGTGGGGACCATGGAGAGTGTCTAGTCCAGTGTTTTCCATCCTGGCTGCACATCAGGGTCATCTGGGACGACATTGGAAGAAACCCAGTGCCAGGGCCCCAGCCCTTAGATAATCTGATTTAATAGATCCAGGTAAGAACCAGGGATAGATAGTTTTATGGCATTAGTAGTTTTTTTTTTTTTTTTTTTTAATCTTTTTATTCTGAAAAACCATTTGAGTAAATAGAATAATGTGCCCCCTTCATTTGCCATGATCCCACTTGAACAGTATTCAACCCTTTGTTAGTCTTGTGACAGCACTTCCTCCACTGACTCCCCCAGGACCTGTCCCCTGGGTCACTTTGAAGCAATCTCAGATGTCACGAGCCCTGACTGCAGCATCCCCAGGTGGTTCCCATGTGCAGACAAGGTTGAGACCTGCAGACCCAGTCCAAGCCCTTCATTGTACAGATAAGCAAACTGTGGCCCAGAGAGGAGAAAGGACTTGCAGAACCCCACAAACTGTCTCTTCCTCTTTAACGTTCTATGAATACGTAAACTTGGAAGCACCATAGAGACTTTTGGAATATCCTTGTCAAAACACTTCTGGGAAGCCTCACCCTGGTGCCAAGCCAAGACCTAACAGGGGCAGAGTAGGCCTCCGCCCAGATGCCAATCAAAGGTTTTGTTTCTTCTGGTTCCTGGCAGACCTCTGTTCTGCTTTGTTCTGTTTAGTCTCATTGCAAGGCAGCTCACTAATGGGCCTGTTTGAATCCTCTCAAGCTCTCTGGCCCGTGGTTGAAATTCAGTGGTTGTTTTCTGGCTGAAGGACTAGGTGGGGCAGTGATGACTGAGGGCTGGGAGAGCCTGGAGTTGCTGGCCCGTGGGCTCCTCCACGCTCCGGAGGCACAGGAGGCCAAATGTTCAAAGAGGTTCGCACTCTCTGAGGACCAGGTGGCAGGGCCTCCGGCGGTGGGCGAGCTTCCCCAAGGGGTCTGCACGCAATGACAGGTGTGCCCACTATGTCAGAGAGCAGAATGCTAATTGTGAAAACAGGCGTTTGTTGACTCGGGATCTCTTTCAAAGTGAATCCTCAGTGCCTGCAGCCTGGTATCCATTGGGTCCCTCTCAGAAGGCTTAGGGTCGCTAGTGTAACAGCAGCCCCAGACCTGGGAGAACCCAGGTTGTGGTGGCTTTGGTCAATGTGCAGGGACTGGAGTTGCTTCCTTTCCTGCCTTTTTGAAAGTTCCCATCCATTTCATCTCTGCCAGGATGAGCCCTAGGGCTGGGCTTCTCCACATGATGCTGTGGAGACAGTCAGCACCACCTCGTCCCTGCTCTGAAAGAGGCTGTCCTTCGAGCCAGGGCTGAGCACGAGGGGGTGTCAGCACACTGCTCCCCTGGTCTACACCCTGTCAGGTTTTAAGGAGGGGGAAAAAGACCCCCCGAGTGACAGGATCAGGGAGTCCACCTCTCCATTTGACATTTGGCCTGAGGTCCAAGGCACAGTCACATTTGACACCTTAAAAAAATAGTTGCTTCCAATACAACTACAACCGGGGCCCTGACTTTAGGCTGTTCCTGTGTTTGTCATCTCCATGTTTAACCCTGAGGCTGCTGGATGGAACTGGTGTGTATGGGGGTGCGTGTGGGTGTTGGGGGAGGAGGGTTGTCAGAGTGGAGACCGAGTGTTCATCACAGACACACCTCTGCCACACAGGAGAAGTGGAGAGTAAGGTTCCTCACTGCAAGGACCTTAGGGTGCAGCTGATGAGGCAGAACAGGCATGTATACAAGGGAGAGACCCAAGATACTTATCTTTCGTGTGTCAGCAAGTCTGACCCGAAGGACTGCTGTTTGCTGACTACCTCTGTTAGAGAACTGAGTAAAGAAGCCAGTAGAGGTAAGAGGGGACCTGCTAGAGGCAGTGAGGAGAGTTTGACAGAGCTAAGTGCTGGCCTGGCACAGGATGGGAAGGTAACCTTGGAGCCCCACACCCCATCTCTGAGTGTGGACTGTGGGTCAGCTCAGTTCTATGTCATGTAAGGTCCAGCCATGGCAAGCAACCACCTCTTTGACCTTTTGTCAGGGCATCCTCCTAGGGCCAAGGCAAACAACATCTTTATTTTCCCAGAAAACGTGCAAATAAATGCATTTTATGTTATTTCAGAAGCTCAATTTTTATTTTGCATAAATTTGCGATATGCTATACAGTCAACTCAGTATACAAAAATGCATGTCCCTAAATTGGTTAGTGGCATATTCCAGCCTCAGGTTAGGTCCAGTGAAAGTGGTTGGGCTTGTAGACTGCTGAGCTCCTCCCTCAAAATGGGGGGCAGGGTGATGTGGTGAGCACGTCAGGGAGGTCCCCCGGCCCTGTCACATGCGTGAAAGAGGGGAGGCTGAACTTTTCTAAGACTTTTATCTTCACTTTTGTAACTGCATGGGCTACTTTTGCTTCACTAATGTCATTTTCAGTTAATTCTTGTCTTTTTTCCCCCTTTTTAAAAAGAATAAAAATCCAAAGATTGAACTGTCCTGAAAATTGGAAACATTCGATGGAATTGCCAAATTAGGATTTCTTTTCCTCCCTTTCAGAGCTCTTTCTAAGGAATTTTGTTTCAAGAAAACAAAACTTAAAGTAAAGGTGATAATTACTCAGTCTGCCTGTTGCCAAGTGATGGGAGGCAAGCAGCACTTGGAGCATATCCAGTGGTTCTCCGGGTGTAGCTGGTGAGGTCGGGGAGACAGCAGACAGCGGCACCTCCCCGGCTCCTAATGTAGAAGAGCGCACCAGGAGGCCCAGGTGGCTTTTCTGTTGGCTTTTCCGTGGTCTTTGGGAAGAGGCAGTGTCTGGTGTCCCAGAAGCTGGCTGTCTCCTGCCTGGCCAGCCTGGGTCCTGCTGATTGGCTGAGTTTGTCTCAAGTTGTCAAGTCTCTCTCCCTTCCCCGACCCTTGAGGACATCTATCCCCAGCCCTTCTCTATGACCTTCACCTCTGTATCCTGATGTCCTTCTAGCCTTGAAAATTCTCTTCCAGAGTATGTCCTTTCGTTTCCTTGTCCTCTAAAGCAACGTCACCTCTGAGACCAGCCAGTTATTCTTTCTCAGGTATCCGAGCTCTAGGAAGATACCACATCAGGTGGTTGGTTTCCCTTCGGCAGAATTAAGTCTCAATTAGCTTTCCTCAACACACCAACCACGTCTGTCTGTGCGTGGAGGAGGGGGTATCTTTTCTCTCTCTATTCTGAGCACTTCTCTCCCTGTGCCTCCACCCCCAGGATTTAATTTCAAGGCCCTAAGCCCTCTCTCCCAACTTACCACATTCTGGGGCCAGCTCAGGAAAGAGAGTAAAATGGGAATTTAAATTGCCACGAAGACAATAAATCTTTTATAAGATTCTGACCTGAAACCTGAAATCTAAATGTTCCCATGCAGAGTTCTCACTTATTGTTTCCAAAATTTCCCTGCCTGGTATAGCTGCTCTGAGAAAAACAAACGCCCACAGGCAAACTTTGGCTCACGGTCTGTGACATTTCATATGAGGCTGTGCCCATGGATGCACATGTTCACAGGCACAGCAGCCTTTGGCTGGATGACAACCAGGCCTAACCTTCTTGGCCAGAGGCCCAGGCACACAGGGTCCTCGGTGACTTCACGGTGGCCAGTCCACTCGTGGGGGCTGGGTCCACCTTGAGTTCCCTACACAGTCCTACTGACCCCTCCCTCACATTGCTTTCTCCTGGCAAGTCCACAGCCCCTCACAAGGAGAAGCCAAGACCCCTATTTGAGCAAACATCTCCCGTCCTGTGGGCTTCTCACCTGGGCCTGTCCTGAGCATAGTGCCTCTGGAGCAAGCCAATGCTGTTTGCAGCCAGCAGGATGCTTGTTCCTTTCCAGAGACTGAAAGCTGCTGCTTCTCAGAAGGGGGCTGACGGTGGGGGCGTGAGTGTGAGGACGGAGCGATGCAGAACAGCCTCTCGAGATGCAGGGTCTGGACGGTGGGGTCCCAAGCAGAGCAGGCTCTGACCTTGGGCTGGTCCGAGAGCAATCAGCAAGCCATCAGTCTTTATTGGGCACGTAAGGCGTGCAGAGTTGTTGACTGGAAGGCTATGGTAGAGAAGCTAGTCTCGTCTATCTTCTGGGAAGCTTAGAGACCAGTTGGGGAAATGAAACAGAGAGAACAGCTGGAGCACTGAAGGGCTACCAACTGACGCTGTGGCCTTAGACAATCCTCTTAACCTCTCAGGGACTTAATTCATCTATAAGTTGGGGATAATATTAATGAAAGCCAAGGCTGCACCAACCAGATGCTGTTCAAAGGAGTTAAAAAAATATCAAGTGCTTATGGGCTGGAGTAGCCAGAGAGGGCCTCCTAGATTGGGAGCTTCTTCCTTGTACGGAGGGGCTGTGAGTGTCATTTTTGTATCCCCATCTCTAGTCCACTCCCCGGAATTCAGCAGGTGCTCAATTAATGCATTCTGATCATTAAAAAATTTTTAAATTTATTTATTGATTTTAGAGAGAGAATGGGAGAGAGACAGAGACAAAGAGAGACAGGAGAGAGAAACATCATTTTTTTGGTTCCACTTGTTGATGCATCATTCATTGGTTGCTTCTTATAGGTGCCCCAACAGGAGATCGAACCTGTAACCTTGATGTATTGAGACGGTGCTCTACCCAACTGAGCTACCCAGCCAGGGCCTCAATGTAAAGCATTCTGAATTAATGGACAGAAGAGAAGGAGGAGCTAAGGCTGAGGTGAAAGGTAGCAGGATTGTCAGGTGCCTAGGAGGAGGGAGGGCCTTTCAGTCATGGGACAGGCTGAGCCTGGATGCCCACGCAGGAATATTGCCTGCATGGGGGGTGGGGGGCTGGTCTGTCTTGCTGTTTGTTGACAATTTCTGCACAGTAAAGAAGTTAATGTCTGGACTCTTCTCCAAGGGCTGCCGATTGCAGTAAGTCTATGGTGTTTCAGACCATCTGGCAGAGGAACTCTTAGTCCCATTAACATACCTTTCTAACAGAGCAGAGCAAGAACTCAGACACAGAGCGCAGGAACCTGGCTGGAATGGGGACCAGCCCTCAGCTCTAGGAGAGTGGTGCTGAAGCGAACTTGGCAGGGCACGGCCCTCTGCAGCAGGTAGCTGAGCGCGTGGGCGGGGACACAGAGAGGCGGGGACATTTAGAGTTCTTGGTGGAAAATAGGGAAGGTTAACTTACTTATTCCTCATCCAGTCTTTTCCAGGGTAATATAGACTTAATGCTAATCTAACAGCATTTTCCAACAAAGGCTCTAAAATACCAGGGGGACCCAAGAGATGCTATAAACTGCTCCCTTGCCAGTAAAAGAAAGGTGGTCATGGAGAACCACAGCAGAGCCTTGGGGCTCTCTCTGCAGCCTGGAATTATAGCTCCTTCATGGCCTGTACTTATTTTACTACTATAGACTCTAGACTCAGCATTGTTTTGGTGTACAACTGAGGAAATAAAACTAAGGAAGAGAAGAATGTCTGTGTATTAGCTCTGGCTGATGTCTCCCCTGTCTATCTTCCAAATAAAGCTATTTGGGCCTATGCCAGACCTCAGGGAATGGACAGAGGCTAGAGCTGGAAGTTCTGCTGGTTGGCATTTCATAATTCCAATTTACCAAAAATCCAGTGCAGGTGTATTTGCCAACCTGCCTGTTGTAGACCCAGATGTCCAAGGTCAAGGATGGCCTTTCGGTGCTATTTCTTGTCTCATGGATATTAGGCAATGGGGGTGGAAAATCGCTTTTGGGTTTTTCCAGGTCCTAATGTGTCATTCAGTCAATGCCTAGAACCATGTTAGGCATAGTTGGGAGATAAAGAAAACACACAGGACAGAATTGTTTTCCTCAGGAAGCACACAGAGGTTCGAGGGATTAAGACTAACACATTCAAAACAATTAGAAATAGGCTATCAGGGTGACAATTAAAGACAATCTTTTATTTATTTATTTATTTATTTATTTATTTATTTTTGTCCTCACCAGAGGACATTTTTGCATATATCTTCAGATAGAGCGAGAAGGAGAGAGAGGGAAGAGAGAGAGAGAAACATCGACGTGAAAGGGATACATCGAGTGTCTGCCACCCACACGACCCAACCAGGGCTGGGGACAAACTGCAACCGAGGTACATGCCCTTTGCGGGAACCGAACTGGGACTCTCCGGTCTGCAAGCCGACGCTCTAACCACTGAGCCAAACCGGCCAGGGCAAAGACAACCCTTTTAGAACTTGGCCTTGGCTAGCCTCTTTGGAGGTACAGTAGAGCACAGAAGAAAACCCAGGATTGGCTGGGGTTAGAACCTTCTAGAGAGGCTAGAACTGCCTCTAACAATAAGAACCAAACCCAGTGATGGGGAAACTTCAGGGTGCAGGACTCACACACATCAGGTGGCCTCTCTCCCTTCCATTAAAAGAATGTTAGTTAAATAATAATAGCCAGCATTGTCCTGGCCGGTTTGGCTTAGTGGTTAGAGAGTCCACCGTGGACTGAAGGGTTTGATTCCAGATTAAGGGCAGGTACCTGGGTTGCAGGGGTTTTTTTGTTTGTTTGTTTGTTTTGTGTATTTTTTTTATCCTCACCTGAGGAAATTTTTCCATTTTTTTATTCAGAGCGGGAAGGAGAGAGAGGAAGAGAGAGAGAGAATCATCCATGTGAAAGGGACACATCGAGTGGCTGCCATTCGCAAGACCCAACCAGGGCTGGGGACAAGCCGCAACCGAGGTACATGTCCTTAGCAGGAACTGAACCTGGACTGCAGGCTAACGTTCTAACCACTGAACCAAACCAGCCAGGGCTTGGGTTGCAGGTTTGATCCCCCACCTGGTCAGGGTCATGCAGGAGGCAACCAATCGATGTGTCTCTCTCATATCATGTTTCTCTCTCCCTCCCTCCCTTCCACTTTATCTGAAAATCAATGGAAAAATATCCACAGGTGAGGATTAACAACAACAACAAAAATAGCCAGCATGTATTATGTCTCAGATTCTGTTCTAATTTCTTTAACAAAAATAGGTCCCTTAATCTTCCCAGTAACCCAGTGAAGTAGGTACCATTTTATGGGTGAGAAAGGAAGGTGCCAGGAAGATCTAGCCACAGAGTCAGAACACAGGTTGCTGGGTCCTGATCACGTGCTCAGCTGCTCCTGGTGGGGCTGAGCGGAGGATCTGGCTAGGAGCTAGGAGCCAAGAACATAGTGGAACTGCAGCAGAGATGGTAGACAGCCTGTGGCCCTGGGAGTCTTGGAGAGATGCCTACAACACAGACCAGGGAAGGCGGCCACATCACAGCGCTCACACGCAGGGCCTCGTGGCAACAGAGCTGACACAGGTCCCCCCACTCCCACCCTCCCAAACCAGTAAGAGAAGCAGCATCCTTGGGCCTTTTGCTGACTTGGTGTCTGACCTAGGCTATTTCTACTGATTGCACAGCGTACTGAGGAAGTAGGCAGACCACAGCCATCCAGGTTTTCACATAGTCTCAGGACTGAGGTGGGTGGACAGAGAATATATCAACAAAGGAAATTTTGGCAGAACTAATGACCTGGTTACTTCCAGAGTGGATCACAGAAGGATGCTGGCAGTGTGATACGGACTCTGCTTGCTCTGGAAACTTCCAGAAGAGAGAAAGGGAGGTAGGATTTCCTGGAGGATTCTTAGGCTTGAGCTGACCATTGCAGAAGGAATAGAAGTAAGAGGGGCTAGGTAGGAGCCTCCCAGGCAGGAGATGGGCAGGACCCGGCAGGTCCTCCGGCTGTGCAGGAACTCTGGGTGGCCACGCTGAGGATGGAAGGGGCCAGTGAGGTGGGATGGGGAGGGCCTGCCTGTCAGACTTCGAGAGTCCTCAAAGAACCACGGGGAGCAAGCTGCAGGGTTCTCCACAAATCCTTTTTACTCCCTCCATGTAAAACTGAAGCAAAGAGAGCACGTGAGTGAATCTTGACTTTTCCTTCTATAAGAAACAAAATGTCCAAAATAGCTTATTTTTGCAATCCAGCCCCTTTGACAGGAACTGTGTTCACGGGCATATTTAAATGAGCTCTATATCTGTGGTGAGAACAGCTCCAATTCTCTGAACTGTTTGCAGCCACCGTGTTCTGTGTCCACAGGCTTGCAAATGCTCCCCCTAAGCTCAGCCTACAACCTGCTCTCCCACCCACTCTGAAGCTGCTTCTTTCTCTGGAACAAACAGCACTGGTAACATTCCTACATAAAATAGCAGCAGCTAGGGGCCTTGGTTGAATTACGCAGGAGGTAAATTCAGGAACTGGATAATGAGCACCTACTGTATGGCAGATACTGGGGAACACAAGCAAGAATAAGACACCCCTCCCCTTTCTTCAAGAAACTTAGAAGCCCAGGAAAGCCATGATAAAAGGCAGCCTATGGTGCCATGAAGTGTAGTAGGTGAATGATTTTCTCAGGTTTAGCACCCAGGTCTCACAGACCAGGAACACTTCCCCACACCCACACCCCCAGTCTCCGTCAAATCAGAACTATTTGTCTCCTTGGCCGGCCGAGGGCTGTGACTGTCGGAGTCCACTTCCTCCTCATCTCATTCCTTGCCTCCATCCCCATCCCTACAACAGCCTTTTGCAATAAGCTAGCATTTAACTTAAAATAATAATTGATAGTGAAAATAAAAACAGTAATCTATCCTTTACAGTAGTTCTTGAAGGAGATCAGGCTATGCCACCTCAAAATATACCATTTTGGAACAAGGACTATCTTGAGTTAAAGGCGTTTGAGAAGCAATAAATGGCAGAAAGAGCTCTCTGTCCTTTCCTTGTCCACCTTAAAGCAGGGCATAAACTTCTCTTTGTGAAGGTGGCATAGACTTTCCTTTTGAAGATGTACCGCTCTCCTGTGCCAGGAAGAGGAGAGCAACTCTTATCATCAGAGTCGGCACCGCGATGAGACTGCATAACCAAACCTTACTAAAATAACCCTTATCTTCCATTAGTTGTCCCCGTATATTTCCTAGTCACTTCCCCACAATTTATTGTCCTTTGAAGCCCAAACCTTCTTTCTTAAGAAGGGCAAATAAGTTCCTGAGTCTAACTGCTTCTTTGAGTTTTACTTCTTTTATGTGAGCTCCCGTGCACATGAAATATTAATAGATTTGTATTCCTTTTTTCCTGTTAATCTTCTGACAGCTAAATTTGCAATCCCTCAGTCACAGAACCTAAGAGGGTAGAGGAAAAAGTTTTCCTCCCCAACATTCTCAACCCTGGCTTGCTCATTAGAATCACTGCAGCTTTGAATACAGATCAGCACCCAGGTCCTTTCCCAGAACAATGAAATCAGACTCTCCCTCAGGTGCTTTCAGTGTGTAGCCAGGGTGGAGAAACTGGCTAGGGTTCAGGATTCCAGGGGGAAGCGGCAGGAAAGAGGGCCACGGAATCCTGAAGTATTTCCTAGAGTGATTTCAGCTTCAGAGCCAGATCTGTGTTGCTCGTGGATTATGGGGAAACGCCGCAGGTCCTAAGGCAGCTGCTGACCGAGGAAGCCACAACACCCTCCGGAGGGAAGCAGATAGAACACGGGGAGAGGCATGCCTACACGGAGGGGCTCAGTGTGACTTTTTGGAGAGACAGCTAAGTGCAAATGCCCTCTTCATTGGACCTGGGAACCTGAGATAGTCCCTCCCCCCCGCAACTCCCAGCCTTCTGCCTTGCTTCAAGAAGTCCCTTCCAGGCTGTTTTCCAGGCTGCTACTCCTTGGCGTTTCTGGTTTTCCCATTTGCCACCTCCGTGAGAGAAATTAACAGTTTTGCCAGACCCTATATAAACAGGAAGGCAAGCTGTTAACAAGAGCCTCCTGCCCTGCTGCCAAGCCCAGAGCTCAGGGTTTCCTTCCTCAGAGCCTCTCAATTGTTAGAGGAGAAAGGAGAAGAAAGGGCTCTCTCTGGGCACTGTGAGGGTTCTCTTGCCGGCCACTTGAATGCCAGTGTTGGGGTTCACTGACAGCTGGGTCTGCAGCTGGCTGGTTTTGTCTGTTTTGTTGAGGGACAGCCAGAGATGGCCACTGATTAAACTGGGAACAAAGCAGGACTCCAGTGGTGGCTGTGCACACCACTGCTGCTGAACAGCAGAGAACAATTAATTGCCATGTTGTGGAATGTGTGGATGGGGGCAGGGAGGCAGTTGGAAATGTAAGAATGTGCAGGAAAATGTCAAGCAAGTGCTTGTGTTCATTAGAAGTTGAGAGAGAGAGAGAGAGAGAGAGACAGAGAGAGAGAGAGAGAGAGAGAGAGAGAACCAGCTCTGCATGTGTTCTCAGGACCCACCACAGTGTGGAGGGTCCTGGCCACTCCCTGCACGTCCCACAGCCTTCCCGACTGGGGTGGTCTGACACACGGTGTGCTGCAAGCAAGAGAAGCTGTGCCAAGCAAGATGGGAGTCCTTTGGCCTTTGGGACAACAGTTTTCTCCATTTACTTGAATATGATACAATAATGCTCATTTCTGTGACTTCCATCTAGGCATTATGCAAGCCAGCCTCTATGTTCATGCCCTGGTAGCTTGCAATCTAATTTTTATCCAAGAACCAAAGGGGAAGGGCATGGGGAGGGAGTAGTAGTCCCCATTCCACCTCCACCACCAGAGATTGCTGCTGGTTCTTCAGGGATGTGAATCAGGAGAGTAGCTTCTGCAGAGAGAGAGGGGTGTGTGTGTGTGTGTGTGTGTGTGTGTGTTAACCTGGAGAAGCTAAATACATTCATACAATAAAAGAGATGAAAAAGAAGCAAGATTGGCATTCAAGGGAGCCTGGAGTATCTGTGAGGTGGTTTGGGGTCAAGACAGAATAATTTAGAAACTGTTGTATTCTCTTTGATGTATCTTTATAAATACTATAGACTGAAATTTTTTTGTGTGATGCCATGTTATTTGCTGGACTGTGCGTTGAGCTTCCTGCCAAGGCTGAGCCTCACAGGGCCTGGGATTTATTTAAATTATACAGAAATGTTATTCTTCCTATGCCGGGTTCCCGCTGGAAAGCTGAGCCTGAAACAAGGGACTGTACGCAGAAAGTTTATTGAGGAAGTGATCTCAGGTTGCAAAAGTGAGGAAGAGAAGGAAGGGAAAATGCCAATACAGAAGTTTTTTCAAAGCTATCACTCTGTAAGGGGAGCCTAATCCCACGCAGGACCTTTCGAGGAGTGTGAAAACAGTGTCTCAGGATCTGGCGACCCGCCAGCAGAGGCGCTCATCCAGCAGCTCCCACTGCCTACGGTTTGCGGCTTCCATCGGAGGTGTTAATCCCCCACGCAGGGCTGTGCCTAAGGGAGTGCTACGTGGGCTCTCACTAGTGTCCTCAGCATCATAGGAACCCCAAAATAGAGGGAGCAAAAGATGTGAGCCTGCTCTCGAGATAAGAGGCTGTGGGTGTGAGGCCAGCACAAGCTGCAGTCAGAATCAGAGACGAGATCAAGGATGAGAGGCAAGAAGCCAGAGGCTTCAGGCCACTGACTTGACCCGTGAAACCACTGAGATTCAAAGACAGTGAGGGTATGAGGAGGAAGGCTCGTGTTCTTAAGCTGTGGCAGAGGGAAGCTCAGGGCCTTTCTACATTCCTTTACGTGTGATCTCCTGCCTTGAAGGGCTGGCCCCTGACCTACCCCGCGCTCTACCGGAGCACTCCCAGACTCACGCTCTGGCAGCCCCCAGAACTGGCACCGCAGCACCCCTTCTCTCCAGGGCTCCCCTGCCCTACTGCCTGGCTCCTATACACCTCTCTAGCGACCCCAAAGCCCACAGCTGCCATTAAACCTCCCAGTCTTTCCTGGAAGGATCTCTACTTACTGTTAGAAGCAAAAAGATGATTAAACTATTTCAAGGGGTTGTGACTTGGATCCACAATAAATGACTCTGGTGGTCAATTTCAGGTGGGCCCTTCTAAGGAAGAGAGATTTGCAGATGGGGTTGGGAGGGAGGGTCAAGAAGCCAAAGAGCTTCCTTATCCTCAGGAATGCTGTGATGGAGCCCTGAAATGAACTCACTTTTTCCTGAATCCACCTCGGTTCATATGACAGGATGGGAATGCTTCCTTTCTTAGCCAATGTTGCCTGTTATGAGTTCCCTACAGCACAGAGAAGGGAGCAGCATGTACTGCTTTGTTGCTTCCTGTATAGAGAGAGCAGGAATGAGGAAGTCCAGAGAACACTGCCCTGGGCAGCTGCCACCGGGGACCCAGCCAACTCTCCAAGTGCAGAAAGGCACATGGCAAGAAAAACCCATGGGACATATACATGGGTGTGCTGGACATGCTCACTGGCCTTAAGCTTATATGTAACCAGACAGAAAAGGGTTCTGGTTTGATTTAAGTAATCAAATTCCTCCCCTTTACCCAAGCATTTTGTTGCCTCTTGCATTGGCTTTGCCACTGACCGTGGGCAAGTATGAGCCAATGCCAGATCAATAAGAAAGGGAGCTGGTCCTGTTGATTTCATTTACTGTGCCTCTGAGGGGCAGTTAGAATGTGGTTGGTGCTGTGGTATTTTTATTTATATTCTTTTAAAAAAAATTATTATTTTGAAGATTAACTGTCAGCTCTAGTTTTATCCTAATTTGTGCTGCTCTTGAACCAGAGTCTTTTTTCCTTTAAATCCAAAAGGGAGGTAGGGGAGTTTAGAAAAATTAGGTTCTGGTTTCATCAGTCAGGATCCAGTGAGAGAGGCAGAACCACTTAGAGGTGTGTGTGAGAGAGAAGTGGGGGGGGGGGGGTAGAGAGAGATAGAGACAGGGATTTGGCCTTATGCAATTATGGGAGCTGGTTAAGAAGTCTTGTAAGGCTATTGTCTTTAGGTCTAATGCTCGAAATGCTCAGGGAAGATGGTTGGAAAGGGAAGGTGTGTGTGAAGTAGTGGAGAACAAGGACAAACTGGAACCCATAAGCATGAGGTGGAACCCAAAAAGGACAGAAACCCATGTCACTTTCTCACTGCCTCTGACTTGATGGTATGGGTGTCCCGCAGGAGAAGCTGGCTCCCTTTCTCACAAAGCTGAACATGCACCTGGAGATGGAGGATCTGAAGAAGGCTCCAGGGGGAGGCGGAACTATTGTAGGCTCAGCTGCCGCCACACACCAACAAGGGGAGCCAGCAGATGACATGTGTGAGCTTTAAAATGGCTGCTGCTTCACTTCCACCTTCCAAATCTCACACAAGAATCTCTCCTATAGCTCAATCTACTAAGAAACATACAGGAAAGGGAATTCTGGGAAATGTAGTTCAGCCTAGCCAAGTTCACACATCACAAAGCCACCATGCATCCTAAATTATAGTAAATTATTGTTTGGAAAAAATATTAGCTACCACCTCTTGAGCAGTGTTCCGGATCCTTTACACACGTTACTTCATTTAATCCCATAACGGTCCTATGAGGAAAGTGTTCTATTCCCATTTTAAAGATGAGGAAGCCAAGACTGAGAAGTTGCAATGAGCATGTTGTTATGGACCATACAGCACTCAAGACTCCTCTTTCCTGGGAGAGCTCAATCCATGCAGTTTGGGTATGGGTTATCCAGTCCACTCTTAGGCAAAGAGAAGACTGTATGACCCAGGCCTGACCTTTTAGAGCGCTCTATCTTCTTGGTCACAAAAACTGGCCCTTAAATAGGCATTGACTCAGGCTGGGCCAACCAGAAACTTTGCTGGGACTTTTCTACTAGGAAAGATATGATCTTTGTCTCTTGGCTTGTCAAGTTAAGTCTGGAACTTGGCTCTAGTAGTCATCTTCCTTATCATATAGAACATGCTTATCTGAAGATAGAGAAAAATACATCATTTGAGCCCCTCCCTACATTTAACCACGTCTAAAGTTTCTTGAACAGGAGCCTATAAATTTCCTATTTATAATAAGCTAGTTTGGGATGGGGCTTTATCAGTTGCCACCAAAAAAAGACTAACAAACTAAATTGGGGACAAAAGAGGAGTATTGTAAATGAGAGATCCTAAAATGTAGATTTCTTATATGTGGGGAGCAGACCCTTGGTTTCCCAGTACAGAAACCAATACATTTTCAATTTTTCTTAAGAAAATGTTTCTTATAACCAAGAGAATATGTCTAATAAAAAGGTTAAATGACTGGCCCAAAGTTGCCCTGCCAGTAAGCAGACCCTTGGTTTCCCAGTACAGAAACCAATACATTTTCAATTTTTCTTAAGAAAATGTTTCTTATAACCAAGAGAATATGTCTAATAAAAAGGTTAAATGACTGCCCCAAAGTTGCCCAGCCAGTAAGAGTAAGTGCTAGAACTCAAATTCGGGACTGTCTGACTACAAAGCCTAGGCACACATACTCACTAGGACACACTATAGCTAAGCTAATTTTTTAAAATCAGCACATCTGAGGTTACCAAAGGCTTTGTCTCTGCAGCTTTTCAAAGATCGAATGGGCTGCTCAAAGGAAAGCCTGAGGTGAGCTTTTCTAATTCCCTTTGGAAGCAAAGAGTGAAGTGAAAGTGGCCAGACTTTGAGGTCAAGATCTAAGGCTGTGATTTGGGATGACAGCCACCATATGTACAAGGGACAAAAACAAAACAAAATCTTGAGGGATTCACGAAGCAGCCCTTAATTGTGCCTATCATTTGAGTACTCTATACACTACACTTGAACTGATCACGGCAAATGGATAATTAAGACAAAGTTCATTCTAGTCATTCCCCCAGTACAAAATCCCGGATGTCAAATTGCTATGCTATTTTAAATTCTTTCCCACATTTACAAATTTGACTGTTCTTTTTTTTTCTCTTCCAGTGTCCAGTCCCCTCACAATTAGGGGTTCTTTATGACTAACTTACAAGCTTCCTGACTTAGCCCTTCAAACAAGTGGAAAACATCTGGTCTTGACTCAACAATTACCATAGTTTTAAAGCCTAGTCATTCCTCACCTTTTGCCTTTCAGAGCTTAGGAAACTTAATTCAGTCTTTATTTCCTCTTTTCAAGATTCCGTTTCCAATGACGGTGGTGGTACTTGTGCAGACTGTTTCCAGGACTCCTCTCTCTCTCCTGTAGCAGTGTTTAATAGAACTTTCTTCAGTGATGTAAATGTCCTGTATCTGTGCTGTCCAGTACAGTAGCCACTAGCTACTAGCCACATGTGGCTACTGAGCACTTGAAATGTGGTCAGTGTGACTGAGGGACTGAATTCTAAATTGTGTTTATGTTTAATTAATTTAAAATTAAAAAGCCACATGTATCTAACTCCCCCAGTCATACATAGCATGTACGTGGTCTTGTCTCTGGCCTCCCAAGTATTATCTTTGTTCTTTAAAGACCTATTGACTTTTGTTCAGTTTGTGTTCTACTAGGATGCTTTATTCTACATAACTTCCTTATACTTTCCAGCCTCTATTTGGATGCTTTGATATATATATTTTTAATGTCTCTAAGTCTGTATTTATCACTACTGAAATCCCATTTTTATCAGTTTCTCATATTTTATAGAATAGTTTGTCTTTGACCAAAAATGATAGTCATACTGCAACTGGTGTAGCTGGTGGAGAATTATGTAAGAATTCCTCAGAGGAGCAGGATGAGGGGTAAAATAAGAGCAGTCATGATTTTCCTAACGGATTCATAATTTCTATTACATCAGGGGCTGCCTATTGCTGCAAAAATGGGGCAAAGATAATATTTACTTTCATGCTTTCTTCTCCCTGAAAATCCGTTTGCCTGATTTTTCTGATTTTTTCATTTATTACTTTACTCCAATGTCTGGAAATATCATGTCAAACTGGCCTTTCTGATTCTTGTGGAGGGGCGGGAGTTTACAAAATTTCAAATATATTCATGAAATGGAAGTGGCTGGAAGGGTTTAGTAGTAAATACTAAAACCACTCCTTCCTCCTCTCCATTGCCCCCTCCTTTTTTTTTATCCTCACCTGAGGACATTTTTTTTGTTATTTTGTTCAGATAGAGTGGTAGGGAGAGAGAGAAACATGTACATGAAAGGGACATATTGAGTGGTTGCCATCTGCTTGACCCAACCAGGGCCGGGGACAAACTGCAACGGAAGTACGTGCCCTTAGCGGGAACCAAACCTGGGTCTCTCTGGGCCGCAGGATGACGCTCTAACCGCTGAGCCAAACCGGCCAGGGCTCCATTGCCCTTTTATTGTTTCACTGATCCTTGCTTTTTACCTTGCATTATACAAGAGAAGAGTGGTACAAGGCTTTTACATAAAATATGTTCTAAAATCCAAGAGATCAGGGAGTAGATATTTAATTTGATTAATTCAATGTATCCTTTTAACAATTTTAATGCTCACAGTTATCCTAAAACCTGCTGAAAGTTGACTTTAGGAGATGCCAACAAGGGATGACTGGCTACTTGCTGTCCCTTTCTGGCACTGCTACATTACATTTGTCTATGTGCTCAGCATCTGCGCCAATCAGGTGGTTCTCCTAGCAGCCCCAGCAATCCTGGTCTCTCACCCCTTTGCACACCGCCGGGGCCTCTCTTTGCCACTTCAGGTAGACTCTCACAAAATTAACCTTACACAGTTAATGTTTCATTTTAAAAGCTGCACTTTTTTTTTTTTTTTTTTTTTTTGTATTTCCATTTTGGTAAGCAGACCAGATGCTTTGCCAAATTTACCCTCAGCTAATTGTGGAGTTCAGTGTCCTGAAATGTGCCCTTGTTTGCTTAAAACCTGCTGATTTGCAAAAGAAATTGTTCCAGGAATGTGGGTCAGAGTGAACGCTCCTGTGGAAGCTGAGTTGACCAGGAAAGAGCTGCTCAGGCCTGGCTGGGGTGCTGGGTGTGTGTAAATCTGCAGGAAGAGAGGGCTCTCCAGGGCAGGATTTTCATTTTAATGATAAGGCTGCTGGAGATGGGAGAGAGTTGGGGCCTGGAGACATGGACAAAAATCAGTTTGGCTCTGATCCACCTTTGGAACCCCCTTAAGCTTTTCATCTTGAGCAGGCTTTGGGGTAAGATTGAAATAAAATATTAATGCACAACTGGAGGAAAATAATTTTACAATTTTGCATTTGCTCTGCCTCTATCCCCAAAGGCCTTCTGATGAGATGTATGTGAAGTAAGAATGATCTTCCAGCAAGAATAGGATAAGGATGCAGTTGCTCAGTTACTCTGCCCCCATCCCTAAATCTGGTACCTGATGGCCAGAGGTGATGATCCTGGGAATTGGCCCCAGGGAGGGTCACAGTGCTCTAACAAGGCCAGCTCCAACTCCTGCTACCAGGGCAATGAGCTGAGAACATCCTGGAAGGGGGTGAAAGGTAGAGGGGACCCAAAAGAGGCAAAGTAAATGCAGCTCCAGAGGAGGGCAACCATCAGTGGGAGCAATCTTATGCCCACCTTGGTGACAGCGGGGTGGGGGTGTCCCCACCTACCAGATCAGATGCATATCGAACTTGTGTCATTTTTTAGCACATGCCCCTGCTCAGGGTAACCTGGGGGCAGCTCCAGTCCCTGGTTGGCTGTGTGCTCCTGCCAGCCCTTTCTCTTATTGGATGTGTTTTGCCGGCCTACAAGGCAGACACTTGGAGAGCAATTCAGTGTATTTCACTCAGCTCTCATAAGCCATCTAGAACTTGTTTCAGTCCTTGGAAGTTCAATCATTTTAATAATTGCATTAGTTTCCTATGGCTATGTAACATGTCACCACAAATGTAGTGGCTTAACACAAACGGGTCTCACTGGGCTGAAATCAAGGTGTCAACAGGGCCATGTTCTTTGCTGGAGGCTCTAGGAGAGAGTATGTTTTCTTACCTTGTGCTTTTTTCTAGAGACAGCTGCATTCTTTGGCTTCTGCCCCTTCCATCCTTAATGCCAGCAAATGTGTTTCTCACATCACATCCCTCTGACACTCACTTTTTGCTTTCCTCTTCCACATTTAAGGAAGCTTCTGATTACATTGGGCCTACCTGGATAATCCAGGATAATCTCCCTCTTTTAAAATCAGCTGGCTGGTAACCTTAATTCCATCTGCAAACTCAGTTCCCCTTTACCATGAAATCTAACACATTTCACAGGTCCCGGAGATTCAGATGTGGGTGTCTTTGAGGAGCCATTGTTCTGCTCACCTTCATAATAAACGCTCACCTTTCTCCAAACCTTTGTTACAGACCTCCTTTGACCCTAAAAATGCCCGTGAGATAAGTGAGAGGATGGGATGAATGTTTTTAATGGACAAAGAAGCGTCAGAAAACCAAAGCAAACAAACAGAACCTGCACAGATTTCACTCTGAATTTACTTTGAAATAGAAGGTGGGACATAATTAAGACACAGGTCCCAGTACTCAGTCCACTTTCAGGCCACAACTCGGCACGACGACGCATATGAAAGAGGAGGGTGGAGAAAGCCCGGCCTTGTGTGGCCAGCTGTCGGACCGTCAGACCGGGAATCCAGTTCTGTGTTCACAGGCGCTTGGCCTGGCAGAGTCCTTTTCTCTTCCCCGGTCTAGGATTCCTGGTTTTTAAAGCCACCCAAGTGGCTTTGAAATTGAATAAGATGATGGTTTTAACACAGATGGCTACTGTAGAAAGGTCTGACACCAATGCAAAGCTATTCGTATTTATTAAAGCGAATGCCATAGAAAGATGCTGAATGGGGAATAAAAACCATGGCCCAGGTACTGACCTTTCTGAATTTCCCATGAAGAAGGAATAGATTATATGGAACAAGCAATCAATACATAAACAAACTGTTTATTGCTAACAAATGAGCTTTCTGAAAAATCATTAGAAAGCCCATGATATTTAGGGCAATCCTAAAAGCAGCTAGGAAGGTGGAACTCTGACTGCTGGTCCAAAATTGCCATCCAAATATATCAAACCCAATTAGGCAGTTCTCCTAGAAGCTAAATTCCCTTTGCAGTTAGACTAGGAAGCTCAGGAATTGAATCCTGAATCTAGGGAAATCAAGGAAGAAAAGTCCCTAACCAATTAAGAGGCTGGATTTAAAAGGTTTACTCTGAACTCCCACTGGCTGGCACTCCCTCTCTGTTTTATTCTGTTCTTTTGTTTAGTTTTGTTTTGCAGTGGAGTTAAAAGATTTCCCCAACTTTAGCACATTTTCTCTGCTCAGAGGCCAGGTTTAAAACAACAAAACCACACGCACGCACGCGCACACACACACACACACACACATGCACGCACGCACGCGTGCGCGCACACACACGAACACCCTCTTGGGGTATTTGGCTATCTTTTAATCAATAATACAGGGGTTTACACTGTTAAACCAGGAATTAAACTTGAAAACAATGTGCTTTCCACAAATGGACACGTTTGCCAGGTGACTGAGGTTGGCAGCGTACATCACACATACTCCCTGAGGCTTGAAGATAGTAAATATGTCCTGCAGTGGCCCTGTCATCTCAGAAAGCAATTATGGTGAAACACTCCTAGGGCGGGTTTGCCCCAAGGGCAACTGGTGACTTTGAATCATCTTCTAGCTCTGAAGTTTGGCTCTGTCAAATAGTTAAAGTGAAAAGGGAAGGAATGTTTTCGTTGGAGAGTCCCCACACAGTTTCCAGCATATTTTCCATTTGCCTGACTTTGCTTTTGGCCCCAAATGGGGTAGAAGGTGGAGTTTTCTCTACTGAATCATGAAAATCTCTTTACTGGTATGTGTGCGTTCAGATCTGCTCTGGATATTGCTCATGTTATTAGCTGCAGCTGCGTTTGCTGTGAGCAAATTGTTTGTCTTTAGTGAGGATCACAGGGACTTGTGACTGCCTGTGCCCTGCGATTGGAGTGGGCATTTTCATGAGGGGCTTGATTATTCTTGTATTTTTGTTGTGTCTCTTTCACTCCTCAATCCACGTGTTGATTTGGACTTGTTTGCAAAAGGAGGAAATATTTGGCTCATTCTGTTTCATGCAGTAAAATCAGCAGCTTACAGGGGGCTGTTTTTATAACCTAGAAGACAAGTTTTCAAAAGAAATTTGGCAGGCTGGAGGTATTATTAAGATTTTGTGTGATATGGAGTCACACAATACCAAGTGCACATGTGCCTCACCCTTAACTCTGTTTTTAAAAGAAATTAAACAAAACAAAACAAAAACCCTCCATCAAAATGTTATGAGCTAAGCTTGTTACATTTGAGTTCCACAGTCTTGAAATCGATGAAATCCAGAATCAGTGAGTTCTTTTTGTTTCTGTAGGACCAAATATTAATTTTAAAAAATTTTAATTCTGATATTAAAACAATTACAATTGCCAAGGTATAATCACTGGAGAAGATCTGGCCGCTTCTCATATTTTAAAGATTACAATTTAGAAACATTGAGTTTTAGACTCATAGGGTTCAAGAAGTTATGTGTTTGTAGAAAATTTTTTTTTGGTTTTTAATTTAATAACCAGACCCTGAGAGAAACAGAAAAGCATGTGGGTACCTTAACTGGCACAGGCCCACCAATGATTCCAATGGCCTCTCTCCGAATCCTTTTCTGACCACCCCACAGGAATGATTATTTTTCTCCTTTCTCAGCATCTGTGTGAGCTTTCAGTTTGTACTTTATTAATTTGCATTTGCAGGAATTTTGCTTTATATTGCTTTTGGTTTTATTCTAAGGAAGGAGGGAGAAGGAAGAGAGTGCGCATGTCAAGCTGTTTTATTTATTTTTTTATCCTTACCCGAAGACATTTTTTCGTTTTTTGTTCAGATAGAGTGGGAGGAAAAGAGAGGAAGAGACAGAGAGAGAAACATTGACGTGAAAGGGACACATCGAGTGGTTGCTACCCACATGACCCACATGACCCAACCAGGGCCAGGGACAAACTGCAACCAGGGTACATGCCCTTAGCGGGAACCGAACCCGGGTCTCTCCAGACCGCAAGCCAACGCTCTAACCACTGAGCAAAACCGGCCAGGGCTGTCAGGCTGTTTTAAAAGCCCAGCTGCTTTCCGGCTCCAACACGGCTCATACTCTAGACCCGCTGGCTGTTTGAAATGGGACAGACGCCCCTTCAGTGGGCAGAGTTCCCCCTGCCAAGCACCCCTTTATTACTTTCTCCTACACTCCAAATTTTCAAAGGTACATATGTGTCTTGAACAATGTCTCACTCATCCTAGAAACCGTGTGCCTGCCAAACAAGAGGCCCTCAATCTCTAGAACTGAACAGTGTGGTAAAGCTCTGGAATCAGACACACCTCGATTTGAATTCCAGTTCTGCCAACTGCAGGCTAGGTGACCTTGGTTAACTGATTAGACCTCTCTGATACTCAACTTTCCTAATTTGCAAAATGGAAAATGGTGTTATTATAATGTAATTATCACATTAATATACTATGATCACAATACAATTATTATAATTCCTTGGAAGAGTAAATAAGATAGTGCATGAAAAGCACTTGGCTTTTCACAAGGACCTCCCTCAAAAATGGCAATCCTTTAAGTTAGTCTACCAAAGGGTCTCCCCATTAAAAAAATATTAACAAAATACACCTCTCTTTATCTGTTGGTCAACTTAGATCAACCTGAAATTACTGAGGTCAATGTTCTGAATAGGTGATATTCCAACCAAAAGGAAAAACTGCAGATATTTTAGTTTGCCCATTCATCTTTTTCATAGGTAAACACATTCCACTAAAACGACAATGACTCCCTGGCCAGTTTTACTCAGTGGTTAGAGTGTCAGCCCGCGGACCAGAGAGTCCCAGGTTCAGTTCCCGCTAAGGGCACGTGCCTCGGTTGCAGTTCATCCCTGGCCCCAGTTGGGGTTGTGTGGATGACAGCCAGTTGATGTGTCTCTCACATTGATGTTTCTCTCTCTCTTCCTCTCTCTCACCTTCCCACTCTATCTGAAGATAAATGCAAAAAAATATCCTCAGGTAAGGATAAAACAACAACAACAACAAACAAACAAAAAATAAAACAACAATGACAATAGCTTGTGGATCCTTTCTGACTACTTTCCTTGACCCCTAGAGGTCTGAGAATTCAAGGCTGAGCAATGGCATCATTGTTCCTGCTTTGGCTTCTAGATTGGACAGATCTACATCAGCCCAAATACCTCTTCAGAGCACATGTTTGGGAAGTGGGAGCACTGTGAAGTGAAAAAGTGTGGTCTTTAGAACCCAACAGACTTAGGTTTAAATCCCGTCTCCTGTTTACTGGCTGTGACACTGGACGAGTTCCTTAACTTTTCCCAAGTCTCAGTTATAGCTTCTGTAAAATAGGAATAATTTCAGGAATTACTCATTTGAGAATCAAATGAGGTAATGATAAAGCCCTAGCACAACATTTGTCTACATAGCAGGTGTTCAATTAAATGGTGACTGTTACTTATATTTGTTTTTTGAGTTCAGCCAAATTTAAAAGTTTACTCTTAGTATAAGCATGGCTATAGATTTTAAAATTAGAATTATTTTTCATTCCACAAAGATTTAGATATGAGTAAATGTGGCGTTTCTACCTTTTAAGGGCTTAACTTTTAAAGAGACTACTATATAAAAACAGGAGGCAGGAGCTCTGTGTTCTGACATGGCTTGCTTTTTCCTTCAGTCAGAATTATTAAATGCCTACAACGTGCCAAGCAAGATAATAGGCACTGGGGATACAGTGAATAAGACCTGGTCCCTGTCATTAAAATGCTTACTGTAGGGGAAACAGATATTCCTACTTACCTTCGACCTCATCAAGACTTGTTCCCCATCCTTTTCCGGTCATTATCCTTCATGGTTTCATTTACCCTTCTACTAATAGAGAGCTCACGATTCGTTCCTTCTTCCATTCTCTTGATAACACCTGAAAATCTCCATACTGTTGTTTTTCTATTGCATTTGCCCAATATACTTCTAACTTTGGATCAACTTAACCATCTATCTTCTGTCCAAGAGTCCCCAGAAAGCTATGGAAAATAACCCAATTGCTAGGTTAGAATAGTTGCACACATCCATGGTCTCCACCCCCAGCTAAGCTCTCAATGCACTTCATGATTTTTTGCCTGATCCTGGTAACTCCTTTACCATCCTCCACATCCTATGATCTGGTCTCATCTACCTCTTTAGCCTCATCTGTCTACTTTCCTTCCCTCAGCTTATCCAGGAGCATTACACCTACTACTTGGGTTCCCTGCACATGATGACATTTCTGGCCTCCCCGTTTTGTTCATGGCATCTCCCCAGTCATGAGGAGAGGGGACCCTGATCAGCATGGATTCAAGTAGTCAGCTCTTTGGCAGACACATTTCTAGAGCAGAGAGGAGTGCCTCAAGTTATCATAGGTAGATAACATGAACATCCATGTTTTTAATTCCATGATTACCAAGCAACTAGAATGATTACAATTTGGCTTTTTAAATAAATTTCCTACAGGAAGAAAATATAATGGTTGTTGTATTTTGCATTAAAAATGAACAAATTTGTACCTATTTTGTATATCAGCCTTTGAAGAGTTTAGTTACTATGGCCACTTCCTTTGAATCTGTTTAGTTATGGAGATACTAACAAAACTGTTTTTCTGTGTGGAAAAGCCCAGGACTAAACTGCTAGACTTACATAGAACAACACCAAAGTAATTAGTTGGCCTCCTGGGACAATTTATCTATGTCGCTTCCCTACAATAGCAATGACTTCCAAAGACCTTCATAACCCCAAGCTCATCACTGCCTTAAGAGAAAGGGGAGGGGGGACCTGGATGTAACCTATTCTAGTGGAGATGTCCCTAATGGATATATATTAGCTTGTTACAAACATCCTTGTACTAGTATCCAATTTCCTTCTTTTGAAGTTTTGCTTTGCAAGCAACCTCTGCAGTTATAACTTGATCTCCCAAATGAGAGGACAAGCCTATGCCTGTGCCCAGTGTGCAGGGTACTTAGACCAAATACAGCTCCTGTTATACACAGTAAGTCACTTATCAGTGTAGATGGAAGTTATCAAAATACCTACCTAATTAAGCCCACGAGTCAAATTTCTGGGCCCAAAAGAAACAAAGTGAATTTAAAGACTTAGAAGGAATTGCATGGCCCAGGAATTTCAGGATATAAAATTATAATAAGAATGTTTACCATTTACAAATTTTTATTTTGCTATACTTATCTCATTTGATACTTGCAAAAGCCCTATTAGCACCCACTTCAAAGATAAAGAAATTAAGGATTAGATAAATGAAATAACTTGACTAAGCTAATAAATGGAACAAGTGTTTGAGCATAGGTCTATCTGCCTCCCAAGCCCGTGCTCTTATTTAAATCACTGTGGTCTCCCTTCACTAAGTCCACTTGTTCATTTATCCACCATATGTTTATTGAGTACTTACAATGTGCTAAGCATTGGAAATACAAGGATGAATATGGACACTTTCATGGAGACCTTACAATTAAACAGTAGGAATCGGATGTACAGAAATACATATAATAAATTGTTTTAGATGCAGTCATAAAATAGGAGCAGCAGAGACACAAAGAAAAGTATGTAAGTGTTACCTGGAAGTAGGTTGGGGACAATGGAAATGGCCATAGAGGATATGGTGGTTTAGGCAGGTATTCAAAGGTAGGCAGACTTTCACCATGTGGATAAGATCACTGTGGCAGAGAGACCAGTATGGAGGGAAAGGACCCATACTAGTCAAAACCTAGAAAAGTACACTGGAGCAACTGCAGACGAAGGATTGGAGGGGTAGCCAAATAAGGCCAGACAGATGGGAAGAGGCTTCAAGTGCCACGCTACAATGTTTGGGTGTTATGCTGCAGGAAGGGGAAAGTCTTGTGGAACTTTAAGGAAATGAGTAATATGATTAGATTTGGTTTTAGACATCTCAATAAGTACAACTATAGGGAAGGGACCATAAAGTTGGGTACAACAGAGAAGAGTACAGTGAGGCTGGTCTGGTTGTTACACACCTATGAATACATGCTTGTCCTCTCCTGAGACCACTCAGATCTTTTCCCTTGATTATGTACTAGTGAACTGATTTTTTGAAAGGTGTATGTTGGTGGATGTGTGTATGTGAAATGGATTTGTGCCTAGCATTTCAGCCTGTTACAAGATTCTTCTGTAATAGGATAGTATTATCGAATTAGCTCTCCCTCTCAGCTTTCTATCATTTTCAAATATGACAAGAATGTCTTCTAATTCTGTTTAATAGATGTAGCATTCATTCCTATAGCATAAAGTTCAAACTTTTTATCATAATACGTTACATAAAATATTGATATCCTGACACCAGTCTTTCTAGCTCATCTCAAGCCCTTCTCTCCACACCTTATGTTTTATCACATCAAACTACTTTTGATTTTGTTCAGGCCTTATATTTTCAAATGTTTATACCTTTGCCAGTGCCGTTCCAGCTGTCTGAAGGACTATCCTACCCCCTAGACAGGATTCCTAACTTTTCTTCATATTTTTACCTAGCTCATTATAGTATTTTCATAAGACGTTCTGCTTGACCTTGGCTAGAAGGGCAGGGACTCAATTCTATTTATCTTTTTGTCCTGGAGTATCAAAACATAGTGGATGGCATATTGTTGGAGCTAACTAAATCAAGTTTATTTTGCAAAACAAAATCATAGCATGCTAAAAATATAAAGCATGAACATATTCTTTGATTCTCTGCTTTGTAAATTATTAAACAATCAACAGTTAATGTTTTCCTGCCTTTTTTAGTAAGGGTTTATTGACTACAGGGAGCTCTATTTTTAGAACACAAAAAAAAAATGGACTCTTACTAGCGCTCATTTTTTTTTTTTTAAGAGAAGCTATCGAAGCAAAGTCCTAAACTTTCACTGTCTCTAGTGATCATTTTAGTACTTCTAGGCACTAATGAATCAAGCATTTATAAACTAAACGTTAAATGTGTACATCAAACTTTTTAAATTTGAATTTTATTTTAAATATCAAACACTTTCCTCTTTTGAGCTACAATATTGAGCTCATCTGTTTTTGATTGGAATATAAATAACTCAACTAGGAACTAAAAACCTTTAAAGATGAATCAATAATACCACTTTCCTATCAGCCAAATATAGTGCTATTAGAGTTCTGAAAAATGAAAAGACAAGACCATTCTTAGTTGATTATTATTTTTTAAAAAGTCTACATTTTTAATGTAGCCAGTACTAAACACTTAGGTCTGTGGAACAACTAAGGACAAACAGCTGTAATATATACATTGTGATCATAATGTATCTCAATAGGTTTAAAAGCCCTTTCCAGATAAGAGTGTTGCTGTGGAACATGTTTAGATTGAGCATGTAGATAAGATAAATGTCAAGTGTTTAGTCTTTCATAGACACTCTCTCTCTCTCTCTCTCTCTCTCTCTCTCTCTCTCTCTCTCTCTATATATATATATATATATATATATATATATATATTCTATCTATCCTCTAGTATCTTGTTGTTTGAGTTCTATACTTTCTTGACTTTGGTTGAAACGATTACACACTGATGATGCCTGGACTCATTTTCAGAAAGACATAAATCTATGCAAGCACCAAGATAAATTTAAATGTTGTGATTAAACCTGTGTTTAAACACATTTTTCTGGGGCCTGACTGTTTTTAAATGCTTAAACATTGGGTGTGGGGTAGATTTTTAGAATGATTCTCATAATTAAATGTTTAGTTCTTTTTTTTTTTTTTTACTTAAACTCCTCAGATTAAATCTTTTAAAACTAGAATAAAGATATATATACCCATAACAAATTAGCATTCATTGCACTTGTAAAACACAGCATTTATGTCGTCTGATAAACCTTTTCTTGAACTAAAATCTAACATTTTACATTATAACAAATTTACAGGGTATCCTGCTTGCCTCATTGTTTTCTGCCTCCATCCCTATTTTGCTATGCAAAAGCTTTATGTCAATTTACTTTTTGAGCCGTTTAAGGCCAAACCAAATTATTCCTTCAGCACATTTTAAACAATCCCTTAAAGACCTCTTTTTCTTGGCTATGTTTCCAATCTTGGCTTATCACTATAATATTTCATGCTCCATGCTTCTGAAAAAATTCAATATTGAAGAACAAAGTAATCCAGAGCTTTACTTCATTTCAGTCTTTTTATGTCCTAGGGCTGTCCCAACTCAATGACCCAGTTTTTATTGTGTCACATTTCTCTGTTGCTGACTGTGACCAGCTTGCGTAATCCTTTTCCTGTCTCTTATCGGTTTTCCCTTAATTAAAAAAAAAAATTTTTTTTTTTTAATTCTTTGCACTTCTCCTTTCTCAGCTTTTAGATTTTTTTTCCTCCTTGGGAGACTCAGTTTTCCTGTGGTAGCTACTCAGAAACACAAAGATGTATGGGTAACAGGTCCATAAATCTGTTCTTGTCAAAGTTTTTATTATACTATCTTTAGAATTGTGGGTATTGAATGGCAGAAAGTGGATATTATAATTTGGCAATATGCATCAAGGGTCCTTAAAAATGTTCATACCCAATGATCTAGCAATTTTACTAGTTTATTAATTAAAAAGAATATCTAAGATATGAAAAAAGCCATATGTATGAGATATTCATTACAATGTCATGTATAAAAGCAAAAGGAGAAAAAAACACAAATACCAAACAATAGGAGAGAAGTTCAATTGCTGCCTATCTACCTGATGGAATATTATGCAATCGTATGATTGTATGACTATGTAGAAAGATGGGTAAATGTTTATAATGTTCTCAGAAAAGCAGGATACAAAACTCTAAGTGCTGAAGATCACAACTGTTTTGTTGTTGTTGTTGTTGTTAATCCTCACCCAAGGATGTTTTTCTATTGATTTTTAGATAGGGAGGGAAGGAGGGAGGGAGGGAGGGAGGGAGGGAGGGAGGGAGGGAGGGAGGGAGGGAGGGAGAAACATCAATGTGAGAGAGACACATCAATTGATTGCCTCCTGCACCACCCCAACCAGGGTCAGGGATTGAGCCTGCAACCCAGGTATGTGCCCTTGACTGGGAACACAAACCCACAACCCTCTGGTTCGCAAGCCGATGCTCTAACTGCTGAGCCAAACTGGCCAAGGCACAGCTATGTTTTATAAAAGTATTTACAAAGTGAGAACTGCAAGGAAACATGGCATTTGCTAATAGTTGTTTTTTTAGGGTGGTGGAATTATAGATATTTATCTTTTCTTTATTCTCAAAATCTTGATTCATTTTCTTTTAAAATTTAAGTTTTTAAAAAATATCATCTTAGCTGATGCAAATTAAAAATAATTTAGGTAGGTTATATCAAATAACACTTATAAAAGACTATTTTAGACAGAGTTCTATTTAAGTCTAATAACCTAGCAACTTGGGGAAGGGAGTGTTCAATAAGACAATCAGTATGTCATTGTGTTCACCATTGTGTGCAATCCTCAAAAGAATGAATTAGGAAAACACTTTTGTTATTTTAAAATGTAAAATAAAATTATTTTTTGAAACTTTATTTTTTTTTGTTAATCCTTACCCAAGGATACTTTTTCCATTGATTTCTAGACAGAGTGAAAAGGAGGGAGGCAGAGAGAGAGAAACATCGATGTGAGACACATTGATTGGTTGCCTCCCACATGGCCCCCATCTGGGGCCAGGGATCAAACCTGCAGCCGAGGTACATGCCCTTGACCAGGAATTGAACCTGAGACCCTTTTGTCCAAGAGCCAGTGATCTCACCGCTGAGCTAAACAGGCCAGGGCTATTTTTTGAAACTTTAATATGTTCTACTTAAATTTATTTTACTACCACTGACTTTAGCTAGGCCAGCTTGTTCTCTCTGAAGTTCTTCCTCTAGCCCAACCCTTTGAATTTTCCACACTGTCTTCAGAGAGAAACCTTTCTGAAACTTAAATCTCTTTGTAATTATTTTGCTGTTAAACTATTCAGGGATTCAGCATATTAAAATCTTTTTTTTTTTTTTTTATCCTCACCCGAGGACATTTTCCCATTTTTTGTTCCAATAGAGTGAGAAGGGGAGAGAGAGAGAGACATCGATGTGTCACATCGAGTGGTTGCCACCCGCACGACCCAACCAGGGCCAGGGACAAACTGCAACCAAGGTACATGCCCTTAGCGGGAACCGAACCCGTGTCTCTCTGGACCGCAGGCCGACACTCCAACCACTGAGCCAAACCGGCCAGGGCCAGAATATTAAAATCTTTAGCATAGTGTACTAGCTCCTGTCAAGCTTCTCTACCTTATTCTGTGCCCCTTCTTCTCATGTACCCTTCCCGCCAGCATTACCAAAGTACTCACAGTCACTATTATTTGTCTCTTATTCTTGAAATTAACACTTAATATCCAGTCATTCTTTAACTCTCAAGTGTTACTTTCAGAAGTTTCCTAGATTCCTCATCTTTCGTGTGTCCCTTCTCTGTAATCCTACAGTACCCCTGTAATCCTATAGTACCCCCGTCACACTGTGCTTTCAATGATTTTCTTATCTGCCTTTTCCCCAGACAGAAAACTTCGGTTATTGTGCGGACAGTCAAGTTCCAGTGATTGTGTATTTGTTTATTTATTTATTTAATTAAATGTATTGGGGTGACATTGGTTAATAAGATCAAGTGTACATTTCTGTGATACATGTTCTGTATATTGCATTGTGTGCCCACCACCCAAAGTCAAATCATCTTCTGTCACCATATATTTGGCCCCCTTTACATTTTACTACCCCCCCCCTTCCCTCTGGTAACCACAATATTGTCTGTGTCTATGAGTTTCAGTTTTATACCACATAAAAGTGAAATCATACTGTTTTTAGTTTCTTCTGACTTATTTTGCTTAGCATAATATTTTCAAGGTCCATCCATATTGTCACAATGGCAGTATTCATCTTTTCTTATGGCTGAGTAGTACTCCATAGTGTTTATGTACTACATTTTCTTTATCCAATCATCTGTCAAAGGACATTGGTTGTCTTCACGTCTTGGCCACTGTGAATAATGCTGCTATGAACATAGGGGTGTATGTGTTTAACAGCACCCCTATCTCCCATGTCCCCTCCTTGTGCTCTAACAATGAGGAATAGTGAATTGTAACTGATAAAGAGGAAGGGCCAGTGTGCTAATTCTGAACACTTAAGAGCTAGGAAAAAAGAGGGAAGATATGCTGGAAGCCAAGGTACTGATCAGGTAGAAACTCCTTTAATACACCTCCCCGATGAAGTCAGACTTTTTTCTACTTTGTCTTGCAAATATTTTACCTTCCACATGAGAGCACATCTTCTTTGTCTGCAAACCCTCCACTATTCCTTGCACATACTAAACATTCAAACATATATTAATTAAAATCCAATTTTAAAAAATCATTCTGATTTACAGAAATTTACATCTACCTTGTCTGTGATGAGAACGACTCTGGAAGAAAAAATGTGAAATACAAAATATTTGTGAAGCTCAACATCTAACTAGAAATGTTTAGAACAGTGTAATGAATCCCTGAAAAGATGTAATAAAATTAAGGATACAGAAACTTATTCAAATAAAATAAAGGACTCCTTAAATTCCAAATGTGCTGACATGTAAATATCTTCTCAACCTGAATTTGTATATGCTTACATAGGGAACCAGGTATACCCTAACAGAAAATTTTGGTTAACAAAGAACTTATATGCATATATGCATTACCCATAAACACAGACAACAGGGTGGTGAAGGCCTGGGATGGGGTGGGAACCAGGAGGAGGGGGAAATGGAGGGGGGAGGAAGAGGGGACATCTGTAACATTCTCAACAATATATATATTTTTTTAAAAGAAAAAGAAAATATTGGTTAAGCCTAACATAAAATTAAGATTTTTACCATTTAAATGAAAAACAAATGAATTTGTCATGTTCTCAATTGACTTTCTTAGTATCTTTCCCCCACTCTTATTATATCTACATTTTAAGCAATATAGTTGTTATAGCAAAAACAAATTTTTTTGGAGAATTTTAATGAATCAAATTTCTTTTTCCAAAAATTGCAGTCTTTGAAATTTTTTATGACTCCAGTATTTTAGCTATTAATCTCTTAATCCTAAATTAAAGTTTAAATGTATCGGAGTCTCCATTATTTAAAACAAAACTCTGGAAACAATTGTTAAATAGAAAAGTCTTTCTTGCTCATCCCCTTAATGTATCTGCTATATAGATTTAGTGTTCTTATTGTATATTTCTTTAGAATCACCCATCTATTCCTATATAGAAACAAATGCAAAGAAATATGTTTTAGGAAACTTTCCACACAGAATTCTACTTTGAATTTCAAATAATTGGAGTACACGTAGTGCCTATTTTGGTATAAAGGAAAGGTTAATCAGCCAGTGCATGGGGTGGGGGTGGGGGTATCTTTAAACTGTGTAATAAGAAAAAGCAGAAAGAAAATTAGCATAGTTCGGTTAGGTGTAATTAAGGGAGGGAAGTGAAAATATTTTCAAAAAGTAAGCAATATAAGAATAAATAAGGTAAAACATGGAATCCTAAAATGAGCATGAATTACAGAGAAGGGAAATTGGAAAGAAAAATGTTTAATGTAGCTGCAACTGTTTCTCATTAAAATACCCTACTTATAAAGCCACATGTTCCTATAGTAAAGAAGAAAAATTTCATCTGTCCCTCCTTATCTAGTTTTGTTTTCTGCAATTTCAGTTACCCATGGTCACTGAAAAATTTCAGAAATAACAATTTTTAAGTTTTAAATTGTGCCCCGTTCTGAGTAACACGATGAAATCTCTTGATGTCCTGTTCTGTCCTGCCTGGGATGTGAATCATCCCTTTTGTTCAGCATCTCCACCCAGTAGTTGCTACCCGCCCATTAGTCAGTTATCAGATCAACTGTCATAATATTGCAGTGTTTGTGTTCAAGTCACCCTTACTTTACTTAATGGCCCCAGAGGGTAAGAGTAGTGATGCTGACAATTAAGATATGCCAATGAGAAGCCATGAAGTGTTTTCTTTAAGTGAAAAGTTGCATACAGTACAATGTTTTGAGAGAACCATAGTCATATAACTTTTATTAGTTTATTGTTATAATTGTTCTATTTTATTATTACTTACTGTTGCTAATTGTTTACTGTGCCTAATTTATAAGTTAAAATTTATCATTTATACACACACACACACACACACATATATGTATATATGAAAAAACATTGTATACATTGTGTTCAGGGATATTTGAAGTTTCAGGCATCCACTGGGGGTTGTAAAACGTACCCCCTGCAGATAAGAGGTGACTACTCTAGATCCCTTAAGACAATCCTATAATCACTTTAAAATAATGTTCAGATACACCCAAGCAATTTTGTCCTTACCAGAATTTCCTTCAATGGGTTTTTCCTATTAGCAAGGGAACATGCTTATTTAAGATCATGAATATAGTCCCTTTGGTTACCTTAGCTCTCACTATTAATAGACACCCTGGTTTTCAAATGAAGCTTCATATAAATTTATTGGGTATGAAACAGATCTTCAGTGAATAATGATTTAGTAGATGAGATCACACGGATTAATGTGCTTAGTACAGTGCCCACTACATAGAAAGTTCTCTACTATATTTTTCTCCTTCCATTCCTTACAACTCTATAATAAAAATAAACCCATGCCTCAAAAGAACTGTACAAGACAAGCATAATTTGTTACAAATACTTTAAATAAATATTTTATAATTTATTGTAAAGACATTTGGTATACCACCACCACAAATACTGAACATGGTTTTATGAAAATTACAATTTTATTATAAAAATAGTTCCTAAATACCATGATAATGCATTTGTTTTCTTCTTAATCTCAGGATAACAGCTGAGACTAGGGTTATGATTTAACCTTAGCAGACATGGAAATGTGGTGTCCTGGTTTACAAAGTCAGACACACCAGAATACTGATAAGCATTTCCATGTGCTTCAGATATACTGCCAAGATATAGATAGCTAACAAATTGAAAAGAAATACACACCTTTCTAACTAGAAATGTTATAGGTACTAACAAAATATTACAGTAAAGCTGTTAAACTGTGACCACCAACACAGAATTCTACACACACCTGAGAAAGCCAACCACCACCAAAAAATTAAGATATTTGGCATCAGGTGTTAGGGCTGACTTACTTCTTTCATGTACTACAGTCTATCATGCCCTCAACCTTGGAATTTCAGAGCTAGAGAGTATACAATTCCAAACACTTGCTTTGTCCTTTTTCTCATGCTAGATCTCTGATGTTTTCCTAACTCTTGGCAGTCTTCTAGAATGTCCTTACAGATTTTCACTAAACGGTACTGGGTCAAATCTCTTCTATACAGGATCTCATTGTTCTCATGCCTCCTCTATTCGCAGAAAGACGGTCAAAGTCTTGGTGGTGGAAACGAGTTGCCAACTGATTTACCATTTTCCTCAAGGTAAGAAATGCTGAAACAACTTGGAAAGTAAGGAACATAGTGAAGATGATGTGTACGGCTTTTTCCAAGGGCAGATTTGTTAGGCCTTCATTAAAGAGCAAGAAAAGAATTAAAGGCAACTGCAACAGGAGGCTCAAAAGCCAAAAGCCAGCTAACTCAGGAACCTGAAATGACACACATTAAAAGTAATCAGATCAGTAAAGTATACTCTTTTGTTTATACAGATAAACAAATACTTAGCACTACTGTGAACCTACATTGTGAGCTCTGTAACTCCAAAGGAGTATAACATGGTACCTGTCCTCAGAGAAATTAGATTAGAAAAGTAATTTATGTGACAATCCTAGAATATTATACTTTAGTGAATAATTAAATGTACCACTTCGAAATACAGACTAAATGCTACAAGGGAGTGATTAGGGTACATGAGAGAATTCAGGGTGTAGACTTTTAAAGTTGGGTAGGAGGAAGAGGAAAGAAGGTAATTAAGCAAAGATGTGGGATGAGCATGACTGGGAATCAACATGTCAGCCTGGAAGGGATGCTTAGTTTAGGAAATAGCAAGAAATACAGTGAGATAGGTTGGGTTGGGCCTAATTATGAAGGGCCTAGAAAACCTCAGGAACCTCTAGGTATGATCCCTAAGCTCCAGGAACTAACTATAAATGCTTAGGTAGCATGATGATTCAGAAAATATTTGCCCAGCACAGGAAATGAGTTTATAATTTCTCCTCATTTTCATTTATTTATTTATTTATTTACTTATTTATTAAGACTCATATTGAATATTTATTGGCTTATGAGCACACACCAGATGCTGCACAAATCCTAGGCAGAAGGATAAGATTTATAGACATGTTTGGAAAAAAGCAAACAGAAAAGGGGGGCAGGACAGATGGAACATGCTAAAGCCGAGTTGAACAAGTGAAGCTTGACTGATGAAGCCTAGCTCCACCATGGTACTCATGGGCCAGGGTGCAAAATACAAGACCAAAAAAAAAAAAAAAATAGGAGAAGGAAACACAAGGTACACTGGAGCACAAACAGAAATGTGCCAAGGCAGTGAGATTATCCAGGCCAGAGGAGTGATTTAGAACTTGTAGGGTGAGGGCAACATCTTTGAAGTAAGTTCAAATTCGAGGTGGAGGTGAGCATTGGACCGATGAGGATAATTTAGCAATCATGCTGTTAAGAGCATTGCTTTATCCAGGGTTTCTAGGTAAGCAGCCCCTATAGTGACACAGATGCCCTTCTGATCCCAGTGACCATGGGAATAAATAAGTGTAGACAGAGCAGGCTCCTCGTCTACTAGAGATGGTCCCGCACATGCGCCACGGTGGTCTTCAGCCTTAGCCAGGTCTTCTCTGCAGTGGGAATGATCTGGTTGGCTGGCAGGAGGAAGCCATAGTGCCTAGTATCTCTTAACTCAAAAGTTAATACACACTTCATGCTATTATCATATGCCCAGTCAACGCTGCTCCCGCTAGCGTGATAGACAGGGTGGAAGTAGAACCCACGTGGTACCGAGGGCCACACAGGGAAACCAGAGCTTTGGCTGCAGCCCTGCCACCTTATCCTTGGCAGCTGCTGAGGGTAAAGCAGGCCTGGGGCTGGGTGGGAGGCAGCCCATTACTCACCCTCCTCATTTTCTTTTAATCTTCACCCAACATTATTGATTTTTAGAGAGCGGGGGGGGAGAGAGAGAGAGAGAGAGAGAAACATTGGTCAATTGCCCCCAACCAGGGATTCAACCTGCACCTAGGTATGTGCCCTGACCAGGAATTATACCGGAAACCTTTTGCTGCATGGGATGACACTGACCAACTTAGCTACCTGGCCTGGGCCTCCATTTTCTTATTCAGGATCCAAATAAATATGTTTAGTTGACTGAGTATTTTCAAAACTGATGAGAAGGGGAAAATGATCAATTCTTAAGTGCTTACTATGTTTACGTACTTTATATAAATGGTTTCATTTAATCCCAATAAAGTTGTGAAGTAAATATCCCCCATTTTATTTATTTATTTATTTATTTATTTCCCCCATTTTACATATAAAGAAACCAAGGCTGGTGAGATTAAGCAAATAGACCACAGTAACTAAAGAGGTAAAGTTGGAGCCAGGCCTTAACTACAGGCCTTTGCTCCCTGCACCACAGCTCACTGCCCTTTCCTTGCTATGAAAACCTTACTGTGTTTATGTGTAGCACTGAAAGAAAAGAAAGAAAAGCCTACCTTTTCCTGTAGGTTGCCCATGTAGCCCAGATACAGCCTGATAGCTTCAATTAAGGTTATTAGGATGATAACAGTGACCACAATGAATTTGTAGTAATCAGGCAAAACTGGATACTAAAAAAACAAAAGTAAACATGCTTGTTAAATCTCACATATAGTAAAACTGACCTGAGATAGAAAAAAAAAATATTAAGAACTTTAATTTTATTGACAGTGCCAGGGACGGAGAGAAGAGACCTTAGCAGAAGTATTAAAGTATAGACTTACTTTCATATGAAGCATTATAATGCTGCTGACCCACCAAAGTGGGAAAAAGTAAGCGTTAAAATAAAGTGACATCTGCAATGCCAAACTGGAAACCATTTCATTATCTACAATAGAAATAGAAAAGGGACAAACTCTTATTCCTGGTCTATGCCCTATAAATCCTTTGGTTCCTCAGAATAACTATTATATTGGCTCAACAAAACTCCAAATTTTAAGCCTCTTTATATTCATTGCCAGTGCAAGGAAATATTCACCATCATACTGTTTAGTTCATGTATTGACTACCTGGGGGTATGTTTCAAATTTTTCAATTACTTTAGCATTTTGCCATTATAATCTGCTGACTTTTTGCACACTACTGGTATAGATTAAATGTAGAATATCAATATAAATCCTATTGAGATACAATAATTATTATTACTGCCTTTGTAGAGCTCTATGTAAAGAGCCCATAAAATAAACATATAACATCCATTATACTACTTTCTCACATATAAATATCATACAAAAGAGATTCTCCCCAAATTATAATTAGACACACACCCCTTTTCAGCATAACCTAATCCCACCCATTCATTAAGACCCAATTAAATGCCACTTTTCCCATTTTTTTTTTTTCTTGATCGTATTCTCCCACTTCAGTAGAAATCTCATTCCCTTGTAGGCACTTATCACTCTAACCTGTGTATAAGAAGTGTTAGCAAAGAACCATACTCCCCCTCACTGAAAACAGTCTGGCCTACAGAACAGATCATGAGCTTTGGAGTTCAAGTAAACCTGGAATTCCCCAAACTCCCCAGTAACTCTGGATGCCAGACTTGAGATGTTATTTAACCTCTTTGACCTTCAATTTCTTTATCTGTAAAATGGTAACATTAAAGTTATCTCACAGATTGCTTGTGAGGATTAGAGATACTATAAATTATTTCACCCTAGCACCATGCCTGGCACTTAGGATGCACTCAATAAATATATGTCCCCTTTCCTTTTCTTTCACTTATATGCAACCTCAATATAAACACAGACCACATTCTAATTTTGAGACCCCCAGAGAACCTTCCCTCTTGCTTTAAACATGGTAAATGTCAACTACACAGATGCAGAATGAATTGATAAGGACATTATCAGTGTAGCCATTTGTGGTACATGAGTTTCATTTATCTAAAGCTGATTTATATAATATTTTGCTTTTGTGTAAAGAAGAAGGATCCTAAATTGAGAATTTAAAAAAATAATTGAGCCCTACATTTTACTAAATTCTAACAGGAGCAGAAACATATTTAGAAATCGATTGCTCTACAAATGTAAGAATTTACAAAGGCTCTAAAATAAATTTCTTAAAAATAGATTTTTTTCTTTACAACTTAGTATTTAATATCTATCATTTAATAATTTTAAAATATAAGGAATGATCATGGTCTCACAGCAAAGTTTTCTTTAGCTCCATGAATAAATATGCCTGATTATTATGATATATTCTTTTTTTTTTTTTTAATCCTCACCTGAGGAATATTTTTCCATTGATTTTTTTTTCAGACAGTGTAGGAGGGAGGGAGGGAGAGAAAGAGAAAGAGATACATCTGCTGAGAGAGATACATAGATTGGTTACCTCCCACTAGGCCCCAGCAGGGGTGGGGATCAAACCCACAATGGAGGTACTTGCCCTTGACCAGGAATCAAACCCAGGACTCTTCACTGCACAGGCCTGTGCTCCAATGGCTGAACCAAACCAGCCAGGGCTTATGATCTACTTTTTAAAATTGTTATTATGATCTCCTTTGCTTGCACCTATTACATTACCACTGATAAAGGAATGAATTCTTAAAATCTGTTAGATCTGAAGGTAACTCACCATCCTAGGATTTTTTTTTTTCATAATAATAATATAACCCTTGGTCAGCTGTGGATATGGTAATGATATACACTTGTAATTGTAGTACAAATATCCCGATCCACAAAGAAAATGTGGAAAAATAATGATAAATTAGTTAAGTTGAACATTTTAACACCTTTGGAGCAAAAACTGTAGCCAAATTTTGCAAAGAAGTTTTTGTTAAAAATTTTGTATAATATCTTAAGAGTTATGCTATGCCTGTATTTCAGCAGATCAGACTTATAATCACGCAACTGAAAATCAAGTTAATATGTAAATGAACCTTGAAAGCACAGACATGAATTTACTAAATTCTGCAGAAGTACAAGATGAGTTCTGTAAATGGAATTTAAATTAAAACATTTATAATATAAATCAGGGGTATGCAAACTACCAGCCAGCTGCCTGATTTTGTATAGCAAGTGAGCTGAGTGGTTTTTCACATTTTTAAATGGTTGGGGGGGAAATTTTAAAAAATAATATTTTTTGACACAGAAAATCTTATGAAATTCAAATTTTAGTATCCACAAATAAAGTTTTATTGGAACACTGCCATGCCTATTCAACTACGATTATCTATAACTGCCACAGAGATCTACCACCAGCAAAGTCTAAAATATTTACTATCTAACCCTTTACAGTAAATGTCTGCGGACCCCTGATACCTTGCATCATCAGATTTTAGAGCCTGTTAAGCATTAGCTTTAGAAATCAGAAACGTAAAAACCTGATTTTTTACATTATGTTTTTGTCTGTACATCCTAAACCATGAAGAGGCCTAAATGTGGGGGTCAGGCAAGTAATCAAGTTGAAAAAAATGCAACTATGGAAACGGACTTTACTTTTCTTTGACCCTTTTAAAAACTCCTAAACCAAGCAAGAGGAAAGGATTTCCATTTCCAGCAGAGTTCAGTGATAAAAGCCGTATGGATTTGGTTAACAGTATGCTGTCCATCATCATGATTTAAGAAGGGGAAGCTGTTTTGGAGGAAACGGTGTTAGTACTTTTCGTCAGGCTGCATGTAGTGGCATCATGGCATTTTGTTACCAGATTTGGTGAAAAGGTTATATACACAGGAGAGGGGAAGGAGAAGGCAAGGAAGGGGCGAGTTGTGTTGACGGCGATGTGAGTGTGGCCACTGTCACCTGGAATGGATAGCGGTTTCAAACGAGTCATTCTGCCCTCCCGGCTGCCAGAGCCGGCCTTGTGCTGGGACGTACTGGTCCTGCCAGGACAGGGGAGGGAACAGACTTCCCCGGGGAGGGCTGCGGCCGGGGAAGGGAGATTCCCTCCGCCGAGGGTCGCAGGCGCCCAGGGGAAAAGCCCCGGCCTCGCGGAGT
This sequence comes from Molossus molossus, assembly GCF_014108415.1. Lineage (NCBI taxonomy): Eukaryota > Metazoa > Chordata > Mammalia > Chiroptera > Molossidae > Molossus > Molossus molossus. The sequence goes on from NW_023425350.1 coordinate 44,874,778, forward strand.
GCGCGGGACCCGACCTGTGCGGCGAGAGCTGCTTTTGTAGTATTTACACTGTTTGGGGAAGGACACGCCATCTGGGCGGCCTGCTTGCCATTCGCTGGCCAGGCCTCCGCACGACCAGCCGCGAACCGGCGGCCCCAGGGACCAGGTAACGTCCCCGCCGGCTCTCGGCGCGGCCTCGCCTCCAGGACGCTTCCCGCACTGCGGCGGGCGGCTGACGGCGGAGCCGCCATGTTAGGTCCGGGCAAACCCGCCGCTGCAAACCCGCGCCCGGTCCTCGGCGGCCGCTCCTGCTGGGCCTCGGCCACTCACCCGGACCTCCGCTGTCCTCGGGCCCGGTTCGGTTTGAGTCGCTGAACACTGTGCGACTGAAGTTCCCCAGCCGCAGGCGGACAGGTTCCGGCAGCTCCATGTCCGGCTCTCAGCACCGCTCAGGGCTCGGAGTGCGGTTCCCACGGCAACCGGGCGGTGCTGCGGGCTCAGCCGGCCGAGGTGCGGGGAGTGAGCCCCGCGTGCGTCTGGGAGGGAGGGAGGGGTGTGGGGACAGCAGGTTCCCGCTGAGAGCCGCAGCCGGATGCACATCGGTAGATTCCTTCGTCCTGTTGAAAGCCCCAATATCTTAAAAACAAGTAGAAATAATAGTAAGTGCCCTGGGTTTGGATTGGGACCCAAGGAGCCCTCACACCTTGCTTGTGGGATGCAACCTTTCTGGAAGGAAGTAGAGAACGAATGCAGAGCTTAAAGAATGTTCATGACCCAGGAGCTCCATTTTAGGACTATATATGTACAATATAGAATATAGAATATCCTTAATATATATAATAATAAATATTCATTATGTGTATGCACACCTACACATTTGATGGAATACATTGCTGCAGTTTTTAAAAACATGTTTGCAAGGACTATTTGATAAGAATTAACTTCAAATAAAAATAAGTAAACCTAAATAGAAACGAACCTAATTTAGCAAAGTGTGTGCTTGTAAATAGGTGGGGAGGAGGTGGCACAAGCACAGTGGCTTCAAAGGACTAGAAGGAAATAACTCAAAATGTTAATGGTTATTTCTGGATAGTGGGTTTTGAGTGATTTAAAATTTTCAAAACATTTCTGTATTTTTCAGCTTCCTCTCAAATAAGATTTTTTTTTTTTTAACTATTTAAGTATAATATAATTTTTCATCTGTGGTTGAGAATCCATGTATGAGAAGGGCTGACAAGTTATACTCTGGCAGGTCAGTACTCCTAACCCCAGCATTGTTCAAGGGTCAACTGTACATACAGAAAAGGGCACAAACTGAATTTACATGTGTAACCAGCACTTAGATCCAGGAACAGAACCCTACCAGCACATCCAGAAGCTCCCCCTTCCAATTCCCTAGGTCACTAAACACCCACTTCTGACCTTTCCTGACCTCTAACAGCAGACTTTTGCCTATTTTATGATTTATATAAAAGTAATCATATAGTAAGTGCTTTTCAAAAAAAAATCTAGCTCTCTAATAATTAAAATTATTTTTATGAAATCGCTTCATAATAGAGTCTTTCTCCTTGCTGTGTGTGACCCTAACTCAATAAGTTTATCAATTCTACTGTTGAGGAGCATCTATGTATCTTCTAGTTTGGAACTATTATGAATAGTGACAGTCTTGGTAAAAAGATGCCTCTTCGTAAACATTTTTATGCACGTGTGTTGAGTTTATTCCTAGGTGTGAAATTGCTGCTTGAAGAGATATGATCCAACAGTTTTCCAGAATAGTTGTACCAATATCTACTGTTTCCAGCAATGGATAAGCATTCCTTTGACTCCAAATCCTTCACCAACACTTCCTGTTTTCCACCCTTTCCATTCATTCTGATGCATATGTGGTGAACAGTATTTTTACAATCAAAAGGAAAACCACACACATTTATATAAATCAAGAGGAAGTTATGGGAAGAAATAGCTACAAGGCTAGAATTTCAAAATAATTCAGCTAATGTTTATTTTATTCCTACTACTTTTTGGGACATTGTACTAGGCTAATTAGGGATACAGTTCCTCTCCATCAAGAAGCTCAGCCCAATGAGAGAGTAAGAGACATGGAAACAAGTAAGTATGATATATATTAGTAAAGATGTTAGGGGAAATCTGGCTAACTTCTATTTCTCTTCAAGATGGAGCTCAGGCTTCAGTAGCTCCAAAAAGGCTTCTAGGACCTCCCTGGAAGTGCCCTCCTCTATGTTTTTCAAAGCATCTTTCTCTGTGTTACTTTGGTCATAGTGCTAGTCATGTTGGGCTATAATAATCTGTGTCTGTTTCTCATGCTAGTTCACAGCTCTTTAAGGTCAGGGATGGGCTTTCCTCTTTATATTCTGAACACTAGCACAGTGCCTGACCTAGAGTGGGAGCTGGATAACTAATGAATGACTAAAGAGAATGAAAGGTCTAAAGACCACTCCCATATCTTCCCATTTCTAGTCAGGGACTTAGCCAGCTCTTATACAAGGTTCAGTTCATAGAATTAAGAATTGATATATTAAAACACAGTGAATTATAGCAATAAAAATGTTTTAACTTAGCAATAACAAAAAATCTATTTTTATCTATTAAAATAATGAATATTTTTATAAAGGACACAGTGAAGCAGGAAGCCTTATGCTTTGCTGATTGGATTATTTGAACAATCTTACTGAGGAAAGCAATTAGTAACATGTACAAATTACTTAAAAATATTTCTACTTCTAATACAATGACTCAAGTTTTAAGGCTCTATTTTGGGAAAATCATAAAAACAAAGTTTTATACATCAAGATATTATTTCCACCATTATTGGTATTAGTGTCGGGGGTGGGGGGAATGTGTGGGAGCATTTGATTTGCTCAACCACAAAGCCTAACTAAGCAGATTATGATGTTCATGATGAGATGTTGGGCTGTAGTGGAAAAGATATGCTTGGAAGCAGAGAGGGCTGTGTTCAAATCCCCTGACATTTTCACTTTACCCACATGAGAGCTGTGCAATTGATTTCAGACCTCTGTTTTATAAAGTGAGAATAATGATAACTTCCTGTCATGGTTGATGTGAAGATTATATCATTAGGTAAGGTTTTCTATAAGTGATAGCTTTCATTAACACATCTATTAAAATGATGTTTGTAAAGAAGAAATATCTACAGAAGAGTGAAATCATTCCAGCTTTCAATTTTCTGAATTCAACTGCACCTTTGAGGCAATACCTCTATTGCCTTTCTAGTAAAGACAGAGGATGCGATTAACCAAGTTTATCAGAAGCCTGAGTGGATTATTTTTTCTTTTTATGTTTTTTCCTGTATTGATTTTAGAGAGAGAGGAAGGGAGAGAGAGAGAGAGATAGGAACATCAATGAGAAAGAATATCGATTGGCTGCCTCCAGCATGCCTCCCACTGGTGATTGGGCCTACAACCTGGGCATGTGCCCTGACCAGGAATTGAACCAGTGACCTCTTGGTGTATGGGTCGATGCTCAACCACTAGCCACACCGGCTAGGTGGCTTGCTGTTTAGTAGAGGAGTGGGAGGCAGGTTGGTGGTCATCCAGCCTAATGAAGATATAAATTATTTCTACTTGATATTAATAAAAGATTTACAAATAAATTTTTAAGTGAACATATTATTCAATTTACTGCCTTAAAATGAACTGTGAGACAGTTTTAAGTATTTAGATACATTCAAAAGATAAGTTATATATTTGGGTATAATATCTTCAGATATGATTCCAATCAGCATCCATATTTTTAAAATCTCACACTAAATAACCTGAAATGTAACCTAATAATCCTCAAGTTGTAATGGCTAATCAAAACCTTTCTGAACCTCTAGTACAATATATTCTATTCACAACACTTTCAAAGGTTTATAAGAAAGAGCCAGGCTATGAATTACATAGAAAGTCAAATCTCATAAAAGGAATTTTTCCTACTATATTGATATTTCAAGGCCGACTTTAATATTTTGTCTTCAAAGACATCCCCATTGAGCGTTTTTATTAGAAAATTCTTTCCCCTTTAAAATGCTGTTTATATTATAGTTTTGTGGTTCTGTGGCATTTCTTTGTGTTAGCCTACCACAGTGTTCATCTGTTACAGCAAGCTGCTGCTCCATGCATCAAACTATGTGGGAGATGGGAATGACAAGCCCAGGGAGACTGGTAAAGAATAACCTGCTTAAGGAAACCTCAGATCTGTCACATGAATTGTAATACTGGTTAGAAGCAAGTGACCATTTTATTAAATAAGTAATAGTTTCATTTTTAGTACTGACAGCATTACTGTACTAATAATATTTTTATATTATACTATGTAAAACATAAATTCTGTTCTCCTTTCTGAAAGAAAATTAATCTTCACTTTTTATTGACTATAATAAAATATTATCCTACCCCTTTCCACTAAATATTAATATAGTAAACCCACTTTTTGTTTTGGATTGTGGTTCTGTGGTTTTAACGAATAGTCTACATTGTCTTCAATAGCATACTGTACATTGCTTAGTCATATTCATTTTTGATCCCCAGTCACATAGAAATTGTAAGAGTAGGAATCATATAAATGAACAATTTGGTATTAAAATGAAAGGTGTACACATAGGTAAAGAGTTCAAGTAAATTTGAATTATTATATTTATGTAGATGGATAACACAACTCTCCAAATTTTCTTGAAGGTGAATTTGCTTTGTAAAATAGAAAATCATTGCAGTTATTCCTATATCCCATTCCCTTTCCCACTGTATTTTTTAGTTAATACAGAATTGTTCTTTTTTTCCCAACACATGCTGTGAAGATTAACAGAAGTTCCAGGTGGTTGAAACAAGTGTAATAGGAGGTTAACAGGGATGTCCTGGGCCCTGGCTAAGCTACAAAGCTGTGCACAGAAGGGGGTGAGTTCACATTTCTAAGTCCAGGAACCACCTCTAGTTAGGCCAGCCTGCTCTGAAATGTCAGTGCAGTCGTCTTCACTCTCCACTCCCCTTCTCTGTGATTTCACTTTCTGCAGTTTCAGTTACTGGAAATCAGCCTTGCTCCAGAAATAGTACCTGCACATCCAACTGTGCACATTGTCATGGCTTGATGACCCAGGTTCACCAAAGCAGATGATCCTCCTTCTGACAGATTGTCAGAATGTCAGTAGTAGCCTCAAGTTACATCATAATGCTATGTCACTCGCCTCACTTTATCTCATCACATAGGCACTGTATCATCTCATGCCATTACAAGAAGAAGGGTGAGTACAGGACAGTAAGATATTTGAGAGAGCCTTGGCTGGTTTGGCTCAGCAGTTAAGTTCCAGGTGGTTGGAAACAAGTGTAATAGGAGGTTAACAGGGATGTCCTGGGCCCTGGCTAAGCTACAAAGCTGTGCACAGAAGGGGATGAGTTCACATATTCTAAGTTCAGGAACCACCTATAGTTAGGCCCACGAACCAGAGAGTCCCGGGTTCGGTTCCCGCTAAGGGCGCATACCTTGGTTGCAGTTCGTCCCCGACCCCGGTTGGGGTTGTGCAGGTGGCAACCAGTCGAAGTGTCTCTCTCACATTGATGTTTCTCTCTCTCTGTTCCTCTTTCCCTCCCTCCGGCTCTATCTGAAGATAAATGCAAAAATGTCCTCGGGTGAGGATTAAAAAAAAAAGATATTTGAGAGAGATACCACATTCACATAACTTTTATTAATGTATAGTGTTCTAATTGTTCTAGTTTATTATTATTGTTGTTGATCTTTTATTGTGCCTAATTTATAAATTAAATTTTATCATAGGTACATATGTATAGGAAAAAACATAGTGTATGTAGGGGTTGGTACTATCTGTGGTTTGAGACATCCACCGGGGGTTTTGGAACATATTCCCCATGGATAAGGGAGTGTTACTATATAAGGAAACAGCCCTACCATTAAACATCCCCCAAACCACCCCATCCCTACTCCCTAAAGTATAAGGAAAGGGTGAATAGAGAGGGGGTTAGCTTTTAGTGAAGTATAATATTCATAAGGATACCCTAATGTCTCTTTACCCATTCTCACTGTAAGGGGGGAGCAGGAAGATACCTTTTCTTCTCAAAGTCCAGAGAAGAGCCCTCGAGAGAATTGCTCATGAAGTTTAGAGTTGCTCAATCTTCCCCCTGTACTAGTTTGGAGACTGGTGACTATCTCATCTCTGCCCCAGCCTGAACTATCAGAGTGCTCGATATGGCAGGACAAGGAAAGGGGGTAGCAGAGAGAGGGCCTAGATGAGGGAAGGGGCACCACAGTGGTTGAATTGCTCCCTCCAAGAGAGACTGCCTGCTGGACCCCTTGTGGAAGAAGTCAAATAGCTGCAAGATATGCCTCCAGGAACTGGGCAACGGAGAGGCACCCTAAGAACCCTCACCAACGAGGGAGCCAGGAGTTGCTTCTGTATACAGAGAATTAAAAAAATCTGATAGGGTTAGCTGGAGAAGCAGCAGCAGCATCCTAAAGAAAGGGATTGCAATCTTCCTATGGGGGAGCCATACAAGATATCTACTTCCCCATTCCTCCTCCTGCCCTAACATCAGAAGGGACGTGCCAGAAAAGAGAGGGAAGTATATAAAAAATAGAGCACTCCAGCCCTCTGCACTCTCCATCCCTTATACGCCAAGCCACCAGCAACAGACTTGCCTGCCTTTCTCTGGAGAGAAGGGAGGAAAAAAGAGTTTTTAATTCCATTTGAAGCTCAATTGAAAATGAACAGAACTGAAACTTGTTTGCCAGAATGAGACGATCCTAATAGCTTGAAGAGGCTGATAAATGGAGTCAAGCCAAGGTGTGATTAAGAGATTTGATACCCAGCAAGAAAAGTCAGGGGCATAGCACAGTTTTGGTGGGGTGGGGTGATTCTTGGAAAAATAAAGCCATTTTGTATTTATAACCCCAGTGAAGTGAGAGCCCTTAAGAAAGTACGTAGTTACAAAATCAAATAGAGTTCTAATTTATATAGGGGAGTGGGGTGACTGATTCCCAATAACACTGGCTTGCAAATTACAAGTGTAGAGCTCTATGAATTTTGACAAAGTGAACACATCTGTGTAACCAGCATCCAGGTCAGGTAATAAAACACTACCAACACCCCAGAAATACCCCCTTAGTCCCCTGACTGTCATTATCTCTCCTCCTAAAGTCACTACTACTTGATTTCTATATTTATACATGAATTCTACCTGATTTTATTCTTACATAAATTAAGTCCTACATTATGTACCTTTTGTGTTCACTTTTTTACTCAACATTACATTTGTGAGATTTATCCACGTGGTTACATATAAGTACAGTACGTTCTCAATGTCTTTGATAGAGTCTGTGACTTTAAGTGAAACAACGTATAACAAAGCCAATTCTATTACAGTCTGGCGGACTGATATGAACAACAACAACCATATCCTTGGGTGAGAATTTAAAAAAACATATTAAGTTCAACTAGGTCATGTTTGTTAATTATGTTAGTCAAATTTTCTACATCCTAATTTTTGGTCTGTTTTATCAGTCACTGAGGAAGGTACGTTAAAATCTTCCATTCTGATTGTGAATTTGTCCATTTTTCCTTTTAGTTCTGTCAATATTCTTTATGATAGTTTGAAACTAAGAACTTAGAAATTTAGAATTGTTATACCTTCCTTGTACATTGACCTTTTTATCATCATTAAATGTCCTTTTTAACTTTAGAGATGCTTTTGTTTTTCAGTATGCTCTATCTTTTAGGTTTTTTGGTAAATGTTTGATAGTATTTTTTCCCATTAATCCAGTTTCGATAATCTTTGCCTTTTAACTGAGTATTTCCCTCTGATTACATTTTAAATAATTACTAAAATATCTGGATTTAAATCTGTCATCTTGTTTGTTTTGTATTTTTCCTATGTTTTCTATGTTCCCTTTCCTCACCTTTCTTGCTTGCTTTGAATTTATTTTTCCTTATTTATATCCTCCTCTACCAGCTTATTAGGTATACATTCTTTATTATTCCTTCTGCAGTTACCCTGGAGATAAAATGGAGACAAATTAATATTATACCACTTCCTAGGCAATATAAAGATTTTAGAACACTTTACTTGTCCCTGTCCTGCCTTTTGTGTTAATATTTGTCACATATTTTAATTCTATATACAATTGAAACTCTGCAATATGTTCTTCTTATTATTACTTTGTGTAGTTAATATTTAGTTATATTTATCCAATTTTTTACTCTTTCTATTGTTCTTTATTTCTTCCTGCATTTCCATGCTTCTCTCTGGGATTATATTCCCTTTTCCTTTCAGTATTAGTTTACTGGCAACAAATCCTCTCAGATTTTGTTGATCTGGAATGTCTTTGGTTTGCTTTCATTTCTGAAAGATATTTCACTAGATATAAAATTCTAGCTTGGCAAAAATCTTTCAAAATAACATACCGTTGCCTCTGTTTTCATTATTTATTATGAGAAGTCAGCTGTAAGTTTTATTCCTTTGTAATAATGTCTTTTTCTCTGGTTACCTTGAATATTTTGCTATGTCTTTGGTTTTCAGTGTTTGACTGGGATGTGTCTAGATGTGATTTTTAATTTTCTAAAATTCATATCTTTTGACGTTGATAGCATTTTTTTGTGGCTAATGTATTTTGGATTTTTGGAAAATTCATGGCCATTTTTTTTTTCAAATATTGCTTCTTCCCATTTTCTCTTTCTCTCTGTTCCATATCTGATACTCCAATTGCATCTAAAATTTGACTTTTTCACTGCATTCCATTATCTCTTGTGTTTTTAAAATGTATTTTCTATCTTGTTTGTTCTTCCCCCATGCTTTGGTCTATGAGTATATTTAAAAGCAAAATGTGTGATTATTAGGCAAAGTGTGTTTACTATAAACAAATCATGTCATTCTAACATCATTTTCTTTGCTAGAATTAGCAAATTAGAAGTATCAGACACATCAGTCACAGTGCCCATCATACCCAGTGTTTTACCCCTAGATGAAAAAGACTCAGTGTAGCCGCCTCCTCAGGGAAGCAACTTGCACAGCGGCGGCTAATCAGATTAACTCCGTGATCTGGAGTGGGACAGTGTTAAAGGGACGGTTAGTCACTTTCAGAAGGAGAGCAAAGCAAATCCTAAAACAGAAGCAAGTACTTGAGGGAGGTACCATGTAAGTGATAAAAGAGAGATAAAAAGAACATATTTCTCCACAACTGTCTTGGTTCCTAGGATCTATTTAGATGTGGGCACTGGATATGTAACCTCATTTCTTTTTTTTTTAATCCTCACCCGAGGACATTTTTCCATTTTTTGTACAGATAGAGTGTGAGGGAGAGAGAGGAAGAGAGAGAGAGAGAGAGAAACATTGATGTGAAAGGGACGCATCGAGTGGCTGCCACCCGCACGACCAACCAGGGCCCGGAGACAAACTGCAACCGAAGTATGTGCCCCTAGCGGGAACCGAACCCGGGTCTCTCCAGACCGCAGGCCGACGCTCTAACCGCTGAGCCAAACCAGCCAGGGCGTAACCTCATTTCTTAAGGTGACCTAAATGAATTTATCTTCCTTGAATCAAGAGACAAATTTATTAGGGAAATGTGGCTGAATGTGTATCTGAGCTTCAGCAAAGTATTTCATTGACACATATACCTTATGGACAAGATTGAGAATTTTTCACTGAATGTGGGTGTAAATCAATGAATCAGAAACTTATTAAGTGAGTATACCCAAAGGATATTAATTAATTGCTTCAGCCTGGAGGGAGGTTGTTTTTTGTTCTTATTTTTATTTTTGCTTTTGCCTTGTTTGTTTGTTTTTATCCTCACCTGAGGACATTTTTGCATTTATCCTCAGACAGAGCGGAAGGGAGAGAGGGAGGGAGAGAGAGAGAGAAACATCTGTGTGAGTGGTCACCACCCACATGACCCCAACCAGGGTAGGGACAAACTGCAACTGAGGTCGTGCCCTTAGGGAGAACCAAACCCAGGACTCTGGTCCGCCGGCTGATGCTCTCACTGCTGAGCCAAACCAGCCAGGGCTGCCTTTGTTTTTAATATAAAGTTTCTCTTTGAACTTGTTCTAATGAACATTTTAACCATCTTTGTTGAAAATATGCTTATCAGATTCACTGAGAAAAAACATTGTTTAGCAAGATGCTACAAACTGGAATAATGGCTGAGTCTAAAAATATTCAAAAAACATTTTTATTACAAGAATAATATATGATCGCCCAGCCGGTGTGGCTCAGTGGTTGAGCATCTACCCATGCATCAAGAGGTCGCCAGTTTGATTCCCGGTCAGGGCACATGCCCAGTTTGTGGGCCTGATCCCCTGTGGGGGGCATGCAGGAAGCAGCCAATCAATGTTCTCTCTCATCGATGATTCTCTCTCTCTCTTTCTCTCCTTTCCTCTCTCTCTAAAATCAATTAAAAAAATATATATATGATCATTGTGATACTTTGTGAAAAATATATTTAGGGTAATAATTTAATACTATTTTCTAAACATTTTATTACTTAGAAATCATAAACATTTCCAAATTGTTAAGTATTATACAATATTGTTTTAATATACTATAATTTATTTAACCAATAACCTATCAGGATAATGCTGTAAATACTGTTTTCTAAACAATTTTTGCTTAAAAATAATAAATGTTTTTCCAATCATGAAATATGATTCTTTCAATTGTATGACTCTACTATTATTTATTTAACCAATATGTTATACTTGGGTAATTAGAATGCTTCTGCCATCCCCCAGCTTTTGTCTTTAAGATTATCATGAATGTTCTATGGTATTCTCTTGGAAAACTGTTATAGTTATTTGTTTCTGATAAACTCCTAACAATGTATGAGAATCTTGGACATTTCCCTGTTGCTTCACCATTCAATATTATGATTCCCAAAATTCCTGCCAATTTTTAAGTAAAAATTAGAATCTTGCTTCATTTTACTTTTCTTTGAATACATTTTTTTTTTTTGATACGTATATTGACAATTTGTATTTCTTATTTTGGAGCATCTATGTTTATGTCTTTTTATTTAAAAAAAATATTTTTAAATTTTAAATTACAGTTGACATACAATACTATATTAGTTTCAGGTGTGTAATACAATGATCAGACATTTATATATCTTACAAAGTGATTGTTCTGATAAATCCAGCACTCATCTGACACCATTCATAGATATTACAATATTGATTGTATTTCCTATGCTACGCTTTTACATCCCCATGATTATTCTGTAACTACCAATTTATACTTTTTTTTTTATTTTTTCCTTTTTATTGAATTTATTGGGGTGCACTGGTTAACAAAATTATACAGGTTTCAGATGTCAATTTGTACTTCTAATTTAATCCCCTTTATCACCTATCTCCCTGACTCCCTCCCATCCAGCAAACATCAAATTGTTCTCTGTATCCATCCTTCTGTCACGCTTGTTCATTTATTTTGCTCTTCAGATTTCACATATAAGTACAATAAATAGCATTAGTCTTTTTCTGTCTGACTTATTTCGCTCACACAATGCCTTCCATGTTGAACATGGCAAGATTTCATTCTTTTTTATGGTGGGGTCATATTTCAAATATATGCACAAATTCTACTTCATCTGTTCATCTATTGATAGATACTTAGGTTGTTTTCATATCTTGGCTAACTGAAATAATGCTGCAATGAACATAGGGATGCATATATCTTTTCAATTTTGTGTTTTGGGTTTCTTCAGATAAATACCCAGATGTGGACTTGCCAGTTCCTTCCCTTTTTTTCTTTTATTAATGAATTTATTGGGGTACATTGTTTAATAAAATTATACAGGGTTCAGGTATACAATTCTATAATACATCATCTGTATATTGTATTGTGTGTTTACCACCCCAAGGCAAGTCTCCTTCCATCACCATTTATCCCCTTTACCTTATTTTACAGCCCCTGCCTACCTTCTTCTGGCAGTCACCATACTGCTGTCTGTATCCATGAGTCTTCTTTTCTTTGTTTAATCCCTTCACCCCTCTTACCCAGCCCCCAATCTCCTCCCTTCTGACAGTCTGTTTGGTGGGTCCTTCTTTGTCTTTTGTTATAACCTTTGTTTTAAAGTCTGTTTTGTCTGGTATAAGTATTGCTACCCCAGATTTTTTTTTTTGTTTCCATTTTCATAAAATATCTTTTTTTATCCCATTACATTCAGTCTCTGTGTGTCTTTTGATCCAAAGGTAATCTCTTATAGACAGCATATGTAAGGGTCTTGTTTTCTTATCCATTCAGCCATACTGTATCTTTTTGTTGTTGTTGTTGTTTAGATAGAGTGGGAAGGAGAGAGGGAGAGAGGGAGATAGAGATAGAGATAGAGAGAGAGAGAGAGAGAGAGAGAGAGAGAGAGAGAGAGAGAGAGAGAGAGAAACATCGATGTGAAAGGGACACATCAAGTGGTTGCCACTCGCACGACCCAACAAAGGCCGGGAACAAACTGCAACCGAGGTACATGCCCTTAGCGGGAACCGAAACCCGGTCTCTCTGGACTGTAGGCTGACGCTCTAACCGCTGAGCCAAACTGGCCAGGGCATACTGTATCTTTTGACTGAAGTATTTAATCAATTTGCATCTAAGTAATTGTTTATAGATATGTAGTTATTGATATTTTATTATTCATATTTGTTTTTCTTCTTAAAGAAGTCCCTTTAACATTTTTTGTAATATGGCTTGATAGTGATTAACTCCTTTAGCTTTTTCTTATCTGGGAAGCTCTTTATCTGTCCTTCAATTCTAAATGATAACTTTTCTGGGTAGAGAAGCTTGGTTGTAGATGCTTAATTTTCATCACTTTGAATATTTCATGCCAATTCCTTCTGGCCTGAAGTATTTCTGTTGAGAAATCAGCTATAAGTCTTATGAGAATTCCTTTGTAGGTAACTAATTGCTTTTCTCTTGCTGCTTTTAAGATTCTCTTATCTTTAACATTTGACATTTTAATTGTGATGTGTCTTGGTGTGGGCCTCTTTGAGTTCATCTTCTTTGGGATTCTCTGAGAATCCTGGGCTTGTATGTCTATTTTCTTCACAAGGATAGGGAAGTTTTCTGCCATTATTTCTTCAGATAGGTTCTTAATCCCTTGCTCTCTTTTTTCCCCTGGTACCCCTATGATGTGAATGTTGGTATGCTTGCTGTTGTCCCAGAGGTCCAATAACTATCCTTATGTTTTTCGATTCTTTTATCTTTTTGTTGTTCTGATTGGGTGTTTTCTGCTTCCTTATCTTCCAAATTGCTGAACTGATTCTCTGCTTTATCTACTCTACTTTTGATTTCCTCTAATGTATTCTTCATGTTAGTATTGTTTTTTTTCATTTCTGACCAATTCTTTTTTTATGTTTTCTATCTCCATTTTTATGTTTCCTATGTTTTTGCTGAAGTTCTCACTGAGATCATTGAGCATCCTTATAACCAGTGTTTTGAACTCTGCATCTGGTAGATTGTTTTGTTTTTAATTTTTTTTTTTCTTTATTGATTTTAGAGAGACAGGAAGGGAGAGAGAGATAGAAACATTGATGAAAGAAAACATCACTGGCTGCCTTCCGCACCCCCCCCCCCCACTGGGGATTTGGCCCACAACCCCGGGCATGTACCCTGAACAAGAATTGAACTGACTACCTCTTGGTGCATAGGTTGATGCTCAACTACTGAGCCACACCAATTGGGCTGTGGTAGATTATTTGTCTCCATTTAGTTTAGTTTTTCTTTTTCTTGAGTTCTGTTCTATTCTTTCATTTGGGACACATTTCTTTGTCTCCTCATTTTGGCTGCCTCCCTGTGCCTATTTCTATGTGTTAGGTAGAGCTCCTTGTCTTGGTAGAGTGGCATTATGTATTGGCATTGGTATCCTGTGGGGCCCAGTCGCGCAGCCTTCCTGGTCATGTGAACTGGGTATATTCCTGGTGTGTGGGTTTAGTGTGCCTTCCTGTTGTAGTTGAGCCTTGATTACTGTTGGCATGTCAGTGGCAGTGAGTGACCCTCAGGTTAATTGGTTGTGAGGATTGGCCTTGACTACAGTGGAGGAGCTGTTGTACAGGGGTTTATTCTATAGAGCAGAAGTTGCTTTAGTTGGGCTCTGGTGCCTGCTGAGTCTACCCTTCGGTGGTGCTCTGGTGTAGTCTGAAGTTGGCCACAGGGTGTGTTGGTTCTGGGGCCTCTTGGGAGGTGCAGGCTAAAGTCAGCTGCTGCCTGTGTCCTGCCCAGGGCCACCTGGTATGAGCTACAAAGTAATCTGCAGATGATTTCCATTTGTGCTGGGTTTGGAGATGCCTGGTAGAGGCTAAGCTGTGTGTGAACTGAGTCTGTCTGCCTCTAGTACTGAGCTTGGGGCTGCTTAGTAAGAGGTATAGGGCATACAAGGTCAGATGATGCTTGTTTGGGGTTTGTGAACCTTTGAGAGATTTAGGAAAGTCTGAAGCATGAGCCAAGACAGGTCATTTGTATAAAAAAGTCCCTGGAAGAGACTTGGGTAGGCCTGAATATTGGGCAGGACAGGGTCTCAGTGAATCACCAGGGCAGGGAGAACAGTGTTAGCCAGATTGATGGAGACTCAGATATGGTGCCTGTCTGTGCCTGTAGGAGGAGGGCTCAGCAAAGGGACAAAGGCTTCTGTTAGTACTTCTGTCTAGGAGAAAGCTGTTTCTGCTGCCCTCATCCTGAAGCCAGACAATTCAGTTCCTTCTTGTATGTCCTGGCACATTTTGAGCTACTGCCCCAGACCTGGAGCTCTGAGGGAGTGAGTCCATAAGTGAATAAGTCTGTGCGTGGGCCCTTCAAGAGCAATACCTGGGATGTCAGAAGCCCTCTGTCTCACTCAGCCACAATCTCTGCTGGTTTCCACAGCCAGAAGTTATGGGGACTTCTCTTACTGGCATTAGAACCCTGGGCTGGGGAGTCTGGTGTGGAACTGAGACTCCTTTCTTCCCAGGGGGTACCTCCACAACAGAGAGATCCCTCTCAATTTTTAACCACCACATGTGGGTATAGGTCCTGCCTGTTCTGCATTTCCACCCTTCCTATCAGTCTCCTTGTGGCTTCTTCTGTAGATTGTTAGTTATGGGACCTCTGTTCAGCTAGACTCAATGATTGTTGTTCTGTAGTGTAGTTGTAATTTTTAAAATATGTTTTTATTGGATTTAGAGAGAGAGAGAAATATCAATGTGAAAGAGAAACATGGATGGCTGCCTCCTGCATACCCTCTACTGGGTATCAATCCCACAACCTGGGTGAGTGCCCTGACTGGGAATTGAACAGGCAACCTCCTAGTGCATGGGATGATGAGTGCATGGGATGATGCTCAATCAACTGAGCCACACTGGCCAGGGCTGTAGTTGTAATTTTGATGTTATCAAGGGAGGAGGCAAGTATACTATTTACCTATTCCGCCTCTTGACCAGAACTCATTTTTTTCATTTTTTAACTAGAGTATGGACCTTAGTGTTTCTTAAGAAGCTTTTATAGCCCTGGCCAGTTTGGCTCAGTGGTTTGAGCGTCGGCCTGCGGTCCAGAGAGACCCGGGTTCGGTTCCCGCTGAGGGTGCATACCGCGGTTGCAGTTTGTCCCTGGTCCTGCGGGTGGCAGCCACTTAATGTGTCCCTTTCACGTCGATGTTTCTCTCTGTTCCTCTCTCCCTTCCACTCTACCTGAACAAAAAATGGAAAAATGTCCTCAGGTGAGGATTGAAAAAAAAAAAAAGAAGAAGAAGCTTTTATATATATTAAGCACAGTAACTTATTTTTGAAATACAATTGCAAATTTTTCCTCCAAGTTAGTCATCTGTCTTTTGCTTATAAATGTGATTTTTTGACACAATGAAGATTTTCAATTTTAAGTTAAACCTATTAATCATCTATTGTTTTTGCCTTTCATGTCTTACCTGAAAAATATCTTCAAATTATTAACTATTCACCTATATGTTCTGTCATATAATATTTAATATGAATAGACTAAAGACCAGCTCTTGAGTCCAGAATGCCAATTACATAACCTCTGCATAGGGGATCTTTTGAGGTTGCCAGCATCAATGTGCTTTAACTGCCAAAAAAACTATTAGGGTCTTGGGCTTCATTAATAAAGCTTAGAGTCCCGAACCAGGAAAGCTATAGTCCTACAACAATGTTAAAGGGTTCAGGCTTCGGACTATGTTTGATTTAGATGTGCTTGAGATTATTTATTTTATTGGCTAATACTTCAACAATCGCTGGGAAATCTGTGTAATCAAAAACATGTCCTCATTTTCAAGATTAGGTAGATAATTTTCATAGTAAAACAAGGTATTGAAAAGTAAAACTTTAACAATTTGTGGTTTTTTGTATTTTTTTTGGAGGTTGTGTGATACAAACATCACAGGTATTAAGTATTTCTCAGAAAACCTCTATGCTTCCTGTAACCACACTTCCACTTCCAATAGGCCTAGCACAAGTTTTGCTAAAATTTGCTTGACATAGTAAAGCTTGCTAGTACGAGTATTCCTTTTAAAATCAAGAAAACAAGGATACCTACTACTGCCCTACCCCACCCCCTACCTATTTTATTTAGCACTGAACCAGACAGGAAAGGTAAAAGGTATAAGGATCAGAAATGAAAAACTAAAACTGTCATTACTCAGAATCAGAATTTTATATGCTTTTAATTTCTTAGTCCTCACCTAGGCTATTTTATTAACTGTGTTATCACATTTTGAGAGTATTGTGTGGACATAAACCCAAAGAGGTTTATAAGGGAATAATCATGGTGTTGTTGAGGATGGAATTTTGAAAACATGGCACGTGAAGAAAAATTTGGGAATATTTCACCAGGGGAGAAGACTCACAGGAGGCAAAAATGACCCAAATTAGCTTAAGTTGTTTAAAAGAAAAATTGTTATGCAGAACAGAACAGAGATTAAGTTTTTTTTGTTTTTGTTTTTTTTTTTTTGTTTTTTTTTTTTTTTTTTTTGTTTAGTTTTTTTCAGAAAGGCCCAAGAAAGTATAATCAGGGTCACTAAGAGGCAAGTAGAAGAAAGATTTAAGCTCTGGTATAACTTTTAAGAGAGTGATTCAGAATATGAGAGGGATACCTTAGGAGGTGGAAGTTCTTTGTCATTGGAGGTTTTCAACCAAATACTGAGTGAGACTTTGTGGTGAATGCTGTAGGATCTGTAATGTAGGAAATAAAAAGCTCACATTTCTTGAGCACCTTCTGTGTGCATGTACTTAGCTGGGTGCTATTTTGTAGAATCAGGGCAAACCAACGAGGGATGGTCTATTGTATCCCCATTTAACAAATGAAACAGAAACTTAGAGAGTCTAAAGGCTTGCCTGGTCATTATGAAAGCCCAAGTTCAGGCCCAGGTAGTCTGTTTCCTGAGCTCCAACTTTTAATCAATGCATTGAATTGTCTGGAAAGAGTGGTTGGCTTCAATAACCTTCAAGATTTTGTTAAATCCCAAGATTGTATAATTATATGAGGAGAAAAATTATGCCTAAAAGGATTTATATTAAAGATTAATTTTGTTGGCAGTGATGTTAAGTATCTCCTGTTTTAGTATCTAATCTTTAAATTCTGAATAAAATAAAAGTTACTAAAAAATCCACCCATCATTTCTAAATTCAAAAGCTGTTGGATATTCACATATCTACCAAGGTACAAATTAGTTGGGAGACAATGGCTGGGATCCCAGACAGGCGCTCTTGGGGCTCTGGCAATAAGACCGACCCTATAAATATCAGATGTAGTATGTCATACAAAACCAAACAGCAGTTTTGAAGCATCATGATGTCTGTTTGTGTGTTTTTTTCTAAGCAGATCCAGCAGTTGATCTTGGATTACTTTTATAGAATCTCAAACAAAATTGTTTTATTTGGCATTTTTGAATGTTATATCACTGAGTTATAGGTTATATCATACCAGTCACAGAATGCTATTTAAAATTTGTAGCTAAGTACATTGATATATATATATATGTGTGTATATATATATATATATATCCTTCGAATATAGAAACTTATTCAAATATACATAGATATGATGTGTATGCAAGAAATAAGTACAGAGATTGGCCATTTGCCATTGTTATTGGGAGGAAAGGCATGCACACTGAGAATTTTAACAAATTACAAATGCCAGGAAGAAAATAATATGGCTGTGTTTGCAAAGATCATGCTATTTACTTGACAGGCTCTGCCAGGGCATAGTTACAGCTGTGGCCCTGCTTTGTAGATCATTTAAACAGGCTTTTCTTTATGTCACTGACACTTTAGTCACATCCACAGAGCTTTGCCATTAGTAAATAATAATTATTATGTGTGAGAAGATAGCCTATGAGCAGCTCCTGTGTTAATAACACCATAAATAAATCAATAGAAATGCACATTAATTAAATTTTTATTTTTTCAATTTATTAACATCATGAGACCTATTAGATAAAAAAGGATTATAATTTTAAAAAATTATAAACATTGATATGTGTGTGTACAAAAATTAGGATTGTCTTTTTAATGTGTTTTTCTGATTCTCTCACTTTCTTCGTCTATTCTCTATAGTTGAACGTTTCTCATATCATTGTTCCTTATGTCCTATTATCTTTGTATTCATCTACCTAAGGAAATGTGGGGTGATGTAGAGTCAGTCTGGTATTGAGCATCACTGCTTCCTAGCTGTGTCAGTTCAAGTCTCTGAGATTCACTTCCTTCATCTACAATAATACCCACCTCCCAAACAGTTGTTTTTGTTCAGATGAAAGGAAATCATGATAATAAAGATAAGCTATGTAAACTGTGAAACATCATACCAAAGTCACAACCCGAAGTCCATTTCTTGCAGGTTAGTCTCTGATGGAGACTGAAAAGATCTAAAAACTATCGAGTAACTAACAATAGAAATAAACATAGAAATGAGTCATGGTAGAACTCAGGAAACATGTTTCTTGAAACTCTTTTCTATTTTTCCTTATTTTAGCTTTCATGGAGCATTATGAGGGCTACTGATCATGTTTGATACAGTGAAAATTCCTGTGGTTGTTATTGTAGCTGTTGTTCTAGTGATGTAAGAAATATTAGAAGCAAATCACAGGCATCTAAGAAAGGTTACAACATACGTAGGTGTGGTTGGAACATAATAAACATTATTGAATTAATAACATACCCAATATCCCCATTTTATGTTAGCCTTTGGAAATTTAAGGGAGAAATGCCTTGGCATTTGCCTGGAGGTTTTGTTTATCTGCTCTGATTTGGCACTGGCACGACAGGAGTAGGTGGGGCAGCAAAGCCCAGATTGAATTTCAGGAGTCGCTGCTGCCTGAGGCCTTCCCAAAAGTCACACGAAGCATTAATAGGGGGTCCTGTGGAAAAATGATCTCTTGACTTTTTGCAGAAAGTGAGTAGAATTTCAAATTGCCTTGTTTATAACAAGTTAGTTGGAATTTTCTTTCTTTATTTTGTACTAAACAAAAGGAATCCTGATCCTTTAAAAGCTTTTGGGAGGGGCACTAATTTTTGTTTAACAGCCTGTCAGTGAGGTGGGAGACTGGTTCAGAATTGAACGGTACAGTGCTATTTTGTGCTTTCGTAGGTGCCTGTTAGAAGTTTTCAAGCCCGAAAACTTCCAGGCAAGAGGTATCATTCCTGAGTGACAAATAGAGCCCTGCAAAAAGCCAGTATAGGCCAGTGCACAGGGATGGAGGGGAGAAGGGAGGAGGCAGGACGGAGAACAGCTTCTTTCCTACTCATGGGTGGATTGTTCACCTGGTGCTACACTTCTATGGTGACCAAAATACTTCTTTCACTCAGCAAGAAAAAGCCTGTGAGTTTTAGGAAAAAAAAATTTAAAAATGCTTCAAATTCTAACTACACAGACCTGTATTGAGCAACACATTAGTGCTGTTTGGTTTGTGTGTTTTTGTATATACTATACAGGTTTGGATTACAATACTTCTTCCCATTTGTATAAGGTTTTGCAGTTTTTAAGGCACTTTATGCTCTTAATCCTCACAATAGACATGGATAGAAGGGTACAGATGGCTCCTGACTCACAACAGGTTCACTTTAGACTACTGCTTTTATGACCTTTTTATTGTAAATATGACTCCCCTCAGTATTGACCAGACATTGCCATTGTAACTGCCTAGGACTCTCATCACAGGTGATAGGAAAGCTGAAGCTGCTCTTATGCTGATTGGTGCTAGGAGTAAAGTAGAAAACCATTTGATTTTATGGATGCAGGTATAGATGAAGCAAATCCATAGGCATCGGAATTAATCAACACTCTTGCAAAAGCATTGTCTTTTTATTGAAAAATAACCATCCCAAGACATCAAAGGAAGACGTCTTTATTGCAAGCAAAATCTAATTGGATTGCTTTTAGAATATAGTTGGCAAAACATTCACTGTTAAGGTTATCATCAAATAATTTGCCCACAAAGTCCGCTAAAGATGAAGGCAACTGTGTGCTGTGGGTGTTTAATGATGATAAAATCGGCAGCAGATATGGGAAGAAGCTGAGGAGATGCAGGTGGAGGAGAAGGGGGAAGAGATCACAGAAATAAGCAAACTTTTAACATTCAAAAAAATGTCTACCCACTGGATCTGCAATGATAGTTTCTAGGCAGATGGTCCTAATTTTGATCACAGTTTGAAGGTCCTTAGAGCACCGAAGCACTTACTTGCATCAGGGAAATTTATCAGAAAAGTATCTCTGGTTGGAACTTCTTTGCACTGGTATTTTAAAAAGCCTCAGCCAGTTAATAAAGAAGAATCCTCCAAGATGATTATTTAAAACATTGACGTTTTCTTTATAAACTTAGATCATTGTAAAAGCACATATTTGTCTTTTCATGATTGATTTTGGTATTTTATAGTATAAAATGGGTCTTCAAGAATACTTTCTTCATTTATAACCATATAGATAATAAAGGTTCAATTTATGCAAGCTCAATTTGTGAACAATATCTAGGAATAAATTATATTATACATATATATTCTATTAGGCCCAGTTTATAAATGAGAAACAGGTCACAAAGCCGCAAATCACTTGCTGACTTCCCTTAAAAAAGGCAGATGGCGTCACACAATGCCACATTGTTAGGCTGATATTTAATGATTCGTCTCTTTATCTCCTACCTGAGAAACACATGTTTTTCACAGAAGATCAAGCAAATACACATGTAACACATGAAGAAATCCAATTTTAATATCATGGCAGCATCAAGTCAATTAGCTGATAGGCATATTATATTTGTTATCAATATTACCAACGGTTAAATTCAATTAAAATTTATCAGACAAGGACAATTTAATGCAAAAGAAGTAGGCAGTTGTGCTTTGGAATAATTCACTGATATCATCTTTGAAATAGAGAAGTAACCATATTATTGTTTCAGTGGAAGATAGTCCCCCCTTCAGGCTGAATCTAATCTATCTACGTGGGATTCATCCTTTACTTTCTTCTTCAGAAATTCATTATTTTCATTGTTCCTCACTCTTCCCTACATACCTTCAGCCTCTTTCTCTGCCTAGCTTCTTCTTATGAGCCTAAACAGTGCAACAGGCTCATTTTAACACACACACACACACACACACACACACACACACCCCTCATGGAATCAGTTATCTCCTCATCTTTCTCCTCCCCCTTAAAGTCAAAGGTCCTAAAAGAGTTCCCCATATTAACTCCCTTCATATTCTCATTTCCCCTCAAACACTCAAATATCTTACCTAGCTTCAGCATCATCATGCTTTTATAGTTGTTTTCTCACCAAGTCACAAATGACCTCTATTTGCTAAATCTGATGGTTACTGCTCTATACTTTTTTGACTTCTCAGTAGCATTTACTACTACTGACCACTCCTTCTTTCTTGAATCTTCCTCTTCCCTGGGTTTCCATGTCTGCAAATTCTCTTGGTGGTTTTTCTATCTCTCTGGCCTTCTGTTTCTCAGTCTTCTTATCTCTTCTTCTGCCTGTGCCTGAAGTTACTGTTCCTCAAGTTTCCTTCATGAGCTCCTTTATGTTTCCACTGGGTGATTTTCATCTACTTCATATTTTCAGCCTCCATTGGGAAGAAATTGCAAATTTATGCTTCTACCCCAAATCTTTTCTGCAGATCTAACTTGGATCTTCATTTTGAAGTGCTATAGACACTTATATCCATTTAGATTTCCCTCCATCAAACAGAGCCTAAGACGAAGGCTTAGATGCATGATGTTTATTTGGGAAGATAACTCCAGGAAGCAGGAGTGATGGAGCAGGAATAATAAGACATAGAAGGAGGGAAAGCCAGTAGAGGATACTTTACTGAACTGGTAATCATTGTGGGCATAGACTGGTAATCACTGTCTATGTGACACAGAATTGTCTCTTTAAAGGAAGGGAGGCTGGGGAATTATCCACCAGCTCCAAGCACCTATTGGTTGAAGATTGCCCCTAGGAAATGGTAACTTGGGGGCACTTATGGGCAGTACCTTTGGCAGGTTTAATGTAATTCTTCAGTTCTGAAGAAAGTTGTGAGGCAGAAAAGCAGAGGTAGAATACTGTCAGAATACAGGGACCCGTTCGCCACAGCTGCATGGAAATGTCAGATGAGCCAACAGGGTAGAAAGTAGGGCACAAAAAACATTGCTTCACAACATTCTAAAATTGAGCTGACTCCCCAATGGCTGACCCACTTTCTGTATCCCTTTCTCAGAGGCTGGCTCTACCATCCTTTCAGGAGCCAAAACCACTCACTTGATTACTCTTTTTCATCGCTTCGATACTCTTTTTCATAACATTTTATATATTTTTAAAATCCAACTGATTTTTGTTCATCTATACTCTCACTGCCTTAGCTTAGCTATTTGTGAGTTCTCACTTGGTTTCCTGCAGCAACCTCCTAATTTATATTCTTGTCCTATTTACATCCATTACCCTTGCTGCAACCAGAATAATCTTTTAAAACATTCATCAGATTATGTTACTTACATGCACAAAACTCCTCAGTGGCTCTCCTTTTAAAATAAAGACCCAACTTCTGAATGTGGCTTTCAGGTCCCTGCATGAGCTGACTCTTGTTCATACCCCTTCCTTATTTCTAAACATTCCCCACTCCATTGTCTATGTTTCAGTCTTGCTGACTTTATTCTAGTTCTGTGAATGTACTATGTTTTCTTTTATATCTAGATTTTTATATCATGCTATGCCTTAGTCCAATTGAATCACTATCCAGAGTGTTAATGAGCCTTAATCTTAACTATGTGGTAGAGTCCTACAATACTTTACAGAAAAATTAAGAATTCAACTGCTGCTTGAAGGGTTGGAAAGAATTTTCTAGGTTAATGATAAGGAAATATTTTCCATGCTGTTAGTCTAAATAAAAGAGGTGAACTAAAGCAAACTTAAATTATCAAAAATTGAGTTTATTTGAGAATTGCAATTTTAGACATCCAAACTGTGGCAAGCTACAGGTGCATCCATTGAGGATTTGGGGCAGGCTGTATTGTTGGGCAAGGGATGCAAAGAGTGGGGAGTTTAACTAGAGTTCAAGTAGCGAGTTTATTGGCTTCAGGATTGGGAGAGGTTCTTGGGACATTTATTAGTCAAGGGATACGTTTTGGTTGTAAATAAGACATTTACAGGAAATCAGTCTTTTGGTTCTTAAGTTTTGGTTTTTGTTTTTCCTGAGAAGACATGCATAGAACTCTCCATTTTATGTCTTCCAGTTCCATTTTAGATTGAAATCCTTTCACAAGTCAGAAGGAATAGAATGTATAAAGGTCCTGAGGCAGGAATGAATGGCATGGCTTGCTTATTCAGGAAATGGGGTATAGTTTGGGTGGTTGGAACACATGGTAATTGGTAAGGCTGGTCTCATATATTATAGCCAGACTGTGAAGAACCTTGAATGATTTTGGATTTTAATGAGTAGGCAAAGTTAAAACTGTTAAGGAGTCTTTGACAGGAAAATAACATAGTCATTTGGGTTTTAGAAAGAGAATTCAAGACAACAGGATAACTTTAGGTGGGAGAGAAGTGGAAGTAAGTTTAGTTAGGTCACAATTACAGTAGACAGCAAGGTCTGGAAAGTAGTAGCAGTTTGGAATATAGAAGAGGACTGGGTTTGAGAGACCTCTTAGAGCTAGACTAGACAGGAGCTCAGTGACCAACTGGATGTAAGGAGAAGTGGTGTATACAGACTGAAATTGGATGCTTGGGAGAATGATTATGTC
This sequence comes from Molossus molossus, assembly GCF_014108415.1. NCBI lineage: Eukaryota > Metazoa > Chordata > Mammalia > Chiroptera > Molossidae > Molossus > Molossus molossus. Next base: position 44,898,960 of record NW_023425350.1, read on the forward strand.
AGTAATTGAGCTGGTGAATATGGTTCAGTTTTAAATAACTGTGAAGTGACTGGGTGATCTAATAGATGTTGAGATGGAAACTAAAAATTTGAGTTTGGAGATCGGGATTGAAAGTTATGGTAGACTGAATAATGGCCCTTAAAGGTATCCAGATTCTAATACCTGGAATCTGTGAATGTTATTTTATATGGCAAAAGGGACCTTGCAGATGTGGTTGTTAGGGATCTTGAGACAGGGTGATTATCCTGGAGCGTCCAGGTGGAACTTAAATGTAATCACAAGTGTCCTTATAAGGGGGAGGCCGATTTGACTACGGAAGAGGGAAGAGGGGATGTAATGATGGAAGCAAGATGTCGGAGTGTGCAAGGAAGGGTTCATAATCCAAAGAATGCAGGAAGCTTCCAGAAGCGAGAGGAAGCAAGGAAGGCATTCTCTTCTACATCTTCCAGGAGAAATCAGCCCTGTTGACACTTTGGTTTTATCTCAGTGAAACTGATTTCAGAATTCTGGACTCCAGAAGTGTAAGAAAATAAATGTGTAGTATTTTAAACCATCAGATTTGTGGTAAAATTGTTTCAGCAGCCACAGGAAACTAATACAGAGGTATAATTAAGGGAATAATTGGTAAGGAACACCAAAGTAATGGGAATGAATAAAATCGCCTAGGGAGAGAGAGCATGTGGAACAAGTAGAGAGGAAGACCAGGAAGGAAGCCTTGAGATGAACTCAACCCTCTGGCAGAGGCAGAGGGACTTCTGTTTCTGGCGATAGGACAGACTAGATATCCTGAACAATCCTTTCACTGAAAACCACTTAAAACGTCTTTTAATCTTTTGAAATGCATTTTGTGATGGCAGCAAAAATAAGGAATAGAGACTAGGAATTAAATGTAAGGGGGAACCCAGGAAATAAGCAAAACCCAAGAGGCTTTTACCTTGACAGCATTTGCCAAGTGAGTGAACGAAATGGTCAAAGTGTGTTCAAAGTGAGCAGTGTAATTGTGGACCTCTCTGCCTCTGCTTAAAGCTGGGTCCCCAAAAGACTACCCCTTTTGTGTAAGGATGAACTACAAATAAAGCTACTATCTTTCCTCCACCTCCAGAAAATTGCCTGTGCTGGGAACAGACTCTAAATGGAGCAAGAGAAGAAATATATCCCCTGAGAATTTGCAAAATAGCGTGCACTCACACAGGCCTTGCAGCTCCAACTCACATTATACCTGGGAGTCCAAAAACACTCGAGTCAAGCATTAAGGTTAAAGTAAACCTTTATGTGTAGTTCCTGGGCACCTAGCAGAAACAAATGTAAAACTGTTCCGGAGGTACCCATCTTCAACACAGGCCTCAAAGATTTCTCATCAATAAATGCTAAAGAAATATGATGTCATGTTCAAAATCACAAAATAGAAAATAATATACCATGAACAAGGGCCAGCAGAAGCAACAAACAACAGAATCAGATTGCAAAGCATTGGCTGTTGAAATTACCAGGCATAGAATATAAAATAAGTATGTCAAATATATTTTAAGAAATAAGAGAAGATATTGACAGTATACATAAAGCATGACCCTGAATTTTTGAAAAAGAGTTGAAAGAACCACTAGAAGTTTAAAATATGAATTTGAAATTAAAAACACAATGGGTGGATTGATAGCAGAATAACCACAGCTGGAGAATGGATTAGGAAAGATAGATCTGCAAATTTTTACATAATGTATCCCAAAGAGGTGGAAAATATGAAAGAGAGATTGTAGATCACAGAGATATTGTAAAAAATATAACAATCACCTAATTGGAATTCTAGGCAGACAGTAGAGGCCGGAAGGGGTAAAAGCAATAATTGAAGGGATAATGGCTGAGCATTTCCAAGAAATGACAAACCACAAAAAGCCCAACAATTTCAATAAGGATAAATAAAAGAAAATTTACACTAGACACATTCTAATAGTACTAATTACATGCTAATATAAAGCAAATATCAAATAATACCATAAATGTTTTCAAAGAAAACATTTAAAAGCAACCAGAGGAAAAAAAGACAGATTACTTTCAGCAGGACAACAATTAGACTTCTTAACAACTATACAAGTCAGAAAAGATTTAAAATCTTCAGTGTGCTGAAAGAAAATTACTGTCAACCTAAATTTGTATATTTTAAGAACAATGAAAAAATCAGACATCTTCAAACAAGCAAACAAAAACAGAGCTTGCGACCAATAGACCCTCACTAAAGGAAATTCTAAAGGCTGGTCTCTAGGCAGGAAGAAAGTGAACACAGGAAGGTTAGAGATGAATACAGGAATGAAGAGTAAGAAAAGTGTTAAATATGTGGTTAATTATAAATAAATATCAGCTAAAAACAACACAATAGTATTCTCTTAAGAAGTTAAAATACTAGTTAGAAATAAAATACATACCATCTACAGCATGTAACTTGGGAGGGGAATAATCAGAGTTAAAGTGTTTTGAAGGGTATATAAGTTTTTAAAAAGAAAAAAGTGTAAAACAAAAAATAATCAATACAAAAATAGATGGAAACAGAGAAAAAAGAAATATTGAAGGTTCAAGACACATAAAAAGCACAAAATAATATGGTAGAAATATAATATATCAGGAATTAAAATAAGCAAAAATAAGTGCCCAACTTATAAGGCAAAAATTTACAGATGGTGTGTGTGTGTATGTGTGTGCGCGCGCGTGTGTGTGTATACATATGAAAACAGTTATATTATGTTTAAGTCACATTTAAAACCAATGGATTCAGAAAAATTGAGAATAAGAGAGTGAAAAAAATTATACCATGCAGATGCTAACCAAAAGAAAGTTGGTATTGCTATAGTAGTATCAGACAAAATAGTCCTCAAGACAGAAAACTTTATTTTTTTTTTTTTCTTCACCCGAGGACATTTTTCCATTTTTTGTTCAGATAGAGTGGGAGGGAGAGAGAGAGAGAAACATCGATATGAAAGGGACACATCAAGTGGCCACCACCCGCATGACCCAGCCAGGTACATGCAACCGAGGTACATGCCCTTAGCGGGAACTGAACCCGGGTCTCTCTGGACCGCAGGCCGATGCTCTAACCGCTGAGCAAAACTGGCCAGGGCAAGACAGAAAACTTTAAAGAGAATCACTTCATAAGGCTAAAAGGTTTAATTCTCTAGGAATATGTGCTGGCAAAATCAGTAAGAAGACAGAAGATTAGAACAACATAATTCATAAGCTGGCTGTAATTGAAGAGGTAGATAGAACACTGTACTTAACAACTACAGACTACACATTTGTTTCAACCAACATGGAGTATTTTTTGAAAATTAACCACATTTTGAGCTATAAAGCAAATAATTTTCAAAAGACTGAAATCAGTAACAAAAGGATAACTAGTAAAATCCCATATGTAGAAAATTAAGATGCCTTCTACTAAATTTCTTGTAGGTCAAAAAAAATTATGATAGAAATTAAAAAATATTTAGAATGTGTGACAACAAAAATACTATAAATCAAGAAGTATTTAATGCAGATAAAATAACATCAAGTGAGAAATTACATTTTTAAATATTTTTATTAGGAAAGATGAAAGGCTAGCAATTAATAAGCTAAGAAGTTAAAAAATAGTGAAATAAAGAATAAAAGAGTAGAAATGATAAAATAGCAGCAGAAATCAATGAACTAGAAAAAAATACAAAAAAAAAAGATGAGAAAGGCCTGCAGTTCTTTCTTTTAAAAGCCTTTTGCAGGTAAACATTAGAACAAAAGAGATCATAACTACAGTTGATGCTGACAATTAAATGATTAATGAGAATTACAAACAGCTTCAGGACTATGAGCTAGAGAATTTAGAGAAATAGGTAAACTCTTACAAAAATATAACTTACAAAAGTTCTTCAAGAGGAAAAAGAAACTAATTTCAAAAAATTAAAGAAATAAATCAGTTTAAGTTATCTCAGAAGGTAAAAATCAAGAGTAGACCATTGTTTTTGTTGTGGTTGTTTTCCTTTAAATTTTTTTTTCTTTATTGATTTTTTTTTTTTTTTTTTTTTTTTTTAGAGAGCAAGAAAGGGAGAGGGAGAGAGAGATAGAAACATCGATGAGTGAGAACATTGATTGGCCACCTCCCTCATGCCCCCCACTGGGGACTGGGCCCACAACCTGGGCATGTGTCCTGACCAGGAATCAAACTGGTGACCTCTTGGTTCATGGGTCAATGCTCAACCACTGAGCCACACCAACCGGGCTGTGGTTTGTGGTTGTTTTCCTTAAAAAAAATTTTTTTTATTGTAATAATTTTCAATCATAGAGAGAATCATAAAATGAGCTGAGCACCACTCAGCTTCTATGATTGTCAGCATTTGCCTTTTTTTTTCAATTTCTTTCCCCCAACTTTAAAAATAAAACTTTATTTTGTAATAATTTTAGACTTACTGAAATTTTCCAAAAATAGTACCAAGAGTTCCCATATACATTTCATCCAACTTCCCCTATTGTTAACATTATACATAACCATAATATAATTAATCATAACTAAGAAGTAAACTTTGGTACAACAGTATTAACTAATCTTCAGGCTATATCTGAATTTTCGCATTTTCCCATTAATGTCCTTTTTCTCATCTAGGATCCAAACAGGAGTCTCTCGCAACCTGCAATAGTTCCTGAAGACCAGATAGTTTTACTGTTGAGTTCTAACTATTCATGGAGCATGTAATTCCAATCTTTCACAATCTATTTCAAAGACAAAGAAGAAGAAACATATCTCGGCTTATTTTATGAAGTTAGCATAATTTTAATACTTGAGGCCAATTTCACTTATGACAATGATGCAAAAAAATCGAGACAAAAATATTAGCAAATCAAACATTTGGAATATGTAAATGGAAAAATGAATAAATCATGATCAGGGTGGATCTACTTTAGGAATGAACAGTTGGAATAACAGTAAAAACCAATTAATGAAGCAAATTATTATAAAAAAGGCAAATAATCATATGATCATCTTAGTAGGTTTAAAAAATGATAACATTCAGCTTACATTCTTGATAACAATTCTTAAAATAAGAATAGAAGGAGAGCCCGGCTGGTGTGGCTCAATGGATTGAGCATTGTCCCGTGGGCTGAGAGGTCCCGGTTCGATTCCTGGTCAGGACACATGCCCTGGTGCAGGCCCAGTTGGGAGCGTGCAGGAGGCAGCCGATTAGTGTTTCTCTCTCACATTGATGTTTCTATCTCTCACTTCCCCCTCCCTAAAAAGTCAGTAAAAACATATTTTTCTATAAAAAAGAAGGAGAATTTCTTAATCTGCTAAAGGATATCTACTACTACATGGAGTAGATGTCATACTTGATGAAACATTGACTATATTTTCTACAAGGTTAGGAAAAAAGGTAAGGGTGTCTATTATTACTACTACTTCTATTTAACATTGTGCTAGAGAACCTCGCTAGCTCAATAAAGCAAGATAAAAGAAATTAAAGTATATGCATAACTAGAAAGGAACAAAACTCTCATTATCCACAGGTGATATAAGACCATCCACAGATAAAATCCCACAAATATTCAGATAAATTATGAAAATTTATGAGAAACTTTGGCCAGGTTGCTGATTACATCAATAGACAAAAGTCAATTGCATTTTTATTTACAATCAACAATGTCATTTGAAAATATAAAACTTAAAATATACCAATTAAACAGCATCAACAAGATCAAGTACCTAGGAATAAATCTGGCAAAATAAATACCTTTATGAAGAAAAGTGTAGTGTTATTGAACATTTTAAAATATTTAAATAAAAAGATAAACCATTTGCATGGATTGGAAGGCAATATTATAGGGATTTTTATTTTCTCCTAAGTGACCCATGGATTCATTGAAGAAGCAAGTATATATACAAGCTTTTTCTATTTCTATGAAGTTCAAAAACACACAAAAAAACCCACCAAAATCTTAAAAAAATAATAATACAAATAAATGTGGTAAAGTCATTAAGGAAAATTTTAGGACACTTTATCTCTAAGTGTAGAGGCAGTGAGGTGGTATCAGAGAGGAGCTTTACAGCAAAATTTAAAAATATGTAATAATGTTTTCTTTCTCAATCTGGGTAGTGGATGCATGCTGTACTCCCTTAGACTGGAGGTTCTGGGTCTCAGCTCAGCCCTGGGCCCCCTGCTTTGGAATGCCTTTCTTTGAACTTTGTAAGTTGCTCTCTGGTGCTTGAAACTGTGCTGTTCAGGACCTTCCTGCACCTGATCTGAGACCTCATCCTACCTGAGTTGCAGTTGGTAGAATTGCTTTCCTCAAAACTTCGTAGATCCTCCTCCAGGGACTCAGACCACTGTGCTGACAGTACTGTCTGGGTGAGGTATCCAAGTGTTCCTAGGTACCCATTTCTCCCAGGAATACACTTCTCCTTTGGGAGATTCTTAAACTTACTACCACCTCACTCCATCTACCCCGCCGGATTGACCAGATGCCTGGAGTTGCTCTGCGACTCCCGCCTATGAAGTGGAGGTTGAGGTCTGGTGCAAGGCCCTAGCAGGAGGATGACTTGGTGAGCAAGTGGCTCTCACTCTGCCAGTGAGGTATTTCTTTTGCAGGATGGCAGGGCTACCAGAATGGTGAGGACACACTGGTTTGTGAATATTCTCATTAGTGTTGGATTAAGGACAAGTTCAGTGCTTTGGGGTACCCATGACCTGCCATTGACTTGGGCTTGAGCCACGTGTATCAGCCACATGCTGACTCTCACCCACATGTGTTTCCACTGTGGTGTCACTCCCAGGGCTCAGTGCTCAAGGGTGGCAGGAGTGGTGGTGGAAGTCCTGTACCCTGTGCCACACCCTGCTCTCCTTATCTCTGGCACTCTCACCCCACCTCTGCCACAGGCACCCAGCCAAGAGTCAGACAGTCCCTCGGGTGGCCTTACCTCTCTCCTCAAGGGATTTTTAGAGGCTGTTCTATAATGCTCATGGACCTTGGTGCTCCATGACGTCATGCTTTCCCAGGTGGATTTTAAACTTTGTGGAATAATGGACTGACTTCTTTGAGCTAATGGGACTGATCTTCTGGCTCAGCCTTTGGGTTCCTCACTTATCCTCCCCGCTGGTTGGTGGTGTTTGGAGGGCAGGAGGGCCTTTTCTTCAAAGTGATCACATTCTAGGAATGCAGTAATTACAGACTCGTAAGTTTATGACAAGATTAGAAGATGGTTTCCTATGCTTTGGCCAGAAGATTCCTATAAATTTTACGTGAATAGAAAACAAATTACTTTTCACATTTTTCTCCATGCTCTGGACTTTATCAAAGCACAGAAGCAACATCTGAAAGTGCAATTGGCAGCCAGCAGTCACAGGTAGCATGATAGCTGATGCGGCCTCATGATGTAACCAGTATGAAGTAGAGTAAACGGTATTAGGGAACTGCAGGAGTAGGAAGTGTATATTGTTTAAATATAAGCAGGTTCCAAAGAGCCATGACACTGTGAATAACAGTGTTGCTACCTTTTTTCCTGCTTGTGGTATAATTCATTTGTCAATAAAGAATATGAAGAAATGGTGCCTGGAATCTATGAAGAAGCTTCATCTGTACTGATTGGACAATAAACAAACACTTTGTCTTTTTCATCAGTTATTTTAATCCTCCATCGTAAACCACTATTACTAAGATTATGCCATTCATTTTGTAATGCAATTTTTAAATCAAATTGTGTATGTTGACAGAGACTTGGGGCCCCACACACCCCAGGGGTGGGCCTGGATACTTAATTTCTATGTAACATTGCCTTTTTTACTTTTGTGGTTGACTATTAAATCGTTTGCTATGGACATATCAATGAATGACTGACTGTACTCCCCCCCCCCAATACTATTTTACCACTTTAGTAAATTACAAACCCCACTCATCATTCTCTTTTTAAAATGCAACATAAAAAGGTTTAAATGAGCCCTAGCCGGTTTGGCTCAGCGGTTAGAGTGTCCACCTGCGGTCTGGAGAGACCCGGGTTCGTTCCCGCTAAGGGCATGTACCTTGGTTGCAGTTTGTCCCCGGCCCTGGTTGGTCGTGCGGGTGGCAGCCACTCGATGTGTCCCTTTCACATCGATGTTTCCCTCCCTCTCTCTTCCTCTCTCTCCCTCCCACTCTATCTGTACAAAAAATGGAAAAATGTCCTCGGGTGAGGATAAAAAAAAAAAAAAAAGGTTTAAATGAAATATTTTCATCATTTACTCCTTGTAACTAGTTCGAGATTTGCTTCCTGTCTTTGCCATGGTTATTTCCACTACAAAGGCATGGTCTCCTAGATCAGCTAGACCCTCAGTACCACTGTAATCTATTTGGGTGCTGAATAATCTTCCCCCTCATATTATCTTCAAATGTCAAGCTCTGGTCCCCATCTTTTGGTTCAAGGTAATTCCCCTTGCCCTTACCCACAGTAAATAAATTTTTCTCCTACTTCACACACATGTGCATGCACACACACACACACACACACACACTTGCCCCCCCAACTTCCTGATAAATCCCCAACAGTTACCATCATCACATTATCTTCCCCTACCCTTTCCTTACAGTTCACTGTAAGTAGTATTCTTCATTCTATCTGTGATTAAGTACTGTGTATTCTGATCCAAGTCTCTTGGAACCAGCTTAATTAAATTACTGGTTTCCTCATTATTTAATAAGTTAAATAAAACCTTTGACCAGGGCCCATTCTATACTAATATGCAACTGATGTTTTTAACTTTTTGAAAATTATACTTTGTCACTATACTACTACTAATACATTATTTCCAAATTGTTTGTCTAATCATGTTATTTCTCTTAATGGCTCCCAGTAACCTTAAGGACACACTCCTTAGTTTAATGTCTTTTACATCTTTCACAGCCTTGGTCCTGCCCACTTTTCCAGCCAAATCTCTTGCCATCCCCCTACAAACATTTTATGTTTTAAACATATGACACTACTTAATAAGCAATACTTTTTTTCTCTTTGTGTATGCTGCTTTCTACATCTAGAGCTCCTCCACCTCATCCCATCCCCACTACTATTTCCTCTTTTCTATCTTATTTGTTTTTCAAGACTCAGCCCAGGTTTCATCTCCTCTAGAAGCCTCCCCTGGGAACCATAGCTGGGCTGGATGTTCCTCTCTTGTGCTTACTACTATTGCAATGTCCACCATCGTCTCTAGAGTTCATTTATTTGCCTGTTTCTGACACTAAAGCTTGGTTGTAAGCTCTTGAGCAAGAAACTGAATTGAACATCTCTTAAGTGCTTAATAGACTGTACTACCTCTTAAGAAAATGACCTATTTGCCTCATGCCTCAGCAAAGAATACATTTTTATAATACAATTATGTTCAGTTTACTGACTGTCAACAATGTGCTAAACATAAAGTTAGATGTAGCTTTTTTCCAGTGGCCAGAGCTCCTAATTTTAATCATGATTATCTAGATTCTTTTCCTTGACGCCTTCTTAATGATATAGTCAATGAAAGAAAATAATAAATGTTTATCATACAAAATTTTAGCTAATAGAGGCTGTTCTGTGCTTCTTTATTATATAGTCATTAAGATACAGAATTTTATTCATACTTCAGGTTTTGCCCACAGCAAAATAAACTGCATTTATAAACATGGAAGTGTTTCTACTTTCCCCCAATAAGTCTAGAGGAAATGATCTCTTGCTGGTTTTAAGGCTAAGGCTTTCACTGGCACATTAAGTGTCCATGACCCTCTGATAATAGTCTGTGCCACAGCCTCACCCCAGTGTATTGTGTGGGCCCTTGACTAGACTTTCTCCTCAACCACTTCGAACTGTACCTCATCTGCCCAAGAGACATTTTGTTGTGTGGTTTCCTACGTGCAATGTCTCCCTTGTGCTCTTCTCAGTGCAGTTCCGTCTGAAGCAAATTGGTTCCCTTTGACAGAAAACACTATTCATGAGAAAAAATTCCCAATGAAAAGAATCCTAGACTTCAGTGCTGAGGTTCAGCAACATAAGGAATGGCACAATTGCATGAGGATTAGAACTTTATGTGTGACTGACTTCAGGCTCCAACCAAAGCAATGGCGGCATCAGGGTAAATCCTCTTAGGCTTTAACTCGCTCTGAACCACCCCTCTGAGGTCAAGGTTCATGGTAAAATGTGTTCAATCTATGCCCTGAAGTACTTTGAGCCTCTAAATCTTTGAAAGAGTATTTTACTTCTTCATTCCAGGTTAGAAAATCATCATCAGGAAAGTGGAAATAGGATTATTTGATGGTCTCATGTTAGATTCCTTATTTCTTTAGATAAGCACCTGCTCCTATTACTAGGAACTTCTTACAAGATTTTAAAAACAAATGTCTTAGGTGATATGAATGTTTCTGCCTACTTACAGTGGATCACTGGTTTTCAAACTAAGTTCTGAGTGTCCTAATGGGTTCCTTGGAAATCCTCAGGATGAAGAAGGATGAGTAAATGGGGATCCTCACCCCAGTTTCAATATGAACAACTCTATTTTTGTCCATTTTGTATAAATTGGGCTCTAACACATATTCATTTGAAGAAAGGGTTTCACAGCTTAAAAATGGGTTTTGAAAAAGAAACAGAACTAGGATACTTTTTTTTTTTTGTCAGTAGTTAGCTCAACTGCAAGCAAGTAAAGTAGGCTTAGGACACTGGTACTGCTACTTGTTCAGAGCAGCAACTTTATTTTCTTACTCATTTATATCACAAATATTTACTGAACTCCTCCTAAATACTAGGCACAGTGCCAAGTGCTAGGATATAATATAGGCATGGTACCTGCCCTCATGGACTGTGTAGTCTACTGGAAAGTCAGGCAATTAAATAGGTAATTATCATGCATTGTAATAAATAGGTGTGTGTGGTAAAGAAAGGGAGTCAAGAAAGACTTCTGAGTGTTAGGAAAGCAGAAGTATTCAGGAAACAGGACTTACATATGTAAAAGTCTGTGGGTGAGAAAGACCATGGATCTCTTGAAGAACTGAAAAAAAAAAGTATTAAGTCTGGAGTGTAGAGTGCAAGTTAGAGGAGCCTTGTAAGCTCTCTTAAGGGGTATGGACTTTAACTTAAGAGCCATAGGAAGTAGTAGGGCAAAACAATCAGATATTTGTTTTTAAAACCTCACTCTGGCTGTAGGGTGGATAATGGAATGAAAAGGAACAGAGAGGGGAACCAGAGAAGACTGTTGGAGTGTTTCAAGTGAGAACTCCCTGGGGTTTAAGGGAGAGTGCAGGTAGAGAGGTGTGACCAGAGTCCGGAGATAATGCAGTATTAGATTCAAGTTATATGATGATTGATGGGATGGGTGTTGGGTATGGAAGAGAGATTGTCAAGGATGCTATTCAGTTTTCTGATTCAGGCAACTGAGTAGATAGTGGAGTTGTTTGTGGAGCCTAGGAACTCAGGGGAGAGGGTCACGTTTAGAGGGAAGGTGATGAGATTTATTTTAGACATGTTGAGTCAGAGATCCCTGTGAGCCATCTGTGTGTCCATGTTAAATAATAGCAGTGGATGTTTGGGTTCATAGGTTAGGACATAGTCTGGGCTAGAGATATAGTTGTGGGACTCATCAGGGTAGAGATGGTGATCAATGTCTTGAGAGCTGAATGAATGAAAGTTCCTGGAGAGAGTGAATGGCTGTGAAAAGAACTGGAGTCCTGCTGGTGTGGCTCAGTGGTTGAGAGTCAACCCATGCACCAAGAGGTCACCGGTTCGATTTCTGGTCGTGACACATGCCCAAGTTGTGAGCCCGATTCCCAGTGGTGGTCATGCAGGGGGCGGCTGGTCAATATTCTCTCTCATCAATGTTTCTATCTTTCTCTCTCTGTCACTTCCTCTCTCTCTAAAATCAATAAAGGGTGGGGAGGGATTGGAGGCCAAAGAGAAGGAAAATAGAGAAGGTAGTGTCAGCAAAGCCAAGAGAAGAGTGCGGTTCAAGGAGGGGTAAGTGAGAAATAGTGTTAAATGTTGCAGAGGTCACAGTATGAAAAGTGTCTTCAAAATGCAGGTCTACATTCTGTCTGTGACAATATTCAAAAGCTGTCTGTGATTGCCTTCGGTCTAATCGAAAAGTTTTCTGTACTAGTCCAGGAACAAACCTCATGTGTAACTGTACAAAATTAACCAGGGAACGGCACCTTTAATTCTCAATGAGCAGCTACTTCATGGAGAGTTTTTGTAAATATCTGAAGAGGTTTAAAAACCAAACAACTAATGAATGAAATATCCCTCACCACATACATCTGGGCAAGCAATTAAAGCTCTCTCTGATGTAATTTTTCTGAAAACCTAAAAACCAAAAGCTGGAGTTCCACATGGTGTGCTCTTTAATGTAGTATAATGTTAGTATAATGTAAAATATAATAAATATAACTTGGAGATAAACAACTAGAATAGGTGGGACACACACACACACACACACACACACACACCAAAACACTTGGCAAAGTCATGTTAACCCATAATTACATTTCCCCCCGACTTACTTTTACCCTTCACCTAGATCCCCTTCGCTTCTGCCTCCATTCCACCTGTAATTTGGGGTTAACGTTAAGGGAGCTATGGTTGCTGGTAAATAGGTTGAGTTTCTTCACAGGAAGGGATAGTGTTTTCCACGCTGTAAGTGGTTCTTTGCAGATATTCACCACTATATAAACCTCATGACTGGAAGGAAACTTATCCAGCCGAACTTCCTCCTTTTATAGTCCAAGAAATTAGGGTAGAAAGAAACGAAGTAACCTGAGCAATGACACACTTCAGGCACAGAGTAGGCAGCTGAAGTAGGTCCATATACAGCCTGCCCGTATGTATAGAAAGAGTGCTTCTTGGAGATGACAGAGAATTAACATGCACTCTGCCCCATTGTATACTAGAAGACTAAATCTGCTCAAGTCAAGCTGTTAAACCATTCGGATATAAAAGAAAAAGTTTAGGCGCTGGTGGGCCACAGGCCGGCCGGGCGGGGACATCTCCCTGCACAGCGTTAGCGCGAAGCTGTGGGAGCCGCTGGCCCGCTCCCATGTCACGGGCTGACGGACTCGCTCTTCCCGTGCGTGGGGGCCACGCCGCAGCGTGTGCAGCCGCTATGACTCCATCCCTGTGTCCACCTCCCTCCTCGCAGACACTTCAGACGCAACCTCCACTGGCCTTGCCCAGCGCTTAGCCAGGAAGACCAACAAGCAGGTGTTTGTCAGCTCTAACCTACAGAATATAGACAGTAACTTCGCATTACTTGTAGAAGGCAGGATCAAGGAAGAAATGGAGGCTTTTCCCGAAAAGTTCTAGCTGAGTGGCAGACGTGAGGATCTAATTTATGTACAACATACATTTAAATAAGTGAATTGAATTTCACTATCAACAGGTTAAAAAATAAAGAAAAAGGTTTACTTTTGTACGTTTGAGAGGCTTTGTGAGAACCAGTCCACAAATATGAATTCTCTTTGTATTTTCTGTTTCAATGCACTATATGCAAAATTTTGTTTCCAAAGAGATTGAGAGATGCACACTGATTTATTCTCTGGTAGTCTGTGTAGCTTGAATCTTGCTCCAGGGCACTTTCTACTACAGCACTCGAGCTCATCCACCATCCCTTTCCCAATTGTATCAAATTTGGACCGTCCAATGAGATGTCAGAGATTCATGTGGCTGCCTGACTAGGACGTGCAGTGGGACAGGGAGAGGCTGAGCCAGGAGATGCTAAGTCCAGCTGTCTCTGAGCCAGGTGAGTGTAAGAGAAGAATGGCTTTCTGTGCATAGATCCAATCCTGAACTGACAAAGAACTTGATGGGATGATAGAGGAGGTAGCTCTCGAAATACTGGAAATCCCAAACCCATGGAAGGTGATGGAGCATAAGGAAAGACCTCAGACTGTGAACTCAATGGACTTGGCTTGGAATCCCAACTGCAAACCATGGTTATAAAGATGCAATGGAATAAAATATGTTAAAAACAAACAAGCAAACAAAAAACAACCGTAAACTATGTAAATTTTAGTTTCTCTTTCTTTGCCTTAAATTCCGTAGGAATTCCATCTATGCCCTCTCTCTTCGCATCCCCACCAAATGGCTCTGCTAAAGAAAGACTCAAGCTTTTGCTGATCTACTACTGAAGCATCTTGAAATTTGGACCTACAGTTTCAGAAGAAGTTGACATGGTGAGCTAACACTGTTGTGTTTTTTTCTTTTCAGTTTCATTTAGATGTAATTGACATATAATACTGTATAAGTTTAAAGTATACAACATAATTTGATATGTGTATATATTGCAAAATGATTACCACAATAAGATTAGTTAACATTCATCACCTCACATAGTTATAATTTCTTTTCTTATAATGAAAACTTTAAAATCCACTCTCTTAACAACTTTCAAATGTACAATATACAAAGTATTGTTAACCATAGTTATCATGTTGTACATTATATGCTCAGAACTTATTTAACTTATAACCAGAAGTTTGTACCTTTTGAATACTTTCATCTAATTCCTCCATCCCCCAACCCCTACCTCTGGCAGCTGTAAATCCAATCTCTGTTTCCATGAGTTTGGTTTTTTAAACTTCCACATAGAGGTGAAATTATACAGTATTTGTCTTTCTCTGATTTATTTAACATAGCATAATGCCCTCAAGGTTTATTCATGTTATTGCAAATGGCAAGGTTTCCTTCTTTATTATGGCTAAATAGTATTCTATTATATCACAATTTCCTTTTTTAACTTTTATTTTTCAGTTACAATTTGCACTCAATATTATTTTGTATAAATTTCAGGTGTACAGCATGGTGGTTAGACAATCATGTACTTTAAAAAGTAGTCCTTTTGCCGGGGCCGGTTTGGCTCAGTGGTTGGAGCATCAGCCTGTAAACCAGAGAGTCCTGGGTTCAGTTTCCGCTAGGGGCACGTACCGATAGATAGATAGATAGATAGATAGATAGATAGATAGATAGATAGATAGAAGTCCTTTTGATATTTTAAGTACCTGAATGGCACCTTACATAATTATTACAATATTATTGACTATATTCCCAATGCTTTACTTTACATCCCCAGGACTATTTTGTGACTACCAATTTGTACTTCTTAATTCCTTCACCTTTTCACCCAGCCTGTAACCCTCTTCCCCTCTGACCACCATTAGTCTGTTCTCTGTATCAATGAGTTTATTTCTATTTTGTTTGTTTGCTTATTTCATTTTTTAGGTTCCACACGTATGTGAAATTATATGGTATTTGTCTTTTTATGTCTGACTTATTTCACTGAGCATAATACCCCATAGGTCCATCCTAGCTGTCACAGATGGTAAAATTTCATTCTTTTTTATGGCCAAATAATACTTCATTGTATATATGTATTGCCACTTTTTTATGCACTCGTCTATTGATGAGCACTTGGATTGCATCCATGTCTTGGCTATTGTAAATAATGCTGCAATGAACATAGGGGTTTATATATATTTTTGAATTCGTATTTTGGATTTCTTCATATATATACCCAGAAGTGGAATTGCTATGTTATAAGGCAGTTCCATTTTTAATTTTATGAGGAATCTCCATACTGCTTTCCACAGCAGTCGCACTGTGTTGATTTATTGATGATAGCCATTCTGACAGATGTAAAATGGAATCTCGTTGTGGTTTTAATTTGCATTTCTCTGATAATTACTGACTGAGTATCTTTTCATATGTCTGTTGGCCATCTGTATGTCTTCTTTGGAGAAGTGTCTATTCGGGTTTTTTGCTTATGTTTTTTTTGGCATGCTTTTTTTTTTTTAAATTGT
Source organism: Molossus molossus (assembly GCF_014108415.1). Classification (NCBI taxonomy): domain Eukaryota; kingdom Metazoa; phylum Chordata; class Mammalia; order Chiroptera; family Molossidae; genus Molossus; species Molossus molossus. The sequence goes on from NW_023425350.1 coordinate 44,914,737, forward strand.
GGAAAGTATTACAGATGTCTCACTTTTTCCCCCATTGACCCCCTCCTCCCTCCTCCAGCCTAGTGTCTTTGTCAATTGGTTGTGCATTTTTTGCCCATTTTTAAATTGGATTATTTGGGGTTTTTTTGGTGTTGGGTTGTGTAAGTTCTTTATAAATTTTGGATATTAACCCCTTATATGATGTATCATTGGTGAATATGTTCTTCTATTTAGTAGGTTACCTTTTTGTTTTGTTGATGGTTTTCTTTGCTGTGAAAAAAACATTTTAGTTTGATGTAGTGCCATTTGTTTATTTTTTTGTTAGCCTTGCCCGAGGCTATAGACATCTGAAAAATATTGCTAAGAGAAATGCTAGAGATTTTACTGCCTATATTTTCTTGTAGAATTAAAAAAATTTTTTTTTCCTTTATTGATTTTAGAGAGAGAGGAAGGGAGAGGGAGAGAGAGATAGAAACATCAGTGAGAGAGAACATCGATTGGCCACCTCCTGCATGCCCCCCACTGGGGATTTGGCCCACAACCTGGGTATGTGCCCTGACTGGGAATCGAACCAGGAACCTCTTGGTGCATGGGTCGATGCTCAACCACTGAGCCATACCAGCCAGGCTCTTGTAGGATTTTTATGGTTTCAAGTCTTACATTTAAGTCTTTAATACATTTTGAGTTTATTCTTGCACATGGTATAAGAAGGTAGTCTAGTTTCATTATTTTGCCTGTATCTGTCCGGTTTTCCTAACACCATTTATTGCATAGACTGTTTTTATCCCACTGTTTGTTCTTTCCTCCTTTATCATATATAAATTGACCATATAGGTATTGGTTTAATTCTGGGCTCTCTATTCATTCTGTTCCTTTGATCTATGTATAGCATATAATACATTTCTTTATCCATTGATCTGTTGATGGACACTTAGGTTGTTTCTGTGTCTTGGCTATTGTAAATAAGACTGCAAAAAACATGCAGGTGCAGATCTGTCTTTGGGACAGTGATTTTGTTTCCTTTGGCTATATACCCAGAGTGGGATTGCTGAATCATGTGGTAGTTCTAGTTTTAATTTTATGAGGAACCTCCATACTGCATTTTATAATAGCTGTATCAATTTACATTTTACCAATAGCACACAAGGGTTCCCTCTTTTTTACATCCTTGCTAGCATTTGTTATTTATCTTTTTTTTTTTTTTATGATAGCCATTCTTACAGGTGTGAGGTGATACCGCATTGTGATTTTGATGTGCATTCCTCAATAATTATTATTGGTGTTGGCCAACACTATGGTGATAAGGGAAAAAAGTATTTGTGGCAAAGAAAAATGACTTGCAGTTTATAATACCCAACTGATTTCAAAGGAAATTCTTTGTTTGCTGAACAGAGTAGTGGGTATGAGGATGCAAGGTTAAGAGAATTTACTAAATTGTTTTGCATTCGAAAAAAATTATTTTTGCAGGAGGTAGAGAAAAAGGGCAGGGTTAAGGGACAATGCAGTGAGATCCAGACCACGAAAAACTTAGAACCTATGTGTGGACAAGATTAAAGGGTAAAGAAGATTAAAGTGTGAAGAAGTAGCTGAGGGGAACTTTCTGGGGAAACCCGAGTTGTTTAATAGGAGTTTCTATTAGCCCTGGCCGGTTTGGCTCAGCGGTTGGAGCGTCGGCCTGCGGTACAGAGAGACCGGGGTTCGGTTCCCGCTAAGGGCATGTACCTCGGTTGCAATTTGTCCCCGGCCCTGGTTGGTCGTGCGGGTGGCAGCCACTCGATGTGTCCCTTCACATCGATGTTTCTCTCTCTCTCTTCCTCTCTCTCCCTCCCACTCTATCTGAACAAAAAATGGAAAAATGTCCTCAGGTGAGGATACAAAAAAAAAAAATAGGAGTTTCTATTAAAGTATACCTTGTGGTGCTTGATATAATTCTTTCATGCACTGCTCCATGAAATCTACAATAAAACCTATTTTTCTTGTTAATGTCTTAGGGGAGTTGAATTTGTTCCTGTTCAGAAGTGTAGAACTGCTGAGTCCTACTTCATGGTGTCTGGTGTACTCAGGACAGGGCTGGGAGGCACAGGCATATCTGGGTCACTTTACTAATAAATATCAGTATCCTCAGCTGAAGATATACATTATTTTTTAAAAGCGGAATAAAGAAATAAACACCTGGAAACTATCATCACTGGACTCAGAACAATATAGCTTAGCTCTAAAAGATGAAAGTCAAGTTTCATCTGGCAAAGGCACACAAAATTCAGGTTTTGGCTTAACTCAGAACTTCCCTATGTACCTCTCAAAATTGTTCTAGACCTTTCACTCCAAATATTTACAACTTGAATAATGTCACTTGTTCAGACCATTTACTTGATGCTGCAAAATGTGTGTGAAAAAGTCAAGGAGTAAAACAGAACTCAGAAAATCCTAAGGCAGAGACTTTCAATTGACTGAGAGGTCGTTCCATGCCCAGAAAACCAACAGCAGCAGCCTTCGAGCTTGTCTGTGAGGTAATGGGGTGATGGGTTAGATTTTCAGAGCTTCTAGCAGAGCCTGTGGTCACAGGCTCCATAGTTCTACTTCCCCACAATTTCCTGTGCTTTTTCACAGTAAACAGGACCTATTAGGAAGCAAGAAGTAGTTTTTTAAAAAAAGGTCCAGAAAAACATATACCTTGAAAAACTGATAAGGTGGAAATTGGATATGGAGAAAGATGAGAGAGTCCAGGATAGACTCCTGGAAGCTTTTAACATTTGAGAGCAACAGTATGCTGCTTGGAAATAAAGGCTACTCGAATGAATAAAACTGCAGGAATTTGTTGCGGGAGCTTAATTGCTTCAAGCCTTTGATGCCACTTTCAGAACAGCTACCATTTTAATTGGGAAATTGGTTTCTACAGAATGACTGACAGGTACAAATGAGTGGATGGTGCTCTGCTGCAAGCATAGCATAAAGATACCCCTGAATGGGCTGCGGTGAGCCACCACGGAAGCCAGCTCTAAGGACTGAGCGTCATAATGTAGAAGAAAACAAGATTCAGAATCTGATGGCCAAGATGAGAACCCAAACTCTAATACTTGCTGTCTGTCAAGTAACAGGTCACTCAGTTCTTCTGAGCCTCAGTATCCTCTTCAATAAAATGAGGCATGGTATGTCACATGATTGTGATAAGCCTCTATAGATATAAAATGTGAATGGAGGCACTTAAATTTTTTTTCTTAATTACAAAAGCAATACATGTTCAATGCAAGAAACTTGGAGAACAAAAAAAGGCAAAGGACACCTGAGCGAGTGGCTCAGTTGGTTGGAACATCATGTACACCGAAGGTGGCCGGTTGCATTCCCAGTCAAGGCGCATACCCAGATTGGGGTTCAATCCCTGGTCGGGGAACGTATGGGAGGCAACTGATCAATGTATCTCACAATGATGTCCTTTCTCTCTCTCTCTCAAACATAGTCTTGGGTGAGGATTAAAAATAAAAAGGAAAACACTAAGGAAATACTCATAATTTTACCAACCAAGGACAACAGATAGTATTTCAAATTCTTAAAGTTTTTATATGTATGCATGTGCACGCGCATACACACACACACACACACACACACACACACACACACAGCATAGACTTTCTTTTAAATAGATATAGCATTTTAACTGTGTATACATTTTGTAGTGTGCATTTACACTTAGCAATATATTGCAAAATAAAAGCTTAGGAAAGCATTTTTAGAACTCTTAAGGGCCATTCAAATATTGATAGTTATTATTAAAACATGAATGAGCATATATATTCATCTCTTCCTCAACATACACAAAACCCCGAGCACCCAATAAGTCTTTCTGCATCATTCTATTGGCAATTCTCTAAATGAAACTTAGAACAAATATAATCATTTTTGTCTATCTTTTCTTATTTATCTTGAGGTATTTTCTGCCTAATAGCTAGGAAGACAAAAGTTACCAAATGAGATTATGTGCCAGCATTTTTAAACTTTAAATGCCTTCGATTTATTCTTTTCAAATTTGCTTTGGTGATGATGCATGAATCCTATTGAGACATGCTACATGTGTGCCATTGTGTTTTCCACTAGCATATTTTAAAAATTATCCAGAAATCTGGACCCATTGCCCCTTTGTTTTCTACCAAGTTCTTTTACTCTTGTGAAGAATATATATGCTTTTTCTATGCACATGAGTAAAAATAAGTTGCGACTCTGAATTAGAAATGGTTAAAAAATGATGACTGGGCAAGGTAATTTATTGTAAGGATGTTTTTGCCCAGTTTTTCCACCTCATTTGACCTGGATTGAGATTTAGCAGATGTGGATCCTTATTCTGACTCCTACTGCTCATTCATCATGGACAAGCCCACCCTTTTCTCAATCTTGGTTTTCTCATCTGTAAAATGTCACGAGTAGAATAGAATAAGAGCATTCTGAGGGCACACCAGAGATAATGTAGACAGATATGCCCTGGAGCAACTCTAGCCAGTTACTAAAATATTAAAATCTTTTGTATCACTTATTATTAATGTTCCTGCTTAAGCTTCCAAGTGCCCTCTTTCCCTAATCCCTTCCCATTTAACTTCCCTGGCCCTTCTTCCTGGACCCCAGACTCCTCCAAATTCCAGCAGCTGAGCAGCCTCCAGGTGGCATCCACTCTGACTGGTTAGTGCCTGATTCCATCCAGATTTTAAATATTTTGAACATCACCCCTGGATATGAGGAGCTCCTTTGCATCCTTACTGCACAATGCATGCCAGCTCATGACACAGGCTAAATCATTATCTCTGTGACTAAATCTTCTGAAGTTCACACAATTGGAGACTATGTTTAAAACTGGCTGTTTTGCATGTAGCAAGTGGAAAACCTTAACTGAACTTTATGGGTTATAAACCTTGACTCAATTTAGGTATAATTTCTTTTTTAATCCTCACCCGAGGATATTTTTTACATTAATCTTCAGATAGAGCTGGAGGGAGAGTGGGAAGATGAGAGAGAGAGAGAGAGAGAGAGAGAGAGAGAGAGAGAGAGAGAGAGAGAGAGCAACATCGATGTGAGAGAGACAAATGGGATCTGGAACGAACCGCAACCAAGGACCGTGCCCTTGGCTGGAATCGAACCCAGGACACTCTACCGCTGAGCCATACTTGGCAGGTCTCAACTTAGGTATAATTTAAAGTAAATACATTTATTTTTCTAAGTGTGTTCAGTTGTTTTTATTGTTTTACAAAGTAAAGTGAAAAATTTTAAAGACATCAATATAGCAGGACGTGAATATATTTCCCCACCCTTAAACACCTTTATTGAAGTGTGTGTCACATACCATAAAATTCACTCATTTTAAATATACAATTCAATGGTTTTTAGCATATTCACAGAGTTGTACAATAGTCATTGCAATCTAATTTTAGAATATTTTTTATCACCCCCAAAAGCCCATACCTATTAGCTACCACTCTCTATTCTCCCTCCCCTCAGCCACTGGAAACCACTAATCTACTTTCTGTCTTTATGGACTTGCCTATTCTAGAAATTTCATATAAATTGAATCGTACAATATGTTGTCTTTGTGACTGGCTTCTTTTTTCTTAACATATTGTTTTCAAGGGTATGATTGTATTCTTGATGTTTCAATAAAATTGAAACCAGAAGCAATTCTAGGCAAAAGTTGGAAGACACAATAACATTTGGATGTGGCATCCTCTGACTCCCTCTTCTAGATCCAGCTCCCCACTCCTTCCAGGAGGTTTCCCACCTGTTGTCTTATCTCCTCCCCCACAAACAAGTGTTTGTCAAATACCTCAGTCTATGGAGATCGGTTTTTATCTAAACTCTTACAAACTTGTTGAAAGTAAGGAATCATGAGTAGTGGGAACTTCATATGCTACTCTCCCCAGTGGTAATTACTTTTAGCCAATAATTTCTTAACAGCAAAAATAGTTTTCATTTTGGAGTCCCAACTCAGGTCTGAGCTCTGCACTAAGCACATTTTCATGTCTCATTGTAGGTAATTATTGCTAACCAGGTAGGTGTATATTAATACATTAATTTCACAGAGGAGAAGGTAGAAGTTAAAAAACTGAAGTATTTCCCCCAAGGCAACCAATTCATCAAATGGCAGGATCAGGATGTTCATCCAGATGTGTTTGATTTCAAGGTCAATGTCTTAATTACTTAATTTCATAGAGTTTAAGACATATGTTTTTCATATTTTAGTATGTCTGAAATTGGGATGCCTCTTACAATTGATGATATCTTATTATAGTTGGAATTGGTTTTTGTTTCTTAGTGGCACATCTTACAATTGATTATATCTGTTTTGATAAAAGTTGGTACTAAACAACATTGCCTCCCTAAAGGAATTAACCTGTAATAATAAAATTTAAGACATTAGTGACAGAGTTAGGAGGAGAGGAGGAGATAGATTTTGAGGGGAAATTCTCCCATCAACATAGCAGTGTATCAAATAATACAGATGCCTACCTGCTTCTTCTGTGAGTGAAAGTGACGTGACCAACTGCTATCTGCAGAATGCCTTCTTCACAGTCATTGCTACTTTGAAACCTATGTTTTTCCATTTCAGCATAGAGCAGTGATGGTCTTGGAACATCAATTAAAGGTGTCAGAGTTATTCAAATTGTGTAGCTGACTCTTACGCCACATTTTAAATTACTCTAATCATATCCCGAATCCTTTTCTCTTTATTTATAAAGTGATAACTCAATTTGGCCATAAGTCTTATTATGAACATACTTTTTTTTCCCTTTTGTGTATGTATTGTTTTTGGTTTATAAAACATTTTTTCTACTGAAACTGATTTAACTAGGTAACTGGAATGATAATAGATAAGAGCTGATTGTCAACAACTAAGCGGGTCAATCTTTTCACTAGCCTCGGTAGAGACTAGATAATATGTTAGCAGTGAAATGTCTGGTTGTGCTCATTCTCTGTGTTACTTACATAATACCAAATAAATCTGCCAAATTATAGAAATTTTTTTCTTTGTTTTTGAAATTAAGATATAATTAATGTGTAACATTGTGTTAGTTTAAGGTATAAACATGTTAATTTGATACATTTATATATTGCAACATGATTACTACCATTAGCTAACACCTCTCTCACATCATATTATTATTATTATTTCTTTTTTGTCGTCAGAACAATTAGATCTAGTCTCTTAGCAACTTTGAGGTTTATAATACAGTATTGTTGACTATAATCACTATGCTATGCATTAGATCTCCAGAACTTATTTATTGACTAGTTACAGATTTGTACCCTAAATGACAATCTCTCACATCCCCCACTCCCAACCCCCGATCCACCATTCTTTCTGTTTCTATGAATTTGTTTTTTTTTTAATTCCACATGTAAATGAGACCATACAATATTTGTCTTTCTTTATCTGACTTATCTCACTCAGCATTATGTTTTCAAGGTCCATGTTGTTGCAAAGCAGGATTTCCTTCTTCCTGATGGTCAAATAATATTCGTGTGTGTGTGTGTGTGTGTGTGTGTGTGTGTGTATCTCACATCTTCTTTTTCCATTCATACATTGACAGACACATAGGTTGCTTCCATATCTTGGCTATTGTGAATAATGCTGCAATAGAAGTGGGAATGCAGACATCTTTTCAATATACTGTTTTCATTTCTCTTGGATATATACCTAGAAGTGAGATTACTGGATTATACAGTAGTTCTATTTTAAAATTTTATTTAGAACCCTCCATACTGTTTTCCATAGTGGCTGTACCAATTTACAGTCCCACCAAAAGTGCACAAGGGTTTTCTTTTCTCCACACTCTTATTATCTCTTGTCTTCTTGATGGTCCATTCTTATAGGTGCAAGGTGATATCTCATTGTGGTTTTGATTTTGTTTCCCTGATTATTAGTGATGCTGAACATCCTTTCATGTACCTGTTGGCCATCTAGAGATTTTCTTTGGAAAAATGTCTATTTGATTCTTCTGTTCATTTTTAAATCAAATTGTTTGTTTTTTGGTTGTTGTTGTGTAAGTTTTTTTCTGTATTTTGGATGTTACACTTTACCCAATATATGGTTTGTACATATTTTCTTCTACTCTGTAGGCTGCCTTTTCATTTTGTTGATTGTTTCTTTTGCTGTACAGAGCCTTTTAGTTTGATAAGGTACTACTACTTTTGAGTTTTTGCTTTTGTTGCTTGTGTTTTTGTTGTCAGATAAAAATCATTCCTAAGACCAATGTCAAGAAGCTGTTCCCTTATGCTTTCTTATATGAACTTTATGGTATCAGGTCTTATGTTTAAACCTTTAATCTAGTTCAGTTAATTTTAGTGAGTGGTATAAGATAGGGATCCAATTTCATTTTTCCACGTGTGGTTTTTCTGGTTTTCACACCACCATTTGTTGAAGAGATTATCCTTGCCCCATTGAGTATTCTTTGCTCTCTTGTCAAATATTAGTTGACCATTTATGTGGGGTTTATTTTTAGGCTCTCATTTCTGTTCTGTTGATGTGTCTAATTTTATTCCAGTACCATATTGTTTTAATTAATATTGCTACTATAGTAAATAATATATAGCAACTATAGTATACTTTGAAATCAGGACATCTGATGCCTCTGGCTTTGTTCTTTCTTAGGATTGCTTTGGCTATTTGGAGTCTTTTGTGGTTCTTGGTTGTTGTTTTTCTGTTTTTGGTTGTTGTTTTTTTAATTTCTGTGAAAAATACCATTGGAATTTTGATAGGGATTGCATTGACTCTACAGATGGCTTTGGGTAATATGGACATTTTAACAATATTAATTATTCTGATCCATACACAAGAAATATCTTTCCATTTGCATCTTCTTAAATATTTTTCATCAAAGTCTTATAGTTTTTATTGTACAGATTTTTCTTGTTCTTTGTTAAATTTATTCATATTTTATTGTTTTTTTAATGCTATTGTGATGGGGTAATTTTTTAAATTTCTTTTTCAGATTTTTAAAATTTTTTCTTTGTCCCATTGGTTGGTTGTTCAGGAATGTGTTGTTTAGCCCCCACATGCTTGTAAACTTTCCAGCTTTCCTCTTGTTGATTTCTAGTTTCATATTATGTGGTCAGAAAGGATACTTGGTATGATTTCAATCTTCCTAAATATTCTAAGACTTGTTTTGTGGCTCATCATATGCTCTACCTTGAAGAATGTTCCATGTGCACTTGAGAAGAATGTATATTTTGCTCTCCTTAAATGAATTGTTCTGCAAATATTTGTTAGGTTCATGTGGTTTAATGTATGGTTCAAATCCAACATTTTCTTGTTGATTTCCTGTCTGAATACTGGAAGTGAGGTATTGAAGTCCCCTACTATTGTCATATTGTTATCTATTTCTCCCTTCAGATATGTTCGTATTTGCTAAATATATTTAGGTGCTCCAATGTTGGGTGCATATATATTTATGGTTGTTATATCTTCTTAATTAATTAACCCCTTTACCATTATATAATGACTGTTTTTTCCTCTTATTACCATTTTGGCTTAAAAATATTTTCTCTGATATAAGTATAGCTAATCTTGCTTTCTTTTGGTTTTCACTTGCATGGAATATCTTTTTCATTTCCTATCTCTTCACTTTGAGCTTTCTATGTCCTTAAATCTGAAGCAAGTCTCTTATAAGCAGCAAATAGTTGGGAGAAACTTTTTTTCACTTGAATATTTTGGGAAACATTCTATCACATAGATAAGCAGAATAGAACAATCTGTGCTTTCTGTGGAAAATTATATATGTATATATATCTCTCTCTATATATTTTTCACAATTAAATTGGGCCTGGTTTCTGAACTTTGGGCTGTTCTTGGACTTAAATTTATTGCAATGGGTCAAATATCAGAAATTCTAACTTGTCATATGTTTCTGCTTTCTCACACGAAACTAAGCCAGTTTTGATGAAAAAAATTGTAAAATATGAGTGTAGATAAAAGAGTAAACAGACTTCTTTTAATAACATGAGATTTAGGAATTAAACATAGCAGGCAGAAGATCCTGTAGGAATTTCAGGTGATATTTTACGATGGTTCGCTGAAGAATGTTTTAAGCCTTGGTTTACATAGCACGCTACTTTATATTATATTCTTTATTCTTGAGATCCCTGCAAGATGAGATATTGTGCTGACATAGATAATCATCTCTGCTTTCTTTCTATATGGCCAGGTGAGGTGGGAATAAACAAAAATAATATCTAGCTCATAGGAGGAGTAGAAAATAAATTATAGAAGAGTAAAAGCCAACATAAAAAAGAAATATAAAGTAGTGAATATTTTGAGTTGGATAACCTTACATTATGAATCTCCTAAAAGTAAATACAACTTGAAAATATGTTTGAATGTTCTAATGAACTTCCTAAGAATTACTTAATTTTATGACCTTTGCAAGAAGATATTTCCAACATCTTACATAATATCCAAGTGTCTTCTTATATTCATTTATCATTTACTCTTCCTTTTTAAATATGTTTTTATTGAATTTTTAGAGAGAGAGGAAGGAAGAGAGAGATAGAAACATTGATGTGAGAGAGAAACATCCATCAGCTGCCTCCTGTATGCCCCCTATTGGGGATGGACCCCGCAACCTGTTCATGTGCCCTAACTGGGAATCAAACCAGGACCTCTCAGTCCATGGGGTGACACTCAATCCACTGAGCTATACTGGCTGGGCTCATTTACTCTTCTTTTAATTGTATAATTAGTGATTGCCTTATTCTTTATGTGTTTGTCAGGCATATGCCAAAGACTGGGCATTTAAAAGCTACAAAAGGTGCCCTGGCCGGTTTTGCTCATTGGTTAGAGCATTGGCTTGCGGTCCGGAGAGACCTGGGTTCGGTTCCCACTAAGGGCACATACCTCAGTTGCAGTTTGTCCCCTGCCCTGGGTTGTGTGGGTGGCAACCACTCGATGTGTCCCTTTCACATTTATGTTTCTCTCTCTCTCTCTCCCTCCCACTCTATGTGAACAAAATATCAAAAAATGTCCATGGGTGAGGATTAAAAAAAAAGCAAAAAAAAAAAAAAAAAAGTTACAAAAGGCAGAGTTCTTGCTCTTGAGCTGGTTAAATTTGGTTACAGGGGCCAGATGTATAAAATGATTAGGTGATAAAAGCAACATAATGATAATGTTTCAGTGAGGAAGAAATAGCAGGGGTATAAAGGGAAAAAACAATGTTTCTATTGCTATTTTTTAAAGAAAACAGCTTCCTAGAAAGGGTTGATTCTACTAAATGAAAAGCCCCTTTATTGTTGTTTTTGCTAATCTTCACTCAAGGATATTTTTCCATTGATTTTTAGATAGAGTGGAAGGGGGTGGGGAGAGACAGAGAGAGAGAGAGAAAGAGAGAAACATTGATGTGAGAGAGAGTTATCAATTGGTTGCCTCCTGCACAACCCCAACCATGGCTGGGGATCAAACCTATGACCCAGATACGTGCCCTTGACTGGAAATTAAACCCATGACCCTTTGGTCTGTAGGCTGATACTCTACCTGCTGAACCAAACTGGCCAGGGCAGAAAGCCCCTTTAATAAGATGAACACTATGAAGAGATTGGCCATGTGAGTTTGAGGGTAAAAGCTGGGAAGAGATGAACTGCAATGCCTAATAGAGGAAAATAATTTGAACTTCTTGGTTCAATCCCAGGGAGAGTGAGTGAAGATTAAGAACAGAAAAAGAGAGGAGCCAGCCAGGTAAAGAGGGACCGGTGAAAGGCCATTAGATCATGAAAGGCCACAATGCTGCTCACTGTGCCACTTTTGAGATTGTATCCTTGTGAGTTAAACCCATCTTTCTCTGACCTTCCCTGCATGCTAACTACAGTAAATTCAGCTCTTCTCAAGAATTCTTTGTGTGTTGGAGTAGTTTATCGTTATAATTAGTGTGTGTGACTACCAAAGAAGGAGCTAAATTCCACATGATAGATCTCAAAGAAAGCACCTGAAGAAGTAGCAGGCGGAGGAGGCCATGAGAACCGAAGGCTTGGAGGAACTCACAGAAATCTTAGAGGATTCTGGGCCATGGAATTTTACTCAGATCAGAAGAAAGGAAGCCCCATCAAGTTTAGACAAATAAAGAAGGATATGATTCCCACAAGAGGGGTGTATATGTGTGTGTTGTGAGAGGGGAGGGTGGGTAGTTAGAGAAGGGGAATTTTAATCCAAATCTTGGAAGAGATGGTGTTTTAGGATTGGTTGCAGGATAGCAATTGGGCATTACAGAGTGAGGCCCAGCATGAACAAAGTTGTTGGCAGACAAACCCACAATGTATAAATGGGAATATTTGGCTATAGCTGGAGAGTCAGTGTTTTTGTTTGTTTTTGATATTTTTTCTTTATTGATTTTAGAGAGGAGGGGGGAAAAGGGGAGAGAGAGAGAAACATCAATGAGAGAGAACATCAAATGGCCACCTCTTGCATGCCCCCCACTGGGGATTGGGCCCACAACCTGGACATGTGCCCTGACTGAGAATTGAACTGGTGACCTCTTGGCACATGAGCTCAACCAGTGAACCACACCTGGGTGAGTCAGTGTTTTAACACCCCTTCTTCTTTGCTCCCAAGGATTACATTTTCAGTTCCTCTTTAAGTTGCTAATGGTTCCATGAGAAACAAGGCTCAGACCAGCAGATAGCAAACTTGTTTTTTTTTAACAAATTTTTAAAAAATTATCTTTATTGTTGAGAGTATTACAGATGCCCACCCCCCCCCCCCACCTCCACTGACCACCTCCATCCTGCTCCTACCCCCAACCCAGGCCTTCACTACACTCTTGTCTGTGTCCATTGGTTGTGCATATATGCATATAAATTCCCTAGTTAATCTCTTTCTGCCCCTGCCCCCTTCCCTCTGAGATTCTGTTTCCTTGTCTCTGCAAACTTGTTTTTAACAACAGAATATTATCTTCAAATAAATCCTAGTCTCAAAATGCAACATGTAAAACAGATAAAAACTCAGCTGCCTTACTGAACAGGTGGAGGTCCTGTCTTTTTGTACTTCACTCCCATCCCTTAGAATTCCTGGGGCTCCACAGAGCACAGCCTGAAAGCCATCACCCTAGAACAGGAGAAAGGAGACCGTCTTATTGGTCTCTTTTCTTGATTAAAATATACTGACCTTGCCAGGAGAAATTCCATTTAGAAATTTGTGCCAGGGAATGAAAAAGGTCGATAATATCTAACATTGGCAAGGGAATGGGGAAATGGGCACTCTCAAACACTGTCGGTGAGAGTATAAATTGATGCAGTCTTTTTGAAGACAATTCATCAAAATTTTAAATGTACAAACCACACGATCCCACAGTTTCACTTTGAGAAATATATTCCATAGAAATACATTTCTTTACAAAATTGTATATACAAGCATGCTCATTATTTATAAGACTATAAAATCAGAAACAAACAGGGGAATAAGTAAGTCAGCTGTGCTGCCTCCATATAATGGAATATTATGAACAGTAAAACTAAAGTGGTAGATCTATTTATATGATATAGAAGAATATCCCTAATACATTTACAGTTACAAAATGCCATGATTAATGTGATAAAATTTTTGAAGCAAACAAATAAAACTCATATTATATGAAAGCTGTGTAAGTACTTCTAATGGAAAAAATAAATGAAAACAAACCTCTAGAAAAAAATGATTAGTCTCAGGGGTTCGAGTTTGCTTCTGGAGAAGGGAAGTGGAGGTATAGGTAAGGTGGGCATACACATTTTATTATATAGACATTTATATTATTTGAGTTTTTTTGTTTTTGTTTTTACAAAAGACATGCATTAATTTTATAATTTAAAAAGCAATGGAAAGCCCTGGCTATTTTGGCTCAGTGTTTAGAGCGTTGGCCTATAGACCCAAAGGGTCCAGGGTTTGATTCCTGGTCAAGCGTACGTACCTGTGATGCAGATTCAATCCCAGGTCATGGTTGGGGTTGTGGGGGAGGCAAGCAATTGATGTGTCTCTCTCACATTGATGTTTCTCTTTCTCTCTCTCTCTCCCCCTCCCTCCTCCCTTCCATTCCATGTAAAAATCAATGGAAAAATATCCTCGGGTAAGGATTAAAAAAATAATAATAATGAAAAGAAAGATAAAATACTTTGCCTGTTTTTAAGAACTAATAAGTTTACTCTTTTCTATCAACAACATTTCAGTGAAATACTTTTGTGGCGCGAGAGAACCGAGAGACCACCAGAGCCAAATTAAAGCCAAATAGAGAGCAAAGCCTGCCGGCGAGTGATCCCGAGATCTCGGAGACCAGCCCTGGGGCCTCCAAATGTTGTGGCTACAGAGTCAAAGAAAGACCACTAGAGAACTGAAGTCCAAATAAGAGCTGTTTATTAGCCAGCTGGCGTCTGATCCCGAACACCCCTGTGACAGAGTCTTCGGAATCAGCCCCAATATGCTTTATCACATGCCTTTTAGACCTTACAGAAAATAGTCTCTTCTTGATATAATGCCCAGGGCCACAGCAATGCTGTATAGAATTAGTTTGCCTTACAGATAATAGAAACACCCAGGCACACCCAGGAACACCCAGGTACATCTAGGTATTTCAGATATTTCAAGGTACATTGGGTCACACTTAGCCCTGAGTTGCACAAACACAATGTAAGCCTGATTCCTTGAGACTGTGGGGAGGTCGAGTCTCTGACTCAAGACCTCCAGGCTCCGTGGACTCTGTCAGACACGTAGCCGGCTCCCAACAATTTCTTGGTTCAGGGAGTATTCCAATTTACTGACGTTATTTTGACTAAACTGGTTCAGCTAGAGGGCACACAGTGACTTTCCCAATCATCAATTATGGAGCAGCACAATAATTTACCAGTCATCAGTTATGGGGTTATAAACATGCCAGCACAATACCCTTCTTCCTTTTTTGCCCTGGCTGCCAGGGAATCCAGCATGAATGTACAGTGACATTGACCTTTAGACCTAAAATATTACCTTTTCCTTTTTCTTTGGTACTACTTTTCTATTTCTAATTAACTAACTTTTACCCAAAGCTTTCTGGGCTCATTTTTGAAAAGAGATAGGAATAGATTATAAAGAAAGAAGCAAACCATAAACCCCTCACTATGAGCAGCCCATGTTTCTCTCTGACCAAACTCTCCAAGGTCAAGTGTGGGCTCGTTTGCTATTTATACTCTGATTCTTCTCACATAGGACCCGAGGACAAGAATCGTACTTTTGCAGCTGTATAAAACACTTGGCTCTACTTTGGGGTTTCACTTTGTCTCTACCTCAAATTTAAGAGCTGCAGAGATAGGCAGGGCCTTGCGTGACAAGTCTTGTCATCATTCTGTAGATGGTGGGAAACCACTGAGGGTCTTTTCTTCTTTTTTTTTAAATGGCTTTGTTATTGTCAGTTGTTTTTTTTTTTAATTATAGGAATTCTTAGCTTTCAAAAAAAATTGATTTTAGAGAGAGAGGAAGGGAGAGGAAGAGAGAGATAGAAACATCAGTGTGAGAGAGAAACATTGATCGATTGCCTACCGTGTATGCCCTGACCAGGGACTGAACCCTACACCTGGGTATGTGCCCTGACCAGGAATCAAACCCATGACTTTTTGGTGCACCAACTTAGCCACACCAGCCACAGCCCACTGAGAGTTTTATGCAAAAGAGTCATAACTGGATCTTAGCAAAGTATGAAAAAAATAACTTGCAAAAGAGAGAGTAGATTGGCTCAGGGAAAGGCAGAGATATTCATTAGATACCTGTAGAACAGTTGGATAATTGATGGTGAAATGCCCAAGGTAGTTCTAAAGTCTGCATTTAGTTTAAGGGAGTTTGCATCATTTGTCTGTAATACCAGGGTTGGATCACTTGGTCTGAATGTGGGTTAGTTAGGCCATTAGCAGAGGTCCAGTGAGATCCAAAAAAGAAAACAATATCAAATTTCAGACTGCAGCCTTAAATCCAGCAAGCCATTTCATCAGGGGAGTGTATAAACAACTCTAAGCAAAGATATTCTTGCGGTCAGAAAGGAACAAAAGGCAAGTTTTCCCGGTACCTCAGCAGCCAGCATCCTATTTATACAGAGAGGGGCTCCTTCTCTTTGCTATGGGAGATGAAAATGCATCTGCCTCACCTCTGAGAAGAGACTGCAGCACCAACAAAGGACAACTGTTGGGTGTCGGACCTAGTTCAACCTTGATTCTTTTTTTTTTTTTTTTTTTATCTTCACCTGAGGACATTTTTGCATTTATCTACATATAGAGCAGGAGGGAGAAAGAGAAAAACATTGACGTGGGTCGGGGACAAATTGCAAACGAGGGACGGCCCTTAGCGGAAACTGAACCCGGGATTCTCTGGTGCACAGGCCAACACTCTAACCACTGAGAAAACCAGCCGGGGCTCAACCTTGATTCTATCACTCATTAACTGTGTGACCTTAAGCGACCCCTCAGAGTCAGTTTCTTCACTTATAAAAATATCCATTTCCCTGGGTGAGAGGGTAAAATATGGAAAAGCAAGTTAATCCTAAGGATCAAGTGTAACTTTTGTTTTTTTAATCTTGTTTTTAAATATTCCACTTTTTACCTACAAAAGGACTTAGGATGCAGTTGTTGTTATATGGATACAAATAGCCTGGGATGTCTGTTTTGGGCCTTTGTACATTGAATAGTTTACAGAATTAATAGCTAGTCTGTGTTCTCCCTTTGGATCTGTGTGTGGGTGTCACGGGAAGAGATGATCACTATCTGCCCTGCAACCCCAACCTCACAAGGAATAGGAGCAGGCTCCTTCTGCTCCAAGAACCCCGTCCAGTCCCGCCTCACTCCAGAAAGAGTGTGTACCTCAGACCTACCCCCAGAGGCTCAGGAGTTGCTAATCTGGGTCCCCAAATACACCCTCCCCTCCCAGCATGTGCAGGGTTCGCAGCTCCGGGAGGTCTTGGGTTAACAGCGGTATGCTCCACAATTCAGGGTACTGCCCACCATGGGGCAGGTATCAAATGAATCAGTGACTCAAAAAAAGTTACTAAATTAATATTGGTATTATGCGTGGTGGGTTATATTTCAAATGCATTGGGATCAGAGACTTCCTGGTTTAAAATAAAGTCCATCGTAAACCTCCCTCCACCATGCCTGACCATGTGGGATTCTCAGCTACTTTTCTGTCCCTGCCCAGCCCTTAGATGCCCCTTGTCTGGGCGTGGCAGGATGCATGTCAGGGAGGAGGGAGAAAATCATCTAGATTCTAGTGAAAAATCTTGTCCCTGCAACTAGAAAATTCAGTCGCTGTCCTCCAGCACTTCTAAAGAGTGGGGTTCTTCCTTCGGCTCATCGTGCACCGTCTCTTCTCCTCTCCCCATCCACCAGAACGTGAGAGGTGGGAGCCGCCACATGCCTATACTGTCCCTAGGAGTTGTCAGGCTGTCCCCCTGAGAATATGCTTGGGCTTCTTCTATGTGACTCACCGGAGCTGCCACTGGTTCCTGGGTCAGAACAGCAGAAGGGGACTAACAAGTGGCTGTGCTGTCCCAACACCTGCCACTCATCCCCACCCCCAACTTCATCCCTAGGCATCTTGCTAAAATCCAGCCTTCCCTGAGCCAAGTGGCGTTGTCAGTCTCTACTTAGCAGCAGGTGGTGTTTGGCACAGAGGAGGGGAAGTACTGCAATGAAAACAAAATACTTGTGTAGGTCAGTTTATTAACACGATGTCCTTCAGAAGATGGGAAAATTCCTGCAAAGTATAGTTGTGTGAATACAATACACACATGTGTTTTTCTGGAAAAGTATCAAAGGAATCAGTGGCTCAAAAATGCTACCAACATAATATTGGTATTATGTGTGAGTTGTATTTCAAACGTATTGAGATCAGTGACTTCATGGTTAAAATAAATAAAGAGGAAAAAAAAAGGTAAACCATGTTAAATCTCCCTCCACCATGCTTGAAATATGGGGTTTCTCAGCTACCTTTCTCTTTTCAAATAAAAATCTGTAAGGAGTACCCTTCTCAAAGATGCCCCAGGCTACTGGTAGATAATTTTTGCCTTTGTTGATATGTCTTCCGTTAACACTGTTGAGAATATTTGCTGTACAGAACAAGCTATCTTAATGCTATTGCTAGCAGATGTGAAAAATGGGAGAAGAATATACAGTTATAGAGCTTAACCACATGCCAGGCATCTTTTTTTGTTCATTTGTTTTCCAAAATATATTTGCAGATGGAGAAAGTGAGTGTGGAGAAGGGCCATCCCTCCCACGCCAGGCAGCTTTCAAACTGTGTCTTTTTTCATCCGTGTGCCTTCGATCTCCAAATCACATATAAAGAAACTGAGGAAAAAGAGGTCAAATAACTTGAGCAAAGTTACAGCATTTTTAAAATTTATTATTGATGGTTATTTTATTTATAAAATGCAAATAGTAACAGTAGACTCTTAGGTTATATTACATTACTAGCAGAAGTAACTTCTTACACTAGTTTTTCCATGTTGATTGGTTGGTTGGTCTCCCTTGACCCTCCCCACCCCGGTGTGGGGGTGGGGGGAGGGACCTGTTCAGCTCAAGTAGCTAATGAAACCAGTTAGTATCACTGGTTACCATTAAAATGAAAATTACTGGTATTGAGATTACTCACATCTTTTATTCTTAATCATTTGTATACTGAGATGAAGAAAACTTTTTAATAGATGACTTAGGATTTATTTTTTTGTTTTGTGTGTGTTTGTTTTTATTTTTATTTTATTTATTGACTGATTTGAGAGACAGAAGAAGAGAAAGAAACATCAATTTTTTTTTCCACTTACTTATGCCTTCATTGATTAATTATTGTATGAGCCCTGACCAGGGATCTAACCTGCAACCCTGGTACATTGGGACGATGCTCCAACCAGCTGAGCAACCAGGCCAGGGCATGGATGACTTAGGATTTAGATGGAAAACAGTTTTGTTCTTTGAGAGTTCCCTCTCTCATTAATAAGAATGCCAAAGCATTAAATTGCCTAAATCACTTAAAATGAAGTTTTGTAGAAACATTTTGTAATGAAACAAAATTTTATATACACTAAATTTTGTTTTTGTTTCCAAAATAAGGCATTTGTTATTCTTTCAGAACCTTTATTTTGGACCCTAGCTGACCTCTTCAAGGGTTTAGAAATTTAAGTGGCAAATTCTGTGTTAGCAGCAGGCAGATATGGCATTATTGTACATTATATCCTTTGTCTCCGTGGCCACCTGGGAAGAAGGTGGTGGCTTTAATCATATTTTACATGAAGAAAAAGAGTATCCAGGATACTCAGTGAGCTGTCCAAGGAGAAACAGCAAAATCAGTCTTGTAAGGGTGTCTCACACCAATGCCAGATCTGTGAATGGGGGAATGAAGATAATTAAGAAAGAAAAATAGAAGCTTTAAAGTAGTAGCAGAGTGGGGAGGGAAGAGATAAACCAAAGAACTTATATGCCTGTATGCACAACCAATGGACATTGACAACAACGCTGGGGGGCAGGGGTGGTCGGGAGAGGGTGTCAATGGGGGAAAAGGGAGAAACATAAAGTTACAGCATTTGAATATAGATCTCAAAACTCTTTACATCCAAAGTCAATACCTTTTCTTCTCCACTAAGAGGTTCCTGAGGAAAATTTTTAATTACCAGTAAAATTTGCATTTTAATACTAAAACACTTTCAAACTCCTTTCCCTTGGGGTGGGGGTGGGGGAGTGTACTGTCTCTTAAATCACAGCTCCTGAGGTGACCAAGCTTGGGGACTGCTGAGGAGACAGGGAGTGCTGAACAGATAATCCCGTAGAAATTTCCCACATCAGGCCACTAGCAGAAGCCATGCCTGGGATCTGAGGGTCAGCTGTCTCTGCCAGGCCAGTGTGCCAGCGACATCATCACTACATTTGAATAAGTAAAAACAGGTTTCAAAAAGGGCTGTTTAAAGGAAGCCAGGGGGTTTCTGAGTTTAGGTGGTGGACTGCATGCATATATCTAATTTTACTTCCTCCTGAAGCACACTAAAACTACATTAAAGAGATTTTAACAGAAGACATAAACACACAAGTACAGGGAAAATAGGAGAAATAATAAAGAGCAGTTAAATTTTGGAAGCTGGAAAGCAGATGGACAAGTGACTGATGTAACAGGCCCATGAAAGCTAAATCCCTAGCTGGCTTCAAACTACAGAATTCTCAAAAGTTTCAGGAGTTGCCAGCATTAAGTATGCCTAGGACTGGAGTAAATGAGTGGTCTCAAATAAGGAAGAAAAAGCTACTTGAAAAACAATTGAATTCCTACCTGCCTTTTCCCTTTTCATGGCACCAGGTGACTGTCTGGCGCCCATCCTGAAAGAAATCTGGAGGTTTTGTCTCTGCAGAAAGTGAAATATAGATGGTCCTGGACTGAGGGATGCCGGGCACAACTGAGGCAGGGCTTCTTCCTGGAGGGGAGGGGCCTGGAATTAGCCCGCATGCTCTGACTCTCCCTCCAGACCTCTTTCCTCAGTTGTTTGTCAGCCAGACTCCCATCTACCAGGCAGGAGATTAGAAAATTCTTCTCTGAGAATATGATCAGAACAAGAAGAAAACGTAAAAATACTAAGTTCAGAGGTCCCCCGAGAAACAACCCACCCAGATCACCTTACAGTAAAATTTAAAGTTGGCAAGCTCTGCCCACTTACTCAGTAATTTTTATCAGTTTTTAGTTCCCACTATTTATCAAGAGTAAATCGACAAAGATAACCAAATATTTGAGGAGGCCCCCATGAAAAAGATAGAGATCCAAAATAAATACAATATAAAGGAAACATGGAGCAAGAGCCACTATGCAGGGAGGGGAAAACAAATTCTTATATCCTCAGAGAATAAACAACACTGCATATGTGATGCAAAAATAGGATTCTATAAGAAAAGTCTATTTACAGAACAAAAACAGCTCTTAGAAATTAAAAACATTATGAAATTTAAAAAAGAAGGGCTAGAATGTAAAATAAAGGATTTTCTCAGAAAGTAGAACAAAGAGTAGACAAAAAGGAAAGAGTAAGAAAGTGAGAGGTATGTTTTAGAAGGTTCATCATCCACATAATAAGAGCTCCAGAAAGAGAGAAAAATGGAAATGGAATACAGAAAATTACCTGTGAAATAATTCAGGAAAATTTCTCAGAACTGAAGAACATAAGTTGTCACATCAGTAGGGCCTAAAGAGTCCTAAGCGCAATAGATGAAAATAGACCCTCACAAAAGCACATTATAAATTTTCAAAACTCTGGCGTGGCCACTGTGGCTCAGTGGACTGAGCATCAGTCCCATGCACTGAGAGATCCAGTTCAATTCCCAGTCAGGGCACATGCCCAGGTTGCAGGCTCGAACTCCAGTAGGGGGCGTGCAGGAGGCAGCCGATGGATGTTTCTCTCACATTGATGTTTCTATCTCTTTCCCCCTTCCTCTCTCTCTAAAAAATCAATAAAAACATATTTAAAAAAATAAATAACAGTGCCCTTGTTTATGAACTTTGGTACATACCTATAAATTTTTAAAACTCTCGAGCAAAGAGAATTTGTATAAGCTTCTAGAAAGGAATAAAAACACATATATAGAATTAAGGATTAAGCCCTGGCCGGTTTGGCTCAGCGGTTAGAGTGTCAGCCTGAGGTCCAGAGAGACCCACGTTCGGTGTCCGCTAAGGATGCATACCTCGGTTGCAGTTTGTCCCCAGCCCTGGTTGGTCGTGCGGGTGGCAGCCACTAGATGTGTCCCTTTCACGTCGATGTTTCTCTTTCTCTCTCTTTCTCTATCTCCCTCCTACTCTATTTGAACAACAAAAAAAAAGTCCTTGGGTGAAGATTAAAAAAAAAGGATTAAAATAATTTCAGACGTCTTTACAGTGACACCATAAATTACCTTAAAATTCTGAAGGAAAATTATTTCCAACCTAGAATTTTATACCCAACCAAATCATCAGTTAAGCAGGCATATTGGTATTGCACAACTCCAGGAAGCAACATTTAGAATACAGTGTTGTACAATAAAGTGACTTGAATTCAAGCATGAGTATAGAACTGATGTTTTCAGACATTAAAGTCTCAAAAACATATTTCTCATGTACCTTTTCTCAAAAGACTACTGGCGAATGTGCTCCACTAAAACAAGAAAGAGGAAGACATGGGACATAAGCAAGGTTGGCTGTTTGGGCATCAGGGTTCCACATGTAAAAGTGACCCATACTTGGTTTAATGTCGTTGCCATTTCAAAATTATTAAAAATTTTTAAACAAGAAACAGCATTTTCTCACTGGTTTCCACAAATTATACATTCCAGATGTGGATACAAAACAAAACAAAACAAAACAAAACAAAACAACAGGTGATCCAACTCAGGAGAAAGGCTTAAGGAAATCCCCTTGAGGACAGTGAAGGAAGATTCCAGGACATCTATCAACAGACAGAAAGGACAACTATCCGAGAGGAGCATGAGATTTAAGAGACAGACAAGTTGGTGGCTGTGATAGCCAAGTTTCCACTGTTATTTTACTCTCTATTTCAACCTGAGGACAGAATACTTGAATGAGCCTTGCCCAGATTCTTATCTGTGTCATAATCATTTGTTTTGACTAACTTTCTGCTCTCTTTCTATGCCCTGATGACCTGGATCAGCTGAGGACACTTATCTTATTGCACCAATAACTTACTGCTTAAACTTACATCTAGGAGCTGGAGCTAAGGTAGAAAATAGAGAAGTTTCCATGCCCACTGACTATATTTCTACCTGACTCCAGTACCAGGGTCACCTGGCAATCTTGCCAGAGGCCTTGAGTGTGCAGAGCCCTGTGTTTGCTAAGCACTAGCTTACATCTTTGCCCACTGACTTTCCCAGAACGGGCTCTTGTAAACTCTCAGGGGAGCTGTCAACAAGAGATTCTGTTGCCTTCATCCCTGAGTTTTCAATTAATAGTGTAACTTTGATCTTTCTTTATGC
Source organism: Molossus molossus (assembly GCF_014108415.1). Lineage (NCBI taxonomy): Eukaryota > Metazoa > Chordata > Mammalia > Chiroptera > Molossidae > Molossus > Molossus molossus. The sequence continues at coordinate 44,937,648 of NW_023425350.1, forward strand.
AGCTACCAAATTTTCAAAACTAAACATGCTGTTTGGGTATATAAATATAGGTGGAAAATCCATAAAGAAAGCAGGAAATGATTAACACAAAAGTGTGAACTGGCAATAACCTCTGGGTGGCCATTGAGGGGGAGTGAGCAGAAGAGACTCCAACTGTTAATATTTATTTATTTAATAGTTTACTGATTTTTAGAGACAGAGGAAAGGAGAGAAACGTGAGCAGAAGAGACTCCAACTGTTAATATTTATTTATTTAATAGTTTACTGATTTTTAGAGACAGAGGAAGGGAGAGAAACATCAGTGTGAGAGCGCAACATCTATTGGCTGCTTCCTGTATGCTCCCTACTAGTGATTGAGCCCAAAGCCCAGGCATGTGCCCTGACCAGGAATCAAACTGGCAACATCTTGGTGCATGGGATGATACCCAACCAACTGAGCCATACTGGCCAGGGCTAAACACTACCTATATTTTAATAACTTCTTTTGAATGCATGATACAGTAAAATATAAAGTAATGAATGTCAATGCCATTATCATAGGATACATTTCATCAAAGGCCACATTTGGCCCTTGAGCTACATCAGTGCATGTAATCCTTTAATCATCAAATTTCAAATAAAAGACTTTAGACCATCCAGTCTAGCCTCCTTTTTATTTATAACCATTATTATTTTAACTGGCTTTGTTATATCCTTATGTCATATAAGTTGCAACATTAACTTATAAGTTCATGTTGTTTCAGAGCTTTGTGAGTTGTTAGACTCTCTTTGTTTCTTACTGATATTTCTGCCTTTCTCCTTCATCTGTGTTTCTGATCTTTTGAAGAGTTTGCTCAAGATTATCTTCATTGGCTTTTATAATTTCATTTTACTCAGATATATGGGATGAGATAGTGAATGGGAAAATTGAAAGAGCAAAATTTGTTGTTGTTGTTTTTATTATCAGAGCTTTACTGCCTTTACTTTCCCCCCAGTATGTATTCATTTAACGTTTACTCAGTTCAGTATAAAGAGCTTAGGGACCTGGAATCTTTTTGCCAAACTGAATATGAGCTAACTCACTGGCATATATCTCAAGTGACCCATTGGTCCAATGAGTAACATCCTAGAAGAAACATGAGTTATTGTTAGTCATAATTATGCCTTCACCTTTCCAGGAATGCCTTTGAAGGCACTAGGCATCAGCAATATCTGTCATCAAAAACTCTTTTGTATGCAGTTTCTGTGATTGCATTCAGCTTATTCACAGCAGAGAAAGTTTTCTTCCTAAGATGATGGCTTTCTTTCTATAAAAGGTATCCATTATTTAGCCCGCCTGCAGAAAGGAAGTTGGCACAGATTCTGAAGAGCCAATCAATTCCTTAGCTGTTCTTCTCGAACAAGAAATCCTTTCTTGATAGCTCTAGAATTTTGCTGCAATTGTAGAAGTTGAGTACCTTGTCAGCTGGTCATTTGTAACCAATAAAACTGAAAAGATTATCTACCTCTATTTAAATTTTGTATAAATAAAGAAGATCTGTAATTCTGGACTTTTGTCTTGAGGGTTGACTGTATCATGGAATTCCTTCTGGACAAGATTTTGCTCTAGATCTTAGCATTCCTGGTATGAAGGAATTAGAAATCAAAGTCAGAACCATACCTATTAAGTTGTTAGTTGTTTTCATGGTGTAATGAGTTAAAGAATGAACTGAAGCACTGAGATATGAGTGGTATTGGTTATAGTTTTTTAGTTGCAAAGGACAAAATCTTTTTTGCACAGCTTACTAAATATAATAAATTTACTATAATAAGGATATATGAGAATCACAGAAGCCAAGGACAGACATATGATTTACCTTCAAGAAGGCTTTGGAATCAGAAATTGGAAGGACCCAGGAACTCTTTTTCTCATCTCTGCTCATGTACATCATTTTTCTTCCTCTTTGCAGAACAGCTCTTTTTTCCTTCTTCTTAGCAAAATGGGGCCACTCTTGTGTTTATGGTATGTTAGGATAGGCTAGGTTCTGCTGAAACAAGAAATAAATCCTAAAGGATGAAGATTTCTGTCCTCACTCATGTCACACTTTTCTAAGGGATGGGAAGCACTTATCCATCTTATAGCTATGCCATCTGGACCAGGTAGCCTCCAAGGTCACTGCTGTGGGGAAACAGAAAGTGAAATGATAGCAGGAATATTTTCAAAAGCCAAGTCCGAAAGTGGTTGGAATCACTTCTGTTTATTTCCCGTTGCCCAGAACTTAATCACATACCTCCAATCTACCTGCAAGGGAAACTGGGAAACAGGAGGACATATGGATAGTTAGCATGCACTAACAGTCTCAGTTACATATCTAATCAACAGACAACCCAGACCAATTAGTAAAACTCTGTGTTTCCTGGAAGTGTTTCCAGAAGTCCAAACTCCACATTCTTAGGGAAGAGACTGTGGCCCAGCTCTGGTCAGATGTCCACTGTGATCCAACCTGCTCTGTCTTGGATAGAGGAGCCTGTTAAATAGAATGGTTTCCAGGTTCCCACCAGTTTTAACATGTGACTTAAAAGTATAAGGGAAGGACAATATTTAGAAAGAGTAGGCCCGTCAGACAGTGCCTATCTACTACCTGAAGTCATATGTCATTTCTGAAGCCTCTGAGAATCAGTCTCTCTCTTATGCTATTTCTTAAAAATGGTATCTGTGTTTTACGAAATTCTTTACTTAAGATGAAAATATAGTGAACCCACATGGGAGAGTTAGAACTTACTGCTGTTCTCTCTAGATAATTGTTCACAAAACCTATTTCTGGAAATACGGTTCCTGAATTGTGAGGGTGGTTACCAGATATATACATGTGGACATCGTTTTTCCTCATCTCTGCTGACAGTTCCTAGAACACAGAGATGTTCCTTCTAAATGGAGTCCTTCTAAATGGAACCCCAGTTGTAATCATCAGAGTTGTTCCAAATATGTCCATTCTTTCCTCCTTCTGGATATGTGGTAAGACTGCATTTCTCTGCCTCCTTTGTAATTAGGTGTGGACATGTGACTTAGTTTAGCTAATGAAATGGAAAGGGAAGTGACACATGTCACTTGCAAGCAGAGGCTTTGAGAGGCAGCGTGTGGTTCTCTATATTTCTCCCAGTTGAAGTAGTTGTAAACGCTGAGACGCAGTAGGCTCTCCCTGCCTACCCATGCTGGGCATTTAGCATGAGCAAATGATCAACTTTTGTTGTGTTGAGCCACTGAGACTTTGGGGCTGTTTGTTACTGTAGGTAACCTAGTCCATTCTGTCTTTTACACCCCCATCCATAGCCATCCCCACCACATGGGATCCCTACCAACAAGCACAATCATTGTGGCAATCCTGCCCAAAGCAGAGTGCTGTCCTTCCTCAATGCCATCCCTAGGAGGGCCAGCTGTGTGATTTTACACTCGCTTGGTAGTGATTGTGACACTTGAGTCTATTTGCATGGCCTTTTATTGCAAAAGCCATATGAATTATATAGTCACAGCTATTTTAAACTGGATGTGGAGGACCACGGGATACGTTATATTTGAAATAAATATTTAGACACTACACTGCTGCCACCTTCCAGAAGGACTGGCTGATTCACTGTGCTTACTACAGACTGGCTGCACAGACTACACTTTGTTAAAGATTAGATAAAGATAGAGTGCTAAATAGAGAGCAAGGAAGAGCATGAGACACTGCTGTGGTTCAGTACAAACAAAGCCTGCTTGTCTCGCTGCAGCAGCTGTAACATCCTTTGCAGGCTCCAGACTAATGAACCACGCTTTAGCTCACTTTCTAACAAGCCTTGCTTAAAGATGTTCTCAGGTTAAAAAAAGAATCAGGCAAATCAGATTATGTGTTAAAAGGACCAGATTTCACTTTAGTCATTAAAGATAAGACAATTAAAGAGGTATATAGAGATAAAGAAGAAATTCTAAGGACTCCTTCAAAACAGGTAGGACCCAGCATATGCCCAAACTGAATTTCTAAAAATACTAGGTAAAGTATTAATGGCACAAGCCAAGGAGAACCTTGAGAGCACCAGAGGTGATGGTAATGCAGTGAGAACGGCCTGAGAGCAGCAAGAAAGGAGCCCCTCGGCTGACGTCACAGTACTGAACCTTAACACTAGATTGTGCATTTCCTCACCATTTCCCCAAAGGCTTGCTCCTCCCACTCAGCCTTGACACTGCTGAATTATGGTTTTGGAACACCTCCAAAAAGGCTAAGCGTCTTCTTGTGCTTGTTCTCCATGACTCTGGTGATTAGCAATAGGCCTATCTTAGGCTCAGGGCCTATGTGCAAAGGAGAAAAGATGTCTCATCCTCCTTGCAGATGCTGCTATGAGCCAAGGTGTTCTGCCGGGAAAGCAGAGCACAGATCAGATTTCAGAACCCATTCACCCTCCTGGCCCAACCCTGAAATACAGGGTCCAACCTGCAGACTGTCCCCAGCAGCCCTGCCTATTTACCCACTGTCCTTAAATTCTTCATTGTTCAGCCCGGGAACTGCAATGAACAAAAGTTTAGAACTTGGCACAAAATTTCCCGAAGAAGATTTGATGATGATTATGAGGAGGAAGAAGAGAAAAAGAATGATAATAATTATATGATAATTATTATATTATTAATGATAATAATAATTATAATTATGTGACAATAGTAATTATTATTATTGTTAGTCATTCGTAATATTATGATTATTACTTACTATGGCACTTAGGTTAGTAGCATACTCCCAGAAAAGTCAAGTTAATGCTAAATTCTTATACTAATAATACTGGTTTAAATTTTTGTTCCTGGGAGCAAGGATTGAGCAAGGCTCAGACCTCAGATGGAAGGAGAAAGGAGAGCATGAGGAAGAGAGAAAAAGGGCAGAGTGTTAACGCCTATCTTAGGCTATATGTTGAAATTAGTGATTTTTTTTTTTTTACCTTTTTTTTATACCTCTCCTAAGGTGTCCTCTACCCTTGCTGTACACACACACACACACACACACACACAGAGACACACCCCTCTGCCCACTTCCAGAAGGGCAATATGCACTAGAATTATCTACTTCTCTCTCCCCAATGTGGGGAGGAAGAAATTTTCCTCTACTCTTAAGGTTCTTTTGGCTGTCTATAATTAAATAGACATGAGACAGAAGAGAAAACAACCAAATCTAACACATACATATGTGTGGGAACCCCACATACATGAGAGAATCAGAGACCCCTCATGCATGAGAGGTTCAAAAACAGAAAGGGAGACTGTAGTATACACGACATTCTGAGCTAAGGATGAGGTTAGGTGCCTTAGGGGCTTCAAAGGGTCATTGCGAGATGGTAAGAAGTACAGATATTTAGAAGTTTGCCCTGCCCTAAAGACAGATTTAAAAAATTTATTTTTAAAGGTTATCTCTCATAATCTCTTATTATGGGCATAGCCCCTAATTCAAATTCTTCTGCGTAGTTAAATGGGAACAGGAGTTTTGAGCCCACAGGGTCTTGGTTGCCTGTAGCTCAAAATCTATGTGCCACAAGAGGCGCATGTTGGGGTGACTTGTTCTAAACCCCCATACCAGCAAAGAAAATTCCCTCTTCCTGGTACAGCTAGTTTATAAGAGGGGAAGCATCAGGCTGAACCAAGCCAAATTAAGATAAGAATAACTGATAATAACAGTACTTTCCTGGCAGTTTGTTTCCCATTCTTTTTTGTTATATGTGTTATTTATTTAATTTCAAAGGGATACTTACCAAAAAGAATCCCCATCCCTGGCTGGATGTTTGCTCCTGGAAACAGCTCCCTAAGCTGTTCCTGCTTCCTATTATTTCTTCCCTCTTTTCCCTTAGGTACCTCTGATTTTCTAAAGGCTTTAATTTTTTTCCTACAATGACTTTGGTGCAGGAGAAGCAGGTACCCTGGGGACTTTTATGGAGGGGGCAATGGAACAGAGGTGGTGTCCATTTGTGTATTTATTATTTATTGGTTAGGGACTACACATACTAGGTACAAGGCAGGTTCTGAGGCAGGTGGGGGGCCTGATGTGGATATCATACATCCATATCCATCAGCAGTACACACTCTAGGTCCTAAAAAATCTTTACAGAAAAAGAGTGCTTTTTGTAGTGAGACATTCCTGATTAGATCTGAGTCAAACACGAATCAATACAGAGCATGAGAGCAGTACAGTGTGTGTAATATTACTGTCAGTGTGTCCCTCAACTGACATTGACTTGCTTGAAATTTTACATTATATGAAATTATTTTTTTAATTAAATGACTTCATGGTAAATAGCACTGTTCTACAGTGAACGCTGAGTGAGCTAATGATGCTCCCCCCACTCCCCCTTAAAACAAAGCATAATATGGGAAGAGAAAGTTGTCTTTTAATAGATTCCCAAGTATGCCTGAGTTACTATTAATGGAGGTTGATAAAGACATACTTGTTCTTATAATATTGATCCTACAGCCCTGGCCAGTTTGACTCAGTGGTTAGAGTGTTGGCTGGTGGACCGAAGAGTAGTGGGTTCTATTCTAGTCGAGGGTACGTACCTCGGTTGTGGTTTGATCCCAGGCCCTGGTTGGAGTCATGCAACCAGTCAAGATGTCTCTCACCGATATTTCTCATATTTCTCTCCCTCCCACTCTATCTGACGATAAATAGAAAAATATCCTTGGATGAGGATTGAAAAAAAAAAAAAAGAATATTGATCATACAGTCTGTAGAAAATACCAGAAATACAATCTTAGAATCTGAAACAAAGTAAATATATTCTTTTAATTTATATTTCAGGACTTCAGTAGGAAATCACTCCAGTTACATATCAAAAGGTTTCTGCTAGAGTTTCCCCAGCTTCCTGCCTCTGCCTCATTTGCACAAACATAAAAGGAATGTGCTGGTCTTTTTATTTTTATTTAAAAAACAGAAATGCAAAGAACTTGTTGAGAATATTTGATACAACTAAGTGAAGAACAGTCAGAGGAATTGTCCAAGTTTGGGTCTGGGAAGGGCTTACTCAGCAGCATTCTGCCACCCTGGCCACTCAGTGCCCTCCAGAGAGACCAGTATCCGAGGGCTGCTCAATGGGAGGGGCGAGCACGTCATTTGTCCCTGGGTTTAAACAAAGAGGCCCACAATGGCTATTTTGTTTTCTGCTTCACAGAAGAACAAAGCTAAAGAGTATGCTACTCATGATTAATTCTGGAGAAAAAACATTCCATGCAACTAGAATATTTTCCAAGATTTAAAACAAAACAAACAATATTTTCAACCCATTTCAAAACCCTCTTAGGACAACTGATATTATACAGTGTGGAGAGTGCTTAAGAGAATGTGCTATTTGTATTCATTTTTTTCCTGGCCTCATTCTCCTGGCAAATTTCAAGACCAACAAAAGACAAAGGCAGAGGCAAGGCTGCCCTTGGACCAATAGTGAGTAGGCAGCATGAGGTGAAGAACAGAGGGAGTTGAGGGGTGGGGAATGGGGGCAACTCATCACCCGTAAACTGTGTGACCCTGAATCATGGATCTCAATCTCTGCATCTGTAAAATGGGAGACTGGACTAGATCAGGGATCCCAACCTTCTCTGTGAGGCCTTCCCCCTGACTACTCACGGTGTGTTTCTACTTCCTTTCCAATGTACTATTTAAACCTCCCTAACCATGACATTCTCTTGGGCATAATTTTTATTCAATACATACAGATTTATATTTTATCAGCAGCTGCAGAAGTTCAGTCCTGGGATATATAAATTACAGGTCATTTCTTCCAGGGGTAGCTGGAAAAGGAGGGAAATGGGGTTGAACATAGAAAAGGACTTAAAACAGGGACAGAGTAGAGATTTTTAAACTGAAGATTTGGGTAGGACCAAGGCAAGCAGGAATAATTCTGTTTTGGCAGTATTTTTCTGTGTATCAGTGGGGAGGGAACAGAGAGATATGCATGTACTTGGCATAAAGTTACCGTGGGCAGATCCAGGGCTGCAAAACTCTGGGTATTGAGGGAAATCAGTTCTCAAAGGCTTTTTCATATCAAGCCTCCAACATTTCTCTGGGACCCAGATATTTAAGAGGCAGGGCCCAGATTGGAGTCAAATTTCATCTTAGGCTTGGTTCTCCCCAAAAGCAGACCTAAAAAGGGGGCTTTAATGTAAGCAGTTTGTTTAGATGTGGTCCTAGGAAGCTAATACAAAGTGTTAATGAACACATTACTGCTGTGGTCAGCTAAGGCCAATCCCTCCAGAGACCCCTGGGACACTGTGTAGGCCCCCACCTGAGTCATCCCACCTGAGAGGTGAGAGTTGGTACACTTTTCTACCAAATCTCTTTTGCTCCTGGAGGTATTAAGTTCCCAGCACCTCCAGGCTGCACCCCTGCTCCCGCCTTCCCAAGTCTGCCCCTGCAGTTGTAAAAAACCTTCAGGCTGTATCATAGATACCTATAATAGGAAGTCCCTGGAAAGTAAGAAATTTGGACAGGAAAATAGTGTGTCTGATAGAAACAACAAACTCATAAAATAAGACAAAATTTGGACATTCAGAGGAGGATCAACTCCAGAGTTTTTCTCACTATGGATATTTTTTGCAATCCTATAAAATGATTTATAAACATTTTATTGAAACTAAGAAAGTCCTGAAAGATATCTTGCTAGTGACTATAAAATGGTAAAGGGTTAAATATCCATACGTATGATAGTCAAGTTTACTAAGTTAAGATTATAAAAGTTATTTAGGCCCTGGCCGGTTTGGCTCAGCAGTTAGAGCATCTGCCTGTGGACCAGAGAGAACTGGGTTCGGTTCCCACTAAGGGCATACACCTCGGTTGCAGTTTGTCCCCCGCCCTGGTTGGAGTTGTGTGAGTGGCAGCCACTTGGTGTCTCTCTCACGTTGATGTTCCTCTCTCTGTTTATCCCTCTCTCCCTCCTGCTCTATCTGAAGATAAATGAAAAAAAAAAAAAGTCCTCGGGTGAGGATAAAAAAAAAAAAAAAGTCATTTAGTTTAGTATAAGAAAACAATCCTAATGGCTTTCAAAGGTTACTCCAAACATCGTTTCCCCTAACATGATTTCCATGTTAAGTTCTTGAACCACAAGTCCTTCTGTCCAGAGTTCTTAAGAACATGGTCTCCATAGTTGAGTAGCCACTATTGTACAGCCGTTTGTTATTTTATTTTTTATTGATATTGTTCAACCCCATTAGAAACTAAATTCTCCATAGTGATGCAGACCTCTCAACTTTTCATGGTACCCAGAAAAACTACCCTTGAACATAATAGTTCTTCAGTAATCTTATTGATGCCATTCTAAATTTTCTCAGTAGTTACACAGTTGTATTTCAAATACAATTAGGGAAATGATATAAATTTATAAGGGAAAATTAATTTTGATGACAAACGATCAAAGACATGAGTAGTTCACTTAAGAGGAGGAGGTTCACACAAAAACAGTAAACAGATGTGAAATATGTCACGCTCTTTTAATAAGTTGATTTGGTGAATGCTATTGTATGGTCTGACCAGAGCCCTTCCATTTGGTATCTGGTCTTTGAATTAATGCTCTTTCTTCCACTCCAGACAAATGGCTCTGACAGAGAACACTTCCTGGCCACAGCCGATGGATTTAGGCAGTCCAATAAAATGGATTCAGGCAGTCCCTTCCCCGGGAATGTGGAGTTGGCAGATGCGCAGTCACTGTCTATACGAAGCATGGGAATCCTCATGGCCAAGTCTCCTACTATGTGGAGGAAGCCAGTGTACACAGGAAAGCAGAGGCCAGAGACAGAGGGAGGAAACAAGCACCCAGCTGTGCTTCTACCTTTCCTTCCTATACAAGGCTGAGATTTCTTACCTGAAACCAAGGGTTCCATCTGTTACAATAGTAAAAAAAATAAATGTAGATAAAAGTAAGGTATGATCCTTATACCAATAGAATCAAAACAATACATGAAAATGAAAGTTTGGGAGCACCTGATGGTTCTGTAAGCTAATGCTTTTTTCTTTGGAAAGCATTTTGGACACATGTGACATGAATCAGAGACTAAACCTTTAAAATTCCTCACAACCCTGAGCTTATAAGTCCATGATTAATAGAAATGACCAAACACTTTTCCAAGTTATAAAAATTTGGGTGGATGAAAAGAAAGAAATTAGTATTTATTGAGTTTCAGAATACGACAAATAGTAAACTAAGAACCATATATAATAATAGCTAACACTATTGAACACTTACTATGTGGTAAGCACAGTTCTAAGGGTTTATATGTATATATTATCACATATAATTCTCAAACTAATCGTATGAAGTCAGTACTATTACTATTTCTATTTTTTAGATGAGCAAACTGTGCCTCAGAGTTGTTAGGTAATTTGCTCAAGTTCACAAAGATGTTAAGTGGTAGAGCGAGGATCCAAACACAGGATTCAAACCATACATTACATTATTTAACTTTGGAAAATTAGGAGATAATTCAAAGGAAAGAAACACCATATGGATATATATAGCACTCATTAGTATATCTAAAAACTCGAAAAGCTCATATACATCCCTGTGGGGAAATAAGACAGCAAGTATTATACATTGGTACAATAAAACAGTATATTGCTAGTAGAAATGAGAAACATAAAAAGTGGATAAAGAACTATAGAAAACAATAGCAGATAAAAAAAAGTATATATATTATTCAGAATGATGAATACTGGTTTCTAACAATTATGCACAATTGTTTATGCTAGCAGTAGAATGGAAATAGTCTTCAGGGTTTATCAAAACATGGAAATTTTAGGGATTTTTTTTCTTTTTAGGAAGTTCAAGTTGCTATTGAGACTTAAATATTCCTATTTACCTTTCATTGTAAAGTTGATTAAATACCATTTAAAACAAACTTATTAAAGATTTAAAGTAGCCCTGGCCAGTTTGGCTCAGCAGTTAGAGCGTCGGCCTGCAGTCCAGAGAGACCCGGGTTCGGTTCTCGCTAAGGGCATGTACCTCTGTTGCAGTTTGTCCCCGGCCCTGGTTGGGTCGTGTGGGTGGCAGCCACTCGATGTGTCCCTTTCAGTTGATGTTTCTCTCTCTCTCTTCCTCTCTCTCCCTCCCGCTCTGTCTGAACAAAAAATGGAAAAATATTCTCGGGTGAGGATAAAAAAAAAAAAGATTTAAAGCAATATTAATGGAAGAAAATAAAGAAGAGAGGTTTATGAGATTAAAAAAGTTTTTTTTTTATGTGAAAAGCCTCATTTGAAGAATATACATAAGAATGGGAAGGACTATATAACATGCTAAGAAGAGAAAATGGTAAATCAAAAAGGTAAGCTCACATCTGCTTACCTGTCCCTGATCTGTTGCAGTCTTACCTATCCCTTAAAGTCTTGCTCCAATGCTGTCATCCTACGGTTATTTTTGTTTTGTTTTTTATTTTAGCTTTTAGAATTTTTTTTAAATTGTTGACTCTATTACATTTGTCCCCCATTTCCTCCACCTTTGCCTCCCTCTATCCAGCCTCCACCCCTCCTAGGCCTCCAACATGGGCTATGCATATATATTCTTTGGGTGATCTCTTCCCACCCTTGCCACCCTCCTCCCCTCTGAGATCTGTCAATCTGTTCCATTTATCCATGACTCTGGTCCTTTTTTGTTTGTCAGTTTATTTTGTTATTTAGATTCCACAATATAAGTGAGGTCATGTGGTAGTTGTCTTTCTCTGACTGGCTTATTTCACTTAGCATAATACTCACCAGGTCCATCCATGCTGTTGCAAAGGGTAAGAGTTCCTTCTTTTTTTTTTATAGCTGCATAGTATTCCGTTGTGTGAATATACCACCGTTTTTTTAACCAGTCATCTACTGATGGGCCCTTGGGCTGTTTCCAGATCTTGGCAATTCTTGGCCAGAAGCTTTTTTCTGAGCAAACATGGTACTTCATTTGTCTCTCTCTTGTGGTGCTTGTATTTTTTCAAGTTGTTTTATAGCTGTGTACTTGGCCTCCTTCCCAACCATAAAGGTAGGAAACACATATCTGCAACATTTTTGTAGGCCCCAGTTGCCTCACATAATGCTACACAGTGGGTGCCCAACATGTGTTTGTTAGATGAGTAAGTGATCTTACAAGAGTAAAGAGACAAAAGACTTGGAAGACCGTTTTGAACAATAAGCAACTATAATTGGGGATATTGAGATTGTTGTGCTTAAGAAAGTTATTCTTTCTGCCACATTAAGAAGGTGAGTGGTATAGTTCTGATGGGCTCCAGTAGGGTAGCAGAGCATAAGATGATTTTGATTTGATGAGCTCTGAAGCCAGTATATCTGGAGATGATGAAAACAATCTAAAATCTTGATTTAAGATTATAGCTGGCAAAGAACATTAAAAAGAAAAAAAGTTGAAGGAAGAGTAAATGGGAATAGAAATCAGATGAATTTCAGAGATGTTACCCCAAAGAAGACTTATAATTTTTCCTTCATAAGTCCCAAGGTCCTTCTTTTTTTATGGCTATTTTATAAAAAAAAAAAAAAGCCAGATTTTCTGTTTTTACCTCCTTTAAATCATAGTGAGTTAACTGGAATGAGCAAAGTGGATTGGAAATTGTTTCTAACACACACACACACACACACACACACACACACACACACACTTTCTCTTTCATGTCAATGACTACTTTTTTTTTACCAATTAGAAACAGACACATAATGTCAAAGAATTTCTATTCCTATTTGAATCCTAAAGTCCCAAGGATTCTTAACCTTCCCACTGATTGTAACTGGGAAGGCTATGTAGCTCTCATTCAAATGGTATACAAAATATCTGATGGTTCTTCCTTTCCTCTTTGCCTGAGTGATGAGCAGGAACATCTTGCAAGTTGGAATTGTAAATTTCCTTGATCTCAGGAACTAGGTCATAGATTATATACCATGTTTGAGCAGTGCCAAGCTCAAATATTTACTAATATGATTTTATTGACTACCAGTCACAAAGATATAAACCCTCCCAATACCTACTCTTCTGTAAGCAGATGATTCCTCTACCTTGTCCATTAGTCCTCTTTAAAGAAATTTTTCTTTGGATAATTTTTGGCTTATTATCTGTCTTCCCTCACTGGAATGTAAGTTTTATGAGAGCAAAAGTATTGCCTGTTTTATTCAACTGCGGTATCCCCAGAGCCTACAACAGTGCCTGGTGTTCAGTAAATTATGTGCTGAATAAGTGAATGAATAAATTATAGAATAACCACGTATTTCTCTGCTTGTGGCTTTAAAGTCTTTTGTAAATATTAACCTGAATATCTTACATGAACACACACACACGTGGCTCTTCAGTGACCTCTCCTCCCCTACTATCCTTCCCCACCAGCTCATCGGATAAACTAAGTAATCATTGGCTAGGCATAAGGATCCATTTATCTGGCTTTCACTGAATAGAAAATGAATATGATTTACTTTTCCAAAAACTTATCTGAGGTACATATATCTCAGAAAAGATGTTTGTAATACTAAAATATATTTTGTTTTATTAAATCCAGATTGTTGGGTGGAGTCCCTTAGTTAAAGTCACTCTCAAGCAAAATGAATTGCTTGCTATTCTCACAAAGAGTTTACAGGAAGCAATTTGTAAAGGTTGCCATCAGACTGAAGTCATTGTTGGCACCAGGAATCAGTGTGTTATCAATCTCAAAGCAATTATTTAACCTGGGTCTGCTCAGAGAAATCTTCATAATGCAAGGAAAATTGAATCCTACTGCCTCAGATTATAATCACTTTTGATATCATTCCAATTTGATTATAGAGTTTAAAATATTTGACATATCAGTTTCTCTCATCCTCCCACTATGTAGAAATATCTATTTTACATGTGCTTAACCCTAGACCTGTCATTACCAACTATATCATGATGAGTTGTTTTTAAAAAATCTGTTCTCCTTTCCTGCATACTTAGGAAATCTGTATAGGAATAGCTAGGAAATGAGTGGTTTCCCAGCATATTCTGGCCCATTCCATCCAGAAGCTTGCCTGCTGGTCAAATAATAATAGCAAAAGAATTTCTACTCATCTTGGAGGAACTATCCTATAATCTAGGTGACAGATGGAACACTGGATCCCAGGCATGCAGTGAAGATGGACAACTTTGTGCTCCTAATTTCTCCCAGTGTGTTTATTTTTATCACTCTGGGTAAACAGGGTTTAAAAGATAGATTCATACCACTAGCAAACATTAGACCAGTTCTCTATATTTCCAACACTAAATAGGAAAATAAGATCTTGGCAAACCAAAATGATCAATGTTTAGCTCAATTCATTAACTGATTTAGCAAAAATGTATTGAATGCTTTGAGCCATGAGCACAAAGTACTCTGAAAATAATGCAGAAACATCTTACTGCATAGACTCCCCAACTACTAAATGATTTTGAATGACAATTTTCCTTACTATCCATTGGGAATAATCATAGACAGACATTAAAAACCCTCTGACTGTCTCAGGTAGAGATGCAGCAACAATCAAGTCTAAGTACTTAAGGATGCTTCACTTCATTGAGTAATTATCCTAAAAAAAGACTGACAAGAAATATGTGCTCCTCTCTCTCTTCTCTAAACACAATCATATCCATTGTTTAGCAGCTGAGACTGCTGTTTATAAGCCTTATCATTCAGCACCCTGGTCTCTGGGCCTCCCAGGCTGAACATGATTTCTTGATTGAGCCAAGTCATACATTTGCCAATTGTCCAGGACCAGTGTGGCCTGTTGGCTGCTATCACCCTCCAACAGCTGATGCTTATAGAGTGACATGATTTGTCCTGATAGCACTTCCACAGCCCACCTATTGTTCCCATCACTTGTCCATTCCACAGCTGATTAGGCAACCTCCTGTCAGTGGTTTTTGTGCATCTGGGCCAAAGAAATTAATTTGTATTATCATTCTTAGTTGCATCTGGCTAATTGGACTCTAGGGTCACTTCTTTGTCTTATATAATTAATCAAAGTCTACTTAGTTAATTATTACAATATTTGATATCTATTGAATATTTACACTGTGCCCGGGACTGTCCAAAGTGCAAGGAATACAACGGGCCGTGCAAGATCCAGTAGCCTGAAAAAATAATGCGCTTCTCTAATGTCTGCCTGGTTTTCCTATTTTTAAGTTGATAAGTGTTTTTTAAAATTAAGTATAAAACCACGATCACTTCCTTTGTGATCTATTGTTTCAAACTCAAATAAGTTATCATCTCTTGAGATCTGGTTAAAATATACTTCTTTTTGCTTATTATTTAGTTTAAAGATATTTAGTTACCTAAAGGACTTGTGGAATACATTTTGGGGGTAGCATGGAGTATTTGAGCTAAAGTAATTTAATTTAGCCCTAGCCAGTGTGGCTCATTTCGTTGGAGTGTCTTCCCATGCATCAGCACGTTGTAGGTTCAGTCCCTGGTCCTGGCATATATGGGAGGCCACCGACTGATGTTTCTTTGTTTCTCTCCCTTCCTCTCTTTCTAAAACCAATAGAAACATGTCCTCTGGCGAGGATTAATAAAATAAAATAATTTAATTCAAAATTCTAATGAGTGGTTTCCACAAATAGATATTTTTAAATCTTCTCTATTCTTTTGTATTACACTTGGGCATTTTTTAATCCTTATAGGTATATAACTGGGTCTATTTCCGAGGTTTGCCTTTGTTTCACAGATTTACATTTCTATTTTATTTGCTCATTGCCCTTTCTCTTTTTAAGAATATTTTTGTCATTCTCACCTTTTTACTTTTTAAAATAAATAACACCCTTTTTAAATTCTAAAGAGAATTCTACTTTTATTTTGATTGGGAGTGCATTAAATTTTTAAAAACATATTAAGAATTAACATTTTTACAATTTTTTATACCTCCTAAAGGTTATTGCTTCATAAATTTTATTATTCTGTTTATATAGCTAAACACTTCTTATTAAGTCTACTACTCTTTATTGCCATTGTAAATTGGATTCCTTTTTTAAATTAGGTTTTTCTAGCTTGTAATTGTTGGCACTCAAGAATCTTAATGGCTTTTCTACATTTTATATTTTATCTAGCCACTTATTATTTTATTAAGTCTAAAAATGTTAGCTGATTCTCTGAGCATCTTGTCAGATGCATAATCAATCATCTTCAAATAGTGATGTTTTTGTTTCTTTCATTATTTATTCCTCTTGAGTTTGTTTTATCTCTATTCTTACGTTGGCCTGAACTCTCAAACCAATATTAAATCAGAACGATAATAGAGGACATGTCTGTAATAATACCATTTTAAATACTTCCCCTCATGCCTTAAGCTGATCAGCAACACTGAGTACAGGAGGAAGTTTGAAATTAAACATTGCTATAAGGAAAATTTGGCCTTTATAAGTTTAATAACTTATGATTAACTTATGTTTCTTGGCCTTTTGGCCAAGATCTGGTAATTATGATATTGAGATGCTATGGATAAAATTGAATTAGGGCCCTGGCTGGTTTGGCTTAGTGGTTAGAGCGTCAGCCTGTGGACCAAAGAGTCATGGGTTCGATTCAGGTCAAGGGCACGTACCTCAGTTGCACTGTAGTCCCTAGCCCTGGTTGGGGTCATGTGGGAGGCAACCAGTCAATGTGTCTTTCTCACATCAATGTTTCTTTCTCACCCTCCCTCCCACTCTATCTGAAAATAAATGGAAAAATATCCTTGGGTGAAGATTAAAAAATAATTGAATTCGGAACTGGAAATATGATGTTTTTCATAATTTGAAGCTTTATTCTAATACCTTTGGTTGACATTGCTATAATTATCACAAAATTATAGGTTGAATATTAGATTTCTTTCAAAAATAGTATTTCATGCTAATTTAAAAGCCTATATAGCTACTAAGGAATAAACGTTTTTGTTTGTTTGTTTGTTTTTTGATATTTTGTTCAGATAGAGTGGGAGGGAGAGAGAGACAGAGAAACATTGACGTGAAAGGGACACATCGAGTGGTTGCCACCCACACGACCCAACAAGGACCGGGGACAAACCGCAACCAAGGTATGCCCCCTCAGCGGGAACCGAACCGGGGTCTCTCCAGACTGCAGACCAACGCTCTAACCGCTAAGCCAAACCGGCCAGGGCACTAAGGAATAAATTATGATTTTGAATAATAATATCAAGAATGTCTATTCTTCCAAAGTGTTATCCTCTTAGAAAAAATTACTGGAAGTCAAAATTATATAACAGAAGCTAAGTTTTTTCATAAAAAATAATATAATAAATTCAGAATTTAATTAATAACTAAAGGTCAATATCCAAATTTTCCTAACAATGATTACGAACATCATATTAAATAAAATGTGTATGTTATAAAATAGAAAGCTTTATTAAGTTTATCTATAAACTAACTAATTTATTGACTAGGGCAACACCATTACCCATCATATGTCTTTTGTTGTTGTTGTTATTAATCCTCACCAGAGGATATTATTCCACTGATTTTTAGAGAAAGTGGAAGGGAGGGACGGAGAGAGAGAAACATCTATGTGAGAAAGACATATCCATTGGTAGCCTCCTGCATGACCCAGACTAGGGCCGGGGATCGAACCTACAACCCAGGTATGCACCCTTGACCGGGAATCAAACCCATGACCCTTTGGTCCGTGGGCCAACACTCTAACTGCTGAGCCATACCATGCAGGGCCATCATGTGTCTTTTCCTAGAGCATCATCATGTTCTGTAAGCCTTTGTCATTTCATTGTCATTTCTTCATATTTTATTTTATTCATTTATTTATTTTTAAAGTACTTTAAAAAAAAAAACATACATTTGTTTTTTATTGATTTTAGAGAGAGAGAGGAAGGGAGAGGAAGAGAGAGATAGAAACATCGATGAGAGAGAACATCGATTGGCTGCCTCCTGCATGCTCCCCCACCCCCCGCCCCGGGGATTGGGTCCACAGCCTGAACATGTGCCCTTGACTGGGAATTGAACCGGTAAACCTCTTGGTGCATGGGTCAACACTCAACCATTGAGCCACACCAGCCAGGCATTTCTTCCTCTTTTAAAGGAAGTAAATTGAAAGATGAAGGGACAACCTGGCCGGTTTGGCTCAGAGGTAGAGCATCAGCCCGTGGACCAATGAGTTGTGGATTTGATTCTGGCCAAGGGCACAGTATCTTGGTTGTGGTTTGTCCTTGCAACCAGTCGATGTGTCCCTCTCACGTGGATGTTTTTCTCTCTCTCCCTCCGACTCGATCTGAGGATAAATAAAAAAAATATGCTTGGGTGAAGATTGAAAAAAAAAAAAGATGAAGGAACATATTGATCAAGTTAATAAATTACAGAAGGACTTCTTTCTTTATTTTTTTAAAATCCTCTCCCAAGGACCCATTCATTGACTTTTTTAGAAAGAGGGAAAGAAAGAGAGAGAGAGAGAGGTCAACATCAACATCGATGTGACAGAGAAACATTGGTAGGCTGTCTCCCACACATGCCTGACTAGGCAGGGATCAAACCCACAACCTAGGTATGTGCCCTGACCGGGAATCAAACCTACAACATTTTGGTGCACAGAACAACACTCCAACCAACTGAGCCACACTGGCCAGGGCAGCAGAAGAGTTTCTTCAGAGTGTTGAGTAAGAGCAGGGGTTTGGAGCAGAGGTTTTGGAGTAAGGCGTATTTGGGTACAAAGCCTACCTAGTTCTGCCTATTATTCATTTAAAAATATTTAGTGAGTTCTAGATGCAAATGTTACAACAACAGACAAAACAGACAACATTCCCACTATTATAAAGTTTAACTGTTAATAGCATTTTCTAGCCACAATGTAAAAAATTTGCTGTTGGTGTTTTGTTCTTTTTTAACTGTTCTGGGCTTCAACTTCCTCATTTATAAAATAAGAATAGCAGCACCTACCTCATAGGGTCATTTATAAAATTTTATTAGGTAATGTCTACAAAGCACTTATCACATGTTAGAACTCAATAACTGGTAGCTGGTTTTCATTTTCTGAACATCTGCTTTTGAAAAAAATTGTAAGAAATAAATACTCATTGTAGAAAAGATCATTTAAATAATTCATAAACTTATCATATAGAGACTATAATTTTAATATATAATTCCAGATATTTTTCTATGTATATATTTCTTAAAAAAGAATTTATGGCACATACTTTTTAGACTTTCTGAGATCCATTTTACCCAATTGCCCTTCGGAAAGGTTGGACCAGTATATATATCCCCCCCCCCCCCAATCATGTAAGGGAGTGCCTGTTTCTCTTTAGGGAGATTTAACGTCAATTGAAAACTTTTTTTTTTTTTTATCCTCACCCGAGGACATTTTTCCATTTTTTGTTCAGATAGAGCGGGAGGGAGAGAGAGGAAGAGAGAGAGAGAGAAACATCGACGTGAAGGGACACATCAAGTGGCTGCCACCCGCACGACCAACCAGGGCCGGGGACAAACTGCAACCGAGGTACGTGCCCTTAGCGGGAACCGAACCCGGGTCTCTCTGTACCGCAGGCCGATGCTCCAACCGCTGAGCCAAACCGGCCAGGGCCAATTGAAAACTTTTGAAAGAATGTTACCCTCATTAGATTCTGAAAATTTTACTCTTGCTATTGATCATGACTTCCAAATTAAAACAAAACATGAGATCACCAAGTCCATGTCATAATTAGAACTCTTTTGGTTGTAAGGAACCCATTCAAATCACTTCAAAAACAGAGTGTCTTCTAAGGCTATGTGGAGACTGGGACCAGAACCAAAGTCAGAAAGCTCTCAAGGTCCCAAGAAGTTACTTCTTATGCCTCCCGCTCAGAAACCTCATTAGCAAAACCATGGCATCTCTGCTTCTCTTCATGCAGCTGCTGACCCTGTCCTCCAGAGCCTGGTTTCCAGCTTGCTCATGGCCTATAGTGGCCTTGACCTTTCAGTCCAGGTCTTAGAGTCATTTAACCTCATCTTGTTCTTCAGTTCCAAGATCCTGAAAGATGAATCTAATTGACCCAGCTTATCTTCTTTTCAATCAGCACATCCAAAGCAGGGGTCACTGAACAGCCTATGGATGGGTGATTTGGGTCAGGTGTATTTTTTAGTTGATCAGTTGTGGTCAGGGGACAGGATCATGTAATACAGGTGATCACTAGAGCATCAAGAAGTGTGAGCAGGGAAGTGTATATGACATGGTAGGCATATCTAGAACATTCTAACCAAGGATCTTTGCCAGATGTAAGGGGTAGTATAATAATTGTAATTTTGGTGGTCTAATTTTTGAAAGATATTTTAATGGTTTATGGAGGCAATGGTTTGGAATATTTGAAATTTGAACTATTCTATAGTTATAGTTCTACAAAATCAAATGTCCTCCCACCTATGGCTCAGTTCTGATTTGTATCTCAATAATGAAAGGGTGGGAGAAAGTATTTGCAAACACATAACTATAAAAGCCTTATATTTAGGAGATATATATGTATGTATATATCTCCTCAACAGTAAAAAATAAAAAAACCAATTATAAAATGGTGAAAGACATAAAGAGATTTCACAGAATTTCTTCACAGAAAAGGGTATAGAGATGACAACAAATCACATGAAAAGATGTTCAACATCATTAGCCATTAGTGGAATGCAAGTTAAAGCTACAATGAGATCACTATGCACCTATCAGAATGAGTAAAATAAAAATTTTAAATACTACGTGCTGTATATCTAAGTCAAGGAAACATCTGATTTTTTGTTGTTGTTAAAGTTGAAGTTTTTTTTAGCTTTCGGTCTTTTGGAGATTAAATGCCTCTAAGAGATTCAACTTGAGAATCTCCACTGTGGCTCATCAGATTGTATTTTCTTACTGATGTGGCCAGAAGATGAGGAAATAAAAAATGAAGCTGGGAAAGGAAAAACAAATATATCACTTATTTATTCAGGTATTGAGACTCAAATTGACCATGTGGATTTTAAACTGAACTTCTCATTTAGTTTTCATTGAAGAGCTGCCCTTGGCTCAGAGGAATCACAGATTTTGAAATATTAGATGATAATTCAGTAGAAATAAAGTCGTAATTTCAAAAGGGATTCTAAATTTTGATGAACATGACTCATGCTATAAATTTCTTCAATTGCCCTTAGATTACAAGCTCTGAAATAATAATCTTCTCTAGCCAAGTTGTTCAATTTTAAGAAAAGTTCACTGAACTGAAAGCAAGGCCAAATCTCTGAAATTTTAGAGGCAAATGTATGAGTTCTGGTATTACACTAAATGTTATGGCTATGTAGTCAACTCTGACTAATGTTCTAAGCTGCCTAGTTGTGAAAAAGCATACCCTCTTTTAAAGAAACTACTGAAATAAAAGAAAAAAGCAAACATATTTGATGTTAATCTGGAGTCCAAAATTAAGACCAAATATACTAGTTCTAGACTAGATCTGTATACCTATGCCTGTGTGCTTTGGAAGAAGTGACTATTCAGCTTTAGAATTATATTTTTATCACAGGTCAAAACTTTCCTCTTCCTGCCCCCCCTCCCCCTCTCCTACCCCCTCCTCTTCTCTTCTGCCTTTTCCTCCTCACACTGAGCTTTCCAGGAGTAAAAACGTAGATGATAATCTGGTTGTACTTCACAAGGCAGCAATGTCTGTAGTGTTGATCATTTGTGTGTGTGTGGCGGGGCCAAATCCAAAACAGAATGCATGAATATTTAAACGCTCTAGTATTGTTTCATTCTAGAAAATACACAGGTTTGGTTTCTAGTGCCAAACAGATCCCTAAATTTTGTTATTGTTTTTACAATTCACACAAATGCATAAAAAATGGAGCTGGGGTTCAAATACCTTCTTATTTAGGATTTTGGGGAATCACAGTTTATTTCCATTCTACCCATTTTTAATTGTATATTGAAATATATTTTTTACAATGGACTCTTCTATTTTATCCCTTTGTATATGTTCATTTTATTTTCATTGCAAAAGTAAGTCAATAAATATAGTTATTTTTAGAATATATACACATATATATATTTTAAAAATTTGTAAAGTAGAAAGTAAAAATCTCCCACAGATGGTCCCCATTCTCAAGAAGTAGACATAGTCAAACTTTTGGTATCTTTCCAGCCTTTTTTGAAGAACATTCAGGCACACACATTATTTATTTTCACAAAATCAAAATTATATTCTACATATTATTACGTAACTTCTACCTGATAATTCAGCAGACATTTTAATTTATATTTTACTTATTGTTATTTAAGTTGAACATTTTTTTATATGTTTATTAGATATTAACATTTAGTTCTTTTGTGGATTACTTGTTCATGTTTTTTGCCCTTTTGCCTATTGGGTATTTGCTATTTACTTATAGTTGTTTTATACTAGCAATAGTAATACTTTCTCTGTTGTGAATGTGTTTTACAGAAGTTTTATATTTTTATGCAGTTAGTGGTTTATTTTTTCCTTTGTGGCTTCTGAGTTTTGTGTCTTACTGAGACAGACCTTTCCACCCCAAGATTATAAAACTAGTTTCTGTATTTTATTCTAAAACTTTTATAGTTTTGCCTTTTTACATTTAGCAATTTAATCTCTTTGAAATGTATTATATACATACAGTATAAAGAAAACTCTATCGCCCTGGCCGGTTTGGCTCAGCAGTTAGAGCGTCGGCCTGCGGTCCAGAGAGACCCGGGTTCGGTGTTCACTAAGGGCATGTACCTCGGTTGCAGTTTGTCCCCTGCACTGGTTGGGTTGTATGTGTGGCAACCACTCGATGTGTCCCTTTCACGTGGATGTTTCTCTCTCTCTCTCTCTTCCTCTCTCTCCCTCCCACTCTATCTGAACAACGGAAAAAAAAAAAAAAAAAGAGAGAGAGAACTCTATCTTTTTTCTCCTAGATGAAAATCCAGGTGACCCCAAATTGCTTATTGATTAGTTTATTATTTTTACAATGTTTTTTTTTTTTTATCCTCACGCGAGGACTTTTTATTTTTTTTGATATTTTGTTCAGATAGAGTAGGAGGGAGAGAGAGAAACATCGATGTGAAAGGGACACATCGAGTGGTTGCCATCCTCACGACCCAACCAGAGCCGGGGACAAACTACAAACGAGGTACATGCCCTTACCGGGAACCGAACCCGGTTCTCTCCAGACCGCAGGCCAATGCTCTAACCACTGAGCCAAATCAGCCAGGGCTTGCAATGGTTTTAAATGACATATTTTTCGTATACTAAGTTTCAAGTTTATATGGATTTGTTTTTGGACACTATTTTATTCATTGATCTACTTCTGTAACAATATTACACTATTTTAATTATTATTGTTTTATAGTAAACTTTGTTGAAGACTGAGTTTCTTCTCATTATTTTCATTCTTATAACTTGCTTTGTAGTTTTTACTGATTTACTCATCTAAATAAACTTAAAATTTTTTGCCAATTTCCATTAAAAATCCTATTGGAACGTTCAAATTTGAGGTGATTCATCTTTATAACATAATATTTTCCCATCTAGAATCATAGCATATTTTTCTCTTTTTCGGAATCTTTTTAAATACTTTTTAGAAAGTTTTATAGTTTTCTTCATCTCTTTTGTAGTTTTGGATAAAGTTGTTCTATTGCAGTTGATAGTTTTATTGATAATCTAATATGAATGGGGTTCTTTTTTATTATTTCTAATTGGCCATTGTTGGTATCTACAAAGGCTACTAGTAGTTTATATATTGACCATATACTTGTTTCTCTTACTAAAATGTCTTCCTTAAAAGTTTCTTTGATCAATTTTTTTTGTATCTTTTTAGATACATAAGCATGGCATTTTGTTTTATCTTTTGTAGTATTTCTCTCTCTCTCTCTCTCTCTCTCTCTCTCTCTCTCTCTCTCTCTCTTGGTATGTGCCCCTAGCGGGAACCAAACCCGGGACTCTCTGGTCCACAGGCCAACACTCCATCCGCTGAGCCAAACCGGCCAGGGCAGTATTTCTCTCTTTTTATGTATTATCTGTATATGTATGTGTATAAGTATGTATGTATGTATGTTTCTATCTATCTATCTATCTATCTATCTATCTATCTATCTATCTACAGAGAAAGAGAATGAAAGATTTTTCCACCACCTTATTACGTTGGTTGAGGTTTCCAGAACACTGTTAAACAATAATAATGATGACAAGCATTTTTGTGTTGTTTCTGATTCTGGGAATCTCTCTAGTGCTTTAAGATTTCATATAAAGTTTGTTATTGATTCCTGACAGATACTCTTTATCAAATTAAGTTTTGTTCTAGTCTTAGCTTACTAAAATTTTTATTGAGAACTGGTATTGCCTTTTCTGAATAAATAAAAGTAAGTAAATGACCTTTATCCTATTAATGTCATGAATTAAAGTAGCAGATTTTCTGATGTTGAACCATCCTTCCATTTCTAAATTCAATTTGATTGTGTTGTATTGGTCTTACATATGCTGCTATATTTAATTTGTTAATACTTAATTTAGATTTTTTTACCCATCTTTTGTATAATTTTTGTCTAGTATTGGTATAAAATATTAAACTTATAAAAGGAATTTGACAAATTTCCATTCTCTGAAACAATTTAAATAACATAAAAATTATCTGTACCTAGAAGGTTTAAGAACTTTTACTCACAAATTTACCTGGGGCTGGAACTTTGGGGGAAAGAATATATTTGACTAACTTAAAAATATTTTAAGGATATTGGCCTATATTTTACCTCTTGTTGCACTGTATATGGTTAGGCAAATTTATATTTTCCTAGAAATTCTTACATTTTATCCAGTTTCTCAATGTATTGTTATAAAGTTATATATACTATTTTAATATCTTTAACATATTCTTTATGGTTATATCCCTATTTTATTATTGATGTTATAATCACTTGTTCTCTCTTTTTTTTTTTAATAATCAATTATCAGGTTGCAGATTTTATTTCCATTCAATTTCTGTTTTATCTTTATTACTTTCTTCCTTCTTTTGTTGTTGTTCTTTTTCTAGTTTCTTGTGTTGAATGTTCTGTTTATTTACAGTCAGTCTTTTTCTTACCAATAGATTCATCTAAAAAGGATTATATACTCCTCTGAGTAAAATTTTGTCCATATCCCACAGCTTTTTCCTTCTTATTTATTTTATTAAGGTGTAATTTATATACCATAAATAAAACTCACTAATTTTAAGCACAGAATTCAATGATTTCTAGTAAATGTATAGAATTGTGCAACCATCATCACAATCTAATTTTAGAACATTTGCATTACCCTAAAAAGCAACCTTCTACTCTTTTGCAGTCACTTCACATTCACCACCAATAGCCCCAGGCACTTGGTCATTTTTTAAAAAACACAAATGTCCAAATTCCACTGCAGGGCTGTATTCAATCTCTCTGGAGGTTTTAGGGGAGATCTGTCTCCTGATTATTCAGACTGTTACAGAATTTAGTTCCTTGCATTTGTAAAACTAAGGTCCCCATTTGCTTCTTGGCGGTAAACTGAGGGTTGTTTTAAGTGTCTAGAGGTCACTGCACTGGGCTCATGACCCTCTTTCACTATCTTCAAAGCCCACAATGCCAGTTGTTCAGGTCACATTCATCTGATTCCCAAAACTTTTCATATGTAAAGTTGCCGTAGACACTTATTTTTAAATGTTCTATAATCTCATCATTTCTCTTTGTAATCTATGGGTCACTTAGAAGCCTGTGTTAAAATGTCTTGGGGAAGTGTGTGTGTGTGTGTGTTGCATTATGATTAGAGAATATAACTTGTATGGTTTCAACTTTGGGAATTTTATTGGAATTATCTTTGTGACCTAATACATGATCAATTTTTGTAAAAGTTCCATAAGCATTTGAAAAAAAATATGTATTTTCTGCTCATTGGGTATAAAATTTTATATATTTATGAGATTTACTTTGTAACTGTGTAAATCAAATTCCCTATATCCTCATTTATTTTCATTGGCTTGATCTGTCATTTTTTAAGAAGGATGTACTAAAGTATGCATTTTATTTTAGATTGTGAATTATTCCACAATTTTTTGGGTGAGAAAAAGCACTATGTAGACCTAAATCGTGTTATATATATAGCCAATATTCCTGAATAGAAAATAGCTCATTAAAACTACAGAGATCTTGCCCTGGCTGGTTTGGCTCAGCGGTTAGAGCGTCAGCCCACAGTCCGGAGAGTCCCAGTTTGGTTCCTACTAAGGGCACGTACCTCGGTTGCAATTTGTCCACAGCCCCGATTGGGGTCATGTGTGTGGCAGCCAGTCGATGTGTCTCTCTTGCATTGATGTTTTTCTCTCCCTCTCTCCCTCCCACTCTATCTGAAGATAAATGCAAAAATGTCCTCGGGTGAGGATAAAACAAAAACAAAAAGCTGGAGAAATCTGTTTAGATAGTGTCACAAAAGCATCCCCACAGGTTTTTGCTATTTCTTCTTCTTGCAGTTATTGCACTAACCCCACTGGTACAGAACTATTAAGTTGGTTTTTCTTTATTCCTCATTAATTGTCCTGAACATGGAGTATTTGTTGCTTCCCAAGGTTTATAGGCTAGATACTTTGAAAGAATACGGCAATTCGAGAATCTAGTGAAGCATTCTGAGAGTAAGGTGGGGTTCTATAACTAATTTAGTCCCCAATCCCAAGGGAGGAAATTTGGGAGACAGAGCAGTTTCCAGGTCTCAGGTCTCTACTTTGCTCACAGCCTTTACTATGGAATAGACTTTTTATTGACTTGCATTTTGTAAAATTAAAGTTTGGATAGTTTGTTGATTTTTGTTTTTAATTTAAATTTTTTAGCTTAGTCTAGTGACCACCACCATAAAGAACTATGGCATATAATTTTTTTGGTTATAAATTAACCTCCCAAGTGCTGCCTTAAAAAAAAATTTGAAAAATTTTTTACAAATCACATAATCCCTGTCTTAAATGTAGTGACTCTGCATTCCTATGTGCAGACCTAATGAGTGTACACCCAGAAAGAATTGCTTCCATTCCCCCCAAAAAATGTATGGGTTTCCATTATAAAACCATTTTCTCCCCCCATAACTTAATCTTAAGGACCTTAAATGCTTAGTTTGGAGAGTTAAGAAAATGTAAACTCTATTTTAAGAGCCATACTCTGCTAACTTAACTTTTTAGGAAAACAAATTCAACAGGGTTCTATATGATAATGGGCCAGTGAAGATTTACTGTCTTAGTTATTTTGAGGGCTTGAACCTCTTGGTTTTCTGTGAATTACTAAACTAGTTTACTCTGCTGAACTTAGAATTAACAAAATAAAACCATCAGCAGCATAAAAGGAAAGCTGCTGCAATATCCTCTTATCAGAAAAAAAGAGACAAGGCATAAAATCTTCGGCTTTAGGAACAAATAGTAAATCATTTATGCAAGAGAGATTTGGGAGAGGAAATGTGGCATCCAGACAAATAAATAAAATACTGACAGTGCAGTATTAAAATGAATTTAGCTAGCATTTAACCAACGAGTGAAAATAGCCAGGTTTTGAGCTTCAGGCTGGTCGAAGAGCACAAACTTCTTAGGCTGTGTATGCTGATCCTCAAGCAGAATTTTCCTCTCAATGCACATTTCACATACTTTCCTGAGAACATGCTGTCAGACTTTAGATGCACCAAGATTGTGGTTCAAGATCATGGAAATACAGACATCTTCACAGGAAGGTATATAAAAGGCTGTAGTCAAAGTTCAAAGTAAAGAGTGAGATTTATCTGTTTGTCCTTTCTTGTCAGCTACTCATTGGTACCCAAGCTGTAAAATGCCTTCTTTTTCCTTTTCCCTCATCTTAACTAGAACCCTGTAGATGCCACAAGAACTCAAGTCTAAACCTTCAATTCCCTGACAAATAAGTCTGGTAGTTTCCTGCTCACTACCCCGCCCCCACCCCCACCCCCACCCCCACCCCCGCAACCCCAGTAGTCTTTTTCTTCTGCTTTAAAATTTTTGTAACATTTAGTACCCATTCATTTGCCAAGTAACCATGTGCTAACTTGTGACTTTTCCCTTTACTATTTTTAAACAATTATTTACTTGTTTCCTGTTATTGAATGCTTAATATTTATATTTAATCATTTATATTAGTTTATAAGTTCTTTGAAGTCAGGGTCCATATATTCAAATATTATTCTTATTTGAATAAGAAGGGAAGAAAGGGGATGGGAAAAGTAGTAACCTCTACCTGCACTGGAACTCTCAACTATTATAAACCCCTGAAGCCAAAGAAACATGCCCATTTTAAAAAGACAAGGTACAGAACTCAGCCAGGTGGTATGTTATAGCATGGTTATTATAATTACTATTATTTTGGAGTGTCCACCAGTGGCTTAGCAGTCATATCCTGTTAAATATATCTTGCTGGGCATGGGGGAGGCAGCTAGAAAGGCACCAGAGACATACAGGGAAGAACTGAGTTATTTGGCATCGGGGCAAGAGCTGGAGGGGCAGCTTTGTCCCAGCCAGACTTGCTGGCAGAGGCCATTGTTCCTTTGGTGAGCCCTTCCCCCATGGGGTCGGCAGATGGGCACCATATCTGGGAATCCAGCAACCTAACTCACACTGTTTGCCCTGCCCTGGTGATTCCCTGAGACCCTACCCCACCTAATTTTCAGGGCCACCCAAGCCATTTCCAGTGGCTTTACCATAGGAATGACCTGTCTGGGCTCATGCTTTGGATTTTCCTAAAATCTCTCAAATAAGCAGCATCTGTCCTCAGTGAGCCCCATACTTCTCACTAAGTGGTTCCAGGCCTGGCACAACCAGCAGCTGGCCTTGGTACACAACTTGGCCTTGCCTCGACATCTCAAAGCCCAGCACAAGGAGCAGCCATATGCAGATTGCTTTGTAGCTTATACCTAATAGTCCTGGATAGAACACAGGCAGTGACTGACCTTGGGAGGCTCCAGACCCAGCACACCCAGTGAACAGCTTCAGACCATGCTGAAGCACCACCACCCAACCACCTTCACAAGTGACACTCTCAAGCAGTGGACTCAGTGGGTACCAGAGCCCTGCTGAAGTAAGTCTTGCTCTTTGTGGTGGGCCCTCGCACAGCTGATCCTCCAAGGTGGTCAGAGGTTGGTGGTCAGTGGGCACAGCCTATCCTTGTAGCTGATCAGGCTGAGTAAATCCCTCCATTGATGTGCCAACAGCAATCAAGACTCAATTACAATAGAAGGGTAAACAGTCCATGTGAGGGCGGAGTGTATGTCAGGGCCCAGATGAGGTGATTAGGGAGGCTGTGCCACTGGACTCTACAGGACACTTACTACAATAGACCACCCTACAAAGTCTAGGAGACATAACAACTCTACCTAATACATAGAAACAAACACAAGGAGGCAGCCAAAATGAGGAGACAAAGAAATATGTCCCAAATGAAGGAACAGGACAAGAACTAAACAAAATGAAGATAAGCAGAGTTCAAAACACTGGTTATAAGGATGCTCAAGAAACTTAATGAGGACCTCAAGACATAAAAAGGGACCAGTCAGAAATGGAAGGGTGCACTAACTGAAATAATGAATAATTTACAGGGAATCAATAGTAGAGTAGGTGAAACTGAGAATTAAACTATCAATTTGGAATATAAGAAAGCAAAAAACACCAAATCAGAACAGCAAAAAGGAAAAAAGACCAAAAAAATGAGGAGCATCTAGGACAACTTCAAATGTACCAATGTTCACATCATGGAGGTACCAGAAGAAAAAGAGAGAGAGCAAGAAATTGAAAACCTATTAGAAAAAATAATGACAGAAAACTTCCCTAACTTGGTGAAGGGAACAAACATACAAGTCCAGGAAGCACAGAGAATCCCAAACAAGATGAACCTAAAGAAGCCCACACCAAGACACTTCATCATCAAAATGCAAAAGGTTAAAGACAAAGAGAATCTTAAGAGCAGCAAAAGAAAAGCAGATAATTACCTATAAGTAAGCTCTCACAAGACTGTCAGCTAATTTCTCAAATGAAACTTTGCAGGCCAGAAGGGTGTGTCAAGAAATATTCAAAGTGATGAAAAACAAGGACCTACTACCAAGATTGCTTCATCCTGCAAAGCTGTCATTTAGAATCGATGGACATATAGAGAGCTTCCCAGACAAGAAAAAGCTAAAGGGATTCATCAGCACCAAACTAGTATTATATGAAATGTTGAAGGGTCTTTTTGAAGAAGATAAGAAATATGAACAATAGGATGGGAATAAGTACATATTTATCAATGATTGAATCTACAAACAAAATGAACAAGCAGAACAGAAACAGACTCACAGATACAGAGAATTTTTATTGATTGCCAGATGGGAGGATGGTTGGGGCATGGGCAAAAAAGGTGAAGGGGTTAAGAAGTACAAATTGGTTGTTAGACTGACAAACCTCAGAGGGAAGAGGGGAGAGGGCAGGAAGAGATAAACCAAAAAAAATTATATGCATGTATGCATAACCAATGGACACCGACAGTAGTGAGGGGAAGGCAGAAAGGGGGTGGGGAGCAGGAAGGAGGGGGTCAATAAGGAAAAAGAAGAGGGGCATCTGTAATACTTTTAAAAATAAGATAAATTTAGCTGGGGAAGCTAAAAAAGAGTGAATAAAAAAGTGTAAGAAAAGATGCCCTGGCCGGTTTGGCTCAGCAGTTAGAGTGTCAGCCTGTGGACCAATGAGTTGTGGGTTCGATTCCAGTTGAGGGCACGTACCTTGGTTGCAGTTCATCCCCATCCCTGGTTGGGTCATGCGGGAAGCAACCAGTCGATGTGTCTCTCTCACTTCGATGTTTCTCTCTCTCTCTGTCTCTCTCTCTGTCTCTCTCTCTGTCTCTCTCTCTCTCTCTCTCTCTCTCTCTCTCTCTCTCTCTGTGTGTGTCTCTCTCTCTCCCTCCCTTCCTCCCACTTTATCTGGTGATAAATAGAAAAATATCCTCGGGTGAGGATTTTTTTTAAAAAGTGTAAGAAAAGAAAGGGGTCAGTAAGGTAGAGTAGAAGGGCCCAATGAGGAGCAAGGCCTGAAGCTGACCCAGGTGATAGGATGCAGGCCCAGGCAATAGCTCGTCCAGTGAACAAACAGGATAGAGGTCTAGGTGAGCATCAAAGATAAGAATGGGGGCAAGGTCTGCTCTCTGCACAGTGATTATCTGAGCTACAAAAACAAGTTCAGGGTTTCAAACAAGCTACCTCTCCATATCTATAGAGCTTTTATGCTTTAGTTGAGAATAAAATCTGTTCTGGATCGTTATAAGGATCTCTCAGTATAGATATCATTTAGGATACTAGGATAAGTCCCTTTTGCTCTTGCTATTTTTTTCTATACTTCCTAGCATCCTTGCTTTTCCTTAAGACCCTGGAATGGTCCTATCTCATTCTCATCAACTCTACCTTCCGCACCATGTCTTTTATTCATGTGCTTAGCCTTATCTGAATGCTCCTTCCTGTCTCCTCTGCATTCAGGCTGTCAGCATGAATTCCCTACTGTAGAGAACCACATTCTCAGGCACGAGATGCACTGTAAAGCTCCCAGTGTCTGGCTGTCTTAGCATGTGTTTGCAATATCAGTACCTGGAGTGGCAATAAAGCCCTATTCACAGAAGATGCTATGTCAGACTTCCACACTGACTTCTATTATTCCAAACCTTTGGGCTATTCTAAAGAGCTTTATCTGTTGCTCCCACTTTCCTCAGCATTAGGTGTGTGCCCATTTCTCCTGGCTATTTGTTTAAGTAGAGTGTACCTGTTTGGTTTTTTTGAGCAGGAATTAAGAAGCCCTGTTGATGGTAGCTTACAGGGTTACTCCGGGTCTGTACAGACTTGCTATTTCTCAGATTATTTATGCAATTTATTTGTCTACATTCTCTTACCTCTGTATCTCTAAAATCCATCTTAATGCATTACAGCCCTTAGTGCCAAACCAATTTTTTTCTAATACATGTTTTCCCTAAAGCCCCAATACCTTCATTCCTTTGTCCTGATTTATTGCTGCTGCCTAACCACAGCTAGAAGGCAGAAAAATTAATAATAATAAAAAATTTAAAACCCTAGTAACAAGCACATCAGGATTAACATACTAGGTCTATGTTAAACCACCCAACAATGAACTAACTCATCTTTAATTTATTAGCTTGATTCTGATATAAATTCTGAATGAAAAGTAAAAGGTTGTGTAGATTAATAATATTAAAGTTGCAAAACAAACCCCTGAAAAATAGGAAATGTTAAGCAAAGGGAGCTATGCCATCTTTAATTCATTGCTCTGTTCCTAAGCAATTCCATGCATGCAGGATGTAGGCTCATGGCTGCGTTTGTTTGTTTTGTGTTTTTTTAAAAGACCCTGCCATACCCAACCCATCAATGTAAGGTATAAACAGCACAGCGCATTACTCCAAACTTTGCATCCTAACTCACATGTACTCTGTGTGACATTGCCATGAAAAACATTTCATTATGACCTTTTATTAAGTATTACCTGCCTCCGTAAGTTCTACACAGATAGGTCTATCATTCTAGAGGCAAAAATTGCAGTTCAAGTACTAGATAAATCCCCAAGTGGTCTAAGAAGGTATTAATAGCCTTCCACAGTATTCCCTCTGCAGCCATGGATTAAACACTGTACAGTTGAGGAATCTAACCCAACAATCCATGGGGTGAGAGGGGGAGAAACTTCCCTTCCCCCTTCTAAATTCTTTCAGCTGGTCTAATGATGAGATCTGTATGAGACAGATTAACAAGAGGAAATAATCGAGTTTAATTGCATACATACATATGGGAACCCCACATACATAAGAGGTTCAGAGACAGGGAAAATGAGGTCTATATGACATTCTGAGCTAAGGAAGAGGTAAGGCACATTGGGCTTCAGAGAGGAGGAAGGTCATTCATAGGATGACAAGAAGAGCAGATGTTCAATAATTAAAAGTTTTCCATGCCCTATAGATAGGTCACAAAATATTATTTCCTGTGATGACTCTTATTATGGGCAAGGCCCCTAATTTAAATTCTTCAAAGGAGAGGTAAACGTTTCTTGAGTCCTCAGGGTCTCAATTGCCTTAAGCTCAAAATAATTCACATGTCAAAGAGGCATATCTTGGGGAGGCCTGTTCTGAACCCCTTCAAATCTCAGAATGAAAGGAATATCAGCGCTACCAAAATGTGGTTTCTGCCGGGCTGGTGGGGCTCAGTGAATTAAGCATCAGTCCCATGGACTAAGAGGTCCCGGTTTGATTCCTGGTCAGGACACATGCGTGGATTGCGGGCTTGATCTCTAGTAGTGGGAGGGCAGGAGGTAGCCAACTGATATTTCTATCTCTCTCTCTAGAAAAAGAAATAAAAACATAGTTTTTTTAAAATATGGTTTCTGTCCCACCTGCTGGGACTGACAGGAAAAAGTGAAATCCTCATGTTAATTCTACAAACACTAGACATTTTTTTTTACAAACAACTTCGTTAATAATTAGCTTAAACATTTTCCTTTCAATATTTACATGAGCAGGTCTGAACAGGAAACAACAATGTATCGCACGTAACCTAATACCCATTATAGTAGAAGTATCAAAGTTCGAAAATGATTTACTTATAAAAATAAACCAGAGAAGATTTAAGATTATCACAATAATATCATGGCCTTGCATTTGCATTTCAATACACATTCTTGAGAGAGAAGCAGAGGTATAAACAGCACAGAGATGAAGCCAGAAACCACACATGAGGCCGTGTTGTTTATGCCAACACTATTATTCTATGCCACAGGAAAGAAAAACAAACAGAACTGTTGCATTACATTATCAATTTTTTAAAACAAACCTTTATATCATACAGAGGTAGAACTGAACCCAGCTCACTTACCTTTCTTATTATAGTCAATGGTTACAATTAATTAGGTTTTACTTACCATCTAAACCTACATATAACAACGTGACCTTGGAGATTTACCCACCGCTAGCGTATTATTGGGTTGTAGTGAAATGAGGTGTAGTAGGGAAAAAGAATATAATCTGGGGGAAACAGTGGAATCCCTGCTAAGCCTTAAGGGTGACACCACCTTGGTGAGGACACCTCAGACCAGCCTAGTCTTGCAGGTTGAGAAACTCCATTTTGCTAGGGCTCTATCATTTCATTCATCAGACTGAGACAACTGATTTGGGCTGCCCTTCTGTCAAGTGATTGCTATATAATGTTATTCACTTACACATGTTATACACTTCCTTTCTTCCTGATATCATAATACCCTGAGAATTGAATTTGTGGTTATGAGTTGGCTGACAAACATGGAATCAGATGAAAAAGTGGAGGATGGTCTCAGGAATATCCTCCAGGCCATGATGAGGTTTGAAGACCCACAATAGAGAATACCTTTCTAGTCACAAGCCTGGGTGGATTCTCAGAGGAGGCACACCCTCCTCTGAAGAGTGCTGGACAAGTACTGCCAATAGCCTACTCTTTGGGTTTCCTTTATCTATGCTCTAAGCTTCCTAAATCTGTTTCACTCAGACATATATTCCTGCAACTATTAGGGCTCTGTGGCTATACGTAATAGAAATGCACTTTTGCTAACTTGAGCACAAAAGTGGAATTTCTTGGAAGGACCTGCAAACTGTTACACAAATTGAATGAAAAGTTAAAGTTCTGGGTCTCTAAAAGAAACCATGCAGCTGCCCTTAGAATGCTTACCTCTTTGTACGAGGAAACTGACATTTAAATAAAAAAGAAGCAATGACGTGGATCATTTTGCTATAGAAATACACACACATTAATAGAGATTACCAAGAGAATGGTCAATTGTCCCTGGCAGGGGTAGGGATAAGGTTCAAAGTGAGAAGAGTTTTCAAAGGGGAGGTGATATTTGAGTTGACTCTTAAAAGATGAGTAGTAGATGTTTGCCTAATGATCAAAGAAAGTACATTCAAAAAGAAAGAAAGGAAGAAAGGGAAGGAGGAAAATGAGGGGATGAGGGGAGGAAGGGAGGAAGGACAGAGGAAGGAAGGAAGGAAGGAAGGAAGGAGAAGAGGAAGGGAGAAAGATGGGGGGAGGGAAGAAGGGCATTCAAGGCACAGAGACATGGAGGTATGAAAGATATGGCATATTTAAGGAAGTGAATGCTATTCCACATACCTTCAGCACAGAGTGGGGGTTGGTAAGCTGGACTTCAGTGAGAAAAACTGGAGAGGAGGCAGAAGACTGACCATGAAGAATTATCTTGCAATAAACAGCCTGTAGGATACTGGTATTGAATTCAAAAACAAGTTTTATGTGTAAAACTTCTACAAACCAGAAACATATTTTTAAATATTCACCCAAGGATATGTTTTTTAAATTGATTTTTTAAATTAATAAATATTTGGTACAGATGTTTCTCCTTTTTTTCCCCCATTGACATCCTCCTCCCACTCCTGCCCCCCTTTCACAGTATTGTTGTCTATGTCCATCGGTTATGCATATATGCATAGTTATATGCATAGTTAGCTTTTAGATATGTGTAAGCTAGTTCCTCCGGCTGGGGCAATAGAGGGTGATTCACAGAGCCCAAACTGGTTATCAGATTATTCTGGACTCTTTCTCCATTGTCCTCATGGATATGTTCATGCAAGATGTGGCACATCTAGACATAAATAAACCTTGAGAGGGGAGAATTGTGAAAGATTCTGTCTAGTCTGGACAGAAGAATTTTGACCATAATACTCAACTAGTGTACATTCAGCTCAGGTACTGAATAACTAAAACCTGAAAGTGTTCTTAAATTTTGGAATTTATGAAGACAACCAATGGATTTGTTGAGAATAACTGAATCCTCGTTCTAAAATAATTTTAATGTTTAAATATTCTATCATATAATTGAATACAGTAAAGAATATTTTGCATTAAATAAATTATTTATTGTGGATTCTGCTATTTGCCTTCTTACTGCCTAAGGAAGTGGGAAAACCCCTAATAGTGTGGCTCCAGAAATGTTCTGGTTCTTCTAGCTTTTATTATTCTTATTATTATTTTATCTTCACCTGAGGACATTTTTGCATTTATCTTTAGGTAGAGTGGGAGGAAGAGAGAGAGAGAAACATGGACATGAGAGAGACACATCGAGTGGTTGCCACCCACATGACCCCAACTGGGGCCGGGGACAAACTGCAAGCCCAGCACGTGCCCTTATTGGAACCCAAACCGGGTCTCGCTAGTCTGCGGGCCGACTCTCTACCCACTGAGCCAAACCGGCCAGGGCTGGTTCTTCTAGCTTTTAGAAATCCTCTTGTCCCTCCTTCCTAGGCTGGGATTCTCTTTTAAGGACCCTTATTCCTAATGGCATGCTTATAGGCTTTGTTTATACATTCCTCAAAGTGCAGTTTTTACCAGTTATTTTCTACAGAAGGCTTTGCTTTCTTTCAAAATGCTCTGCAAAATGCTGGCTGACTGTTTTACTGGCTAGCAGGAAGAGCTACACATAGCTTCAGCTTTCTGTCTCTCTAACCTGAGTGTTCTGGGGCCATGCTGTGTCTGCACCACTTTCTGTGATGTGAAAAATACGGAGAGGAAGGATTGGTTATGTTTGGACACCATTAATATTCTTACCTTCTCTTATCCACACCCCTCTCACTAGATAAGTAACATAGTACTTTCCAATGGGATGTCACATTAATATCTCTGCCAGTCAAGAAATAAAACTCAACAAAATTTCCAATTTTGTACAAGATTACAATAAAAATCTCTAAGAAGAAGGGATTTTTAAGACCCTAAGATTATTTATAAATTTTGATTCTCCATATCATCTCAGATCCTTATTACCATAGTGCTTTTTAACTGTGGCAGATGGCATTTTCCAAAGATGGCTGTAACAATATCTCTCATCCCACGTGCACTTCTACAATGTGACAGCAAGCACTGCCTTCCCATCAAGAAGAGGTCGCTATTTCTCCACTCCCTTGAATCTGGGAAGGCCCTGTGATTGCTTTGACAACAGAATACAGTGGTTGTGCCAGTTCTGAGATTAGCCAGTAGCTGGCCTGGCAGTTTCTATTCTTGCCTCTTAGAAGCCACCTGCTATCTAAGAAGGGTGACTATCCAGAAATCACCCTATGAGAATTCCAAACCACACTGACAGGCTCTGGAGGGTGAGATGCTACATGGAGACAGAGAGAAGTCAAGAAGCACTAAAGCTCTGGACATGGAAGTAAAGGAGTCACCTTGGACATCCAGCCCAGCAGAGCCTTCAGAGGACATTGTGACTGTAACTTCATGAGAGTCCCCAGGCAAGAACTTCCCAGCTGAGCCTCATCAACCCACAGACCTATGAGAGATGATGAAGTTTTGCTTTGAGCCACTGAGTTCTAGGGTGACTTGTTAAGCAGCAAAGATAGCTGGAACACAACCTGTGGTAACTGTAGCAGGGTCTAAGGGCTATCCTTCACCCCAAACTTTAAATGGAATAAAATAGCACCATGTTTATCTATTTTACATTTTGGGATTGATTCTTTGTAAGAAAATCTTTAGAAAAGAGTGGCTCCACTTCTTTAAAAATTTAACTGTGGGTAACTGAGTGTTGGCTAAATAAATATGGACCAACCTTGAAGACTATAAAAAATATTGTGACATCAAATCTCCCCTGACCTTCAGACATGAATGTATTTAGGCCATTCTAGATAGACATGTATTTATGTCTGATTTCTGAAGCCCTTGATGAAGGGTACCACTTCTGGTTTTTACAGTCATCACCATTGGGAAACACTTTTAAACTCAGAGACTCATAGACTATAGATTATGTCCTACTCCTATAGCTACCCTTGTTTGAGTTCAGAAAAGGGGGCTCATGGCATCTTTCTTGGCAATCTGGACTCTACCTCTTGGAAGAGAGCAAACCCCATTTTCCTTTGTGCCATTGTCCTGTGTTAGACACAAGGTGATGAGAAAAAATGCATCTTAATAAGGGCATCCATTTTAATTAGAAATGACTTCTTCATAAAACTTGCACATCTTATGGCCCCGAGCTTTGCCTAATGCAATTGAAGTGCCCTTGCCAATCAAAACTGTTTTTTCTTCAACATTCAGCAGAGCTATATGTAGAAAGATTCCTTAAAGGCTTTCAGCATGCTCAGCTAAGAGCAGTGTTTTCAGTCTGGCTACTCTAGTATGCTGGTTCCTTTAATCATTCAGACCATCTGTGATGAAGACTATTTTGTTAACTCAGAAAACCTCAATTTCTGTAAGACTTTAAGATGAGGCATTAACATATTTTTATGGATTGTGCTACCATTGTGGTTTTGGAGACTTCTCATTTCTGTTATTAAAAAGAAAAACCTTGCCATCTAAGCTTCTCATAAGAAACTATTTTTATATTTATAATCTTTAAAGATGCTTATGGAAAGAAGTGCTTTGAACTCTTTCAGTAAGATTTAGCTCAGCCTAAAGCTTAACAATAATGTAATTTGAATGACGGTGTCTGATCCTACCTGTCAGAGATGCTGTGAAAAGATACATAAATCATAGTCAGAATCTCATCTGAAACCGGTTTAAAAATTCATGTGGCTAAAAGTCATTCCTGAGTGATCTGGTTTCTTAATACCATAGTGTGCCTAAATAGTAAGAGTTCAGAGCTGAAATGTACCTTAAGACTCACTTTACCCAACCCCTTTATGCTACAGATGAGGAAACTGAGGCCACACATTCAGATCAGAAAGCATACTCTTTCCACTGTCCTCTTGCTGATCAAAGTGTGCTTTCTAGAACCAGCAGCAGCACGTGGGAGCTTGTTAGAAAAGCAGGATCTCAGGCATCAGACCAGACCAATTGCATCAGAATCTCCACTTTTACAAGATCTCCAAATGGTTCATAAGCACATTAAAGTCTGAGAAGCACTGCTCCATACCACATTGTTTCCCAAGAACAATGTAGCAAGACTTTGGAATCAGATAGATCCAGATTTAAAATCCAAAATTTTTGCTAACCAACCAAGTGTGTCTTTCAGCAATTTACTTAACCTCTCTGGTCCTTAGTTTCCTCAATAGTTGAGCGCTGGGGAAATACAACCTACACCATGGAGATTTAATGAAATAATGTTTGCATAGTTCCTAGTCAAGTGCCTAACCATAGACCCTTAATAAATGAAAACTTCTATTACCACTGCTCTTGCTACTACAGCTGTTATAACTGCTGCTGCTGCTGCTGCTACTAACACTAATGCTGCTGGTGGTACTACTGCTGTGGCTATGCTGCTACTACTAATACTAATACTACTGCTGCTGCTACTGTTACTACTACTATTGCTGCTATTCTACTGCTGCTACTATTACTGTTCCTGCTGCTACTACCACTGCTGCTCCTGCAGCTAAAACTACAGCTGCTCCTGCTGCTGCTTCTACTATCTCAGAGAGGGAAAGTAGCCGCTCATATATTAACACATGACCAAAGTGAGAGTGGAGCCCAGGTCTCCTGACTCTTATTCCAGTGCAGTTTTCCCTGTACCTCATAATTTCTCTTCTCTTTTAAGTACAGTTAAATGCAAGAGTCAGCATTCTTATATCAGACCACTTCAATTCTTGGAGTAAGATGTAGAAAAAGGAGACTTTTTTTTTTAAGGTTTCCATTTAAAACTCCTGGAATAATAAAACCAATTTTCTCAATTATGTGTCTTCTAAAATAATCATAGCTTCCACTCATTCTGAGTTTCTTCTAGGTGGCACCTCCTGTTTCCTTCACTATGGAATACTGCCTTTCTCTAATTTTGCTTTTGGCCTCCAAAAACTTTTCCACAGAAAGTTTTCCTGGATCTAATAGTGCATTTGTTTTCTTAGAAAACAGGATATGTGTTAAATTACAGGGTGACCTTGATTTTTTTAAAATTTTTTTGACCTTGGTGTTTTTTGTTTTTTTTAAAGATGAACTTTTAGTATTTCAGTCTTAGTCGTTTCAGCATTTTTAAGTGTACCCATCTCCCCAGATATGTAATTGCATTTTGAATTATTGTAAAAGGAGAAAAAACCCTCATTGTATAAAAACAGGATTTCACCATTTTGAGAACTGAAATATATGTTGCTTTCTTTCTTTGAGGTGCCAGAATGACTTCTTATCCCCATTCTTAGAACTGAATACATGTGACTTAAGAATATTGACTAAAATGTTAACCTCTCAGCCTCAGCTAGATTGGATTACAAACTGTCATAAATCCTCTGGGTAGTGGAATAGCATATTTATGTGGAAAGTATCCAAATAGCCCAACAAGATCTGTAAAAATACATTGCAACCATTGATACCTATCAGATATTTCTCTCCCACTTATTTAAGGAAGTGTAAACAGAAGAACAAGATTGTACAGAAAAGCCATTTTCAAGCTGGCCCTGCTGAAGAAGGTAATGCAATTCCACGCTTTATAAGAAATTACATGCCCTAAGTTGGATGGGCACTAGGAAAGTTGTGCAACTGAGCCCATGAGTTAGCTCTTTATACCAGTGGAAGAGTTCTGGGATGAAACAGAAACCTTTGAACAAACCCTGATAGTGATGATGTATGTCATTAATATCAAAACTATATAAGGAATTAAACAACTCAATAACAAAAAATAAGAAGAAGAATTTTTAAATGGGCAAAGGACTAGAATAGACATTTTTCCGAAGAAGGCATCAAAATGGCCAACAGGTATATGAAAAGATGCTCAACATCACTTATCATCAGGGACATGCAAATCAAAACCACAATGAGATGTCACCTCACATCTGTTAGAATGGCTATTATCAAAGAGTCAAAAGACGACAAGTGTTGGCAAGGGAACTATATTGGTGGGAATATAACTTGATACAGTCATTATAGAAAACAGCATAGAAATTCCTTAAAAAAATGAAAAATAGAGAAAGAACTCATGTACATGGACAAGAGTGTGGTGATTGCGGGGGTGAAGGGGGATTGATGGAGGTGGAAGAGGGCATAGAAGGAGGTAAATGGTGATGGAAAAAAATATTTTTAAAAATGAAAACTGGAACTACCATTTGAGCCCTGGCCGGGTTTGCTCAGTGGTTAGAGTGATGGCCCGCAGACTGGAGAGTCCTAGGTTTGGTTCCTGCTAAGGGCACGTACCTCGGTTTTGGTTTGTCCCCAGCCCCGGTTGGGGTTGTGTGGGCGGCAACCAGTCGATGTGTCTCTCTCACATCGATGTTTCTCTCTCTCTCTCTTCCCCCCACCCTCCCACTCTATCTGAAGATAAATGAAAAAAAAAAAAAAAAAGAACTACCATTTGATTCAGCAATCCATTTATGGGTATGTATCCACAGGATATGAAAATGATATCGAAGAGATATCTGCACTTCCATGTTCACTGCAACATTATTTACAATGGCCAAGATACAGAAAGAACATAAGTATCTGTTAACAGATGGGTGGATAAAGATGTGAAATATATATATAGAGAGATTCACTTTAAAAAAGAATGAGATCATGTCATTTGTGACAACATGGATGAATCTGGAGGACATTATGCTAAGTGAAATAAGTCAGATGCAGAAAGACAAATATCAAATGATCTTATATGTGGAATCTAAAAAAATGTTGTACTTATGATAACAAAGTGAATGATGGCTACTAGAATGTAGGGAGAAAGGGAGAGACTGATGAAAGGCACACATTTTCAGTTATAAGATGAATACATTCTAATGTACAGCATGGTGACTACAGTTAATAATGTATACTTGAAAACTGCTCAGAGAGTAGACCTCAAGTGTTCTCACCACCAACACACAAATGTTACTATGGGAGACTATGGATATATTAATTAGTTTGATTGTGGTAATACGTATATATATATCAGAACATCATATGTATATCTTAAATATATACAATTTTAATAAATAAATAAAAATCGCAAAGAAAAAAAAGGAAGTAAATTATGCCCCTTATCCTACTATGGAAGTAAATAAGCACCGGATTTTCCATCTTTTGGAGCCTGAGACTCCTTGGCTGCTGCTAAAGAAGTGGGTACAGTGATGGGTTTCCCAGCCTGAGGGCTGAGTCTTAAACTTGGTCAGTTTAGCAAGCACTGTGCCTTATGCTTTGAACAAAAATGTAAGCATTTGTAAGGATCCTAATGAATCAGAAGATCCAGTATATATTTTTTAAAGCACTTCCTCAGTGTGTGTGCGCACACGCAACACGCACACATGCATACATACACATACACACAAAATGGCTAAATTCACACACACAAGAAGCTGCTTTATTAGGGTCAACAGGCCTTAAGCATGGCTCTAAGTGAGTTATAAGTCACAGATATAAATAAGTCTAACATTTTCTAAGTGGAGATATAGGTACACAAATATACTATGCTCTCCTAAATTTCAAAGGTGGTGTTTCCCAGACTCTTAAAAAAGAGATTCTGCCCTGGCCGGTTTGGCTCAGCGGTTAG
Source organism: Molossus molossus (assembly GCF_014108415.1). Classification (NCBI taxonomy): domain Eukaryota; kingdom Metazoa; phylum Chordata; class Mammalia; order Chiroptera; family Molossidae; genus Molossus; species Molossus molossus. Next base: position 44,979,933 of record NW_023425350.1, read on the forward strand.
AGTGTCGGTCTGCGGTCCCCAGAGACCCTGGTTCGGTTCCCGCTAAGGGCACGTACCTCAGTTGCAGTTTGTCCCCGGCCCAGGTTGGGTTGTGTGGGTGGTGACTACTCGATGTGTCCCTTTCACGTCGATGTTTCTCTCTCTCTCTCTCTCTCCCTCCCACTCTATCTGAACAAAATATCAAAAAATGTCCTCGGGTGAGGATAAAATAAAAAAGAGAGATTCTTTTTTATTTCATTGATTGATTGATTGATTTTTCTAAGCACTTATACACTAACCAAACACAATTCTAAGCACTTTACAAATATTAACTCAGTACCTATAACAGTCTTTACCTGGCAGGTACTACTTTTATACTCATTTTAAAGATGAGGAAATAATCACAGAGAGTTTAAGAAACTTGCCCAAGACTACATAGCAAATAAATGGCAGGATTGGAACTCAGGCTCTTTGACCCTGAACTCTGGGCTAATATTTACTATGCTATAGCATAAGATTATTATGTTGCAGTATTTTTTATACTTAGCTGGTAGTTAAATTTGTTACTTTGTAGTACTAATGAAACCAAAATGGTGAGTTCAATACTTGAGTGTGCCCATTATTGAGGCTCTTCATATACAATATATAAGCTACAGGCTATATTTTTAATTTCAAAGTTTTCAATTAATTATTAGCAAATCTTTTCAATTCACAAGACAATGATAGTTTTTCCTTTTAGGGTTATGTGTCATTACAACCTACAAATATAAAAAAACAAGCTCAGCATTATTTCAAAAATATCCTAAAGTTGCAATACAAGGGACCAGGTACAAATACCCAGACCTTACTAGAGATTTAGTAAGAGAGAATTTAAGAGACTAGAAACAAGTTACTTGCCTATTGAACACCTCGACTCTTTCTTTCAATGTTGCTATTTGCATGAAAATCTTCCCCTTAAATCAGGGTTTATTATATGTTGGACAAGTTTCCAATAGCCAACCATAAATTCAGAAATCAAAATCTCCCAGTACACATAAAAAACAAACCCCCTCCCTAATCTAGCCTGAGCGCCCCTGGGTGCTGGGACCACTGCATTGTGCTGGCTACTCCAGCCCAGCAGCGGGAGTGTTGCCATGACCGCAAGGACCTAACCATGTGGGCTGATTTCAATAACCAGCAGCTGCTCACTTCAGAAAAAGCGGGATGACAGCCCAGTTCTGAATGAGCATTTTTTCTCTGGGCTTTGACCTGACCTGAATATTGTTTTCTCATTGTATTTCTTTTATTTATTTATTTTTACATATCAACTTTCCTTGAACTTTCCTTCTCATTTGTGTTGCAGTTGGCAGGACTGCAGAATTCTCTTTCCTTCTGTAGAAAATGTTTTTGGTTATTTATTTATTTATTTATTTATTTATTTATTTATTTTTTATCCTCACCCGAGGATATTTTTCCATTTTTTGTACAGATAGAGTGGGAGGGAGAGAGAGGAAGGGAGAGAGAGAGAAACATCGACGTGAAGGGACACATTGAGTGGCTGCCACCCGCACGACCAACCAGGGCCGGGGACAAACTGCAACCGAGGTACGTGCCCTTAGCGGGAACCGAACCCGGGTTTTTCCGGACCGCAGGCCGACACTCTAACCGCTGAGCCAAACTGGCCAGGGCGCATTTATTTATTTTTTTAATTGAACAATTCCTGGGGTTTTCCCTGTGCCTCCTTATCTACCTCCCCACCACCACACACACTTTTTTTTTTTTTTTTTTTTATCCTCACCTGAGGACATTTTTCCATTTTTTGTTCAGGTAGAGTGGGAGGGAGAGAGAGGAAGAGAGAGAGAGAGAGAACATCGATATGAAAGGAACACATTGAGTGGCTTCCACCCACAGGACCGACCAGGGCCGGGGACAAACTGCAACCGAGGTACATGCCCTTAGCGGGAACCGAACCCGGGTCTTTCCGGACCGCAGGCCGACGCTCGACACTCTAACCGCTGAGCCAAACCGGCCAGGGCCACACACACATTTTATGTGCACACCACACACACACACACACACACACACACACACACACACACACACCTTTGCCTCATTATATAAAGACTCAGAACAAGGGAGGTGAGGAGAGGTAAAAGAGAGTTAAGGGGCATAAATGGTGATGGAAGGAGATTTGACTTGGGGTGGTGAACACATAGTATGATATACAGAAGATGCATTACAGAATTGTAAACCTGAAACCTATATAATTATATTAACCAATGTCACCTCAATAAATTCAATTAAAAAAGATCTCGAACAAATCTACTGAATTTATTTACTCTAAAAAGTGTGAAGGCCCAGATAGCACCTCCCCCCCCCCCCCCCCCAAAAAAACAAACACCCTCCATTATTCATCCATCTTCTGGCACATTTTCTTTGTCCTGTGAAAATCAAGAGGTGGAATAAAAACATGACTCTTATTCACATTATTGTGGACATAATCAGAGAATCTATGTTTAATCCTAAACATATTCTCAATTCACAACTCATTCACAACCTGTTTTGTTTTGTTTTTCTCTTTAATTACATGTTGGCAAAATGCAGAGAATATAAAAATATAAAAACTACTAATATGATTTCTGACCCCTCAGTCACAGGGATTGCAGAAAAGTTTTTTGTTTTTTTTTTCTTTATTGATTTTAGAGAAAGAGGGAGAGAGATAGAAACATCGATGAAAGAGAACATTGATTGGCTGCCTCCTGCATGTCCCTCACTGGGGATTGGGCCCACAACCTGGGCACGTGCCCTGACTGGGAATTGAACCAGCGACCTCTTGGTGCATGTGTTGACGCTCAACCACTGAGCCACACCGGCTAGGTAAAATAGGTAAAGAAATTGTTCTTGATGCAAGACAAGAGCTGTGCTATATTTGAGGTTAATTTTGCCCCCTCCAACTCTTTTTTTTTTTTTTATCCAATTTTTGTACATATAGAGTGGGAGGGAGAGAGAGGGAGAGAGAGAGAGAGAGAAACATCGACGTGAAAGGGACACATCGAGTGGCTGCCACCCGCACAACCAACCAGGGCCGGGGACAAACCGCAACCGAAGTACGTGCCCTTAGCAGGAACCGAACCCTGGTCTCTCCGGACTGCAGGCCAACGCTCTAACCGCTGAGCCAAACCGGCCAGGGCTGCCCCCTCCAACTCTTAAGGAATTTGGAATAGTTTGGAAATGAGGCTTGTACTGCTGTTGAACTTTTTTTTTTAAATAAACTTGAAACAATTTGTTTACAAGTTGTTACTAAAGACTGTCAGAGAAAAATGTTTGTGGACATGGTATCCAAAAGGCTGACAGAATCCAGAACTTGCTTGGTATTCAAAGGAGGGCTCATCCAACATTATCCTGAGCTGTGTATAATTACTTGCATGTTGGGAGCCAAAAAAGGGAATGCAATCCTGTGAGTGTGTTTATACTGAAGAGTTTGAGAAGCAAAACAATTCAGCAAGCATTTTTCAACCCCAGCATCTGGGAGTGATTAATTTGCTTGCTATGGTTAATAGAATGAGGTTGATAAAGTTGTCTTCAGCTCTGCATTGAAACCATTTGCCTTAGTTAAAGCTTTCTGCTTTGGGGTTTAACGTTGTAGCAAATGTTAGTAAATCTATTTATTTTTAATCCAAAAATGCTGTGACAAGGAAGAACCCTCTGCTTATGGTTTCTTGATCATTTTCTTTTCGGTCTTCTTCCCACTGTGTTCAGGAAGCTGGCACACACAGACATCTCCTGATCCCTTCTTCCTTACAGTTTAATGCTGCAGGGGCAAAGAGCTCCCAGAAGTGAGGCCCTGGAAATGTAGCAGGGTTTTTACATATTGTTTTTCAATAAACACATACTTGAGTTCCTCTGGAATATAGAACCTATTTTTGTTCCATTTTACAAATTGTAGGCCAGGACACTGGAAATTGTCATGTGAGACTCTCAATCTATTACATATAAAAGTAGTGTGACAAGTTCTGATGGTTTATGTTAACTGCTACACATTCCCTTTGTGACTTTTAGGAAGAACGTACTATATATCCATGTAATGTCCTCTCTATCCAATCTAACAATCCAACATGTTACAGGACACTTTTCCGACCTGGGGGCTTTTTCTCCCATTTCTCACTAAAGCATGCAGAATGAAGCACAACTGTCACTCTGACCTTTGTTTAATTCTGGATTTCAGAATAAGGGCAAGTGTCTTATTTTTGTTGATTGAGAGCTCCAAGTGTTTGACAGCATTAAAAGTTTTCTATAGTCCTGGCTGGTTTGGCTCAGCGGTTAGAGCATCGGCCCATGGACCAGAGAAACCTGGGTTAAGTTCCCTCTAAGGGCACGTACCTCAGTTGCAGTTTGTCCCCAGTCCTTTTTGGGGAAACCACTCGATGTGTCTCTCTCACATCTATGTTTTTCTCTCTCTCTTTCTCCCTTTCTCCCTCCCGCTCTCTCTGAAGACAAATGCAAAAAAAAAAAGTCCTTGGATGAGAATTTAAAAAAAGTTTTCTATAGCACTTTTGAAAGCTCATATTTCACGAAAACTCATATTTCATGAAATTTGCTTTTGAATCTTAGTGAGAAGCAAACTGAGGAAGTTCCTAAATATAGCCAGGTTTTCATCACCCCACCCTACTCTCTTCGCAAGGTTTATCTCCACACTTTGACAACTGTTTCAAATCGCTTATGCCCGATTTTTCTGTTGTCGTTTTTTTTTACAGACTAAATACATATCTGTCATTGTCCTTCATTGTAAAAATTATAAATTCTAGATGGATTTCTGTTTATATAGGGGTTGTTCTCACAAACAGTGACCAGCCTGCGGTCCAGGCCTTAAGCTGACACACTTACTGCTCCAGAGCCAGAAGGTGCTTGCTCAGAGGAGCTGTTTTGGCTTTTGCCTCTACACCCTCCGTCTCTGTACAGTTTGACACCTTCCTGTTCCATCCTTTAGGGATTAGAAGCAGGGACTGGACCCTACATTAGTAACTGAGTACTCTCATGCCATAGCTCTCAAAGTCTAGTGTATGGTCTAGACTGGATTGGTACTGGTTGGTTGTGAGTTTTCCCAGATCTGTTTTCTGATACAAAAAAAGAGGGGGTAAGCTCCATGAGTACAGGGACCTTTCCTGTCATGGTTACTACTGTACCTCATCACATAGAAAAATTTGGGTGCATATCACTTAATGAATATTTGGCCAATGAGTAAATAAAGGGATAAGTGGATGTGTGAGAGGCGAGTTTTTTCTGAAGCTGGATATATTCATTTTCAGAACAAAAACTTCTGATACTATGTCCTTTTTACCTTTATAATTTGTTTATTTTGTAAAAATTATTATATAAAATAAAAGTGTTACTAGGGACGTTTTAGACAAAAGTAAATATTTAGCAACTTGATATAAGTTCTGCAAATTCTTACACTGGTCCATAAAATTCAAAATCTGGAAATCACTACCCCAAAACATGTTTTTTCTTGCTGTTACCTTGTCTCTTGTGCTGTTATTCTTTTCTTCCTAAAACTTGCCCCAGAAGTGTTTTTTTTTTAAAGGTTAAATCCTAGGAACCAAAGTGAAAAACATAACTCACATTTGGAATTGCCAACACTGATGAGCATCCACCTTGTGTCAGGCCTGATGCTATGCTATCCTGCTTAAGTCTTGAGAGGTATGCATTATTATTTCCCTTTTACAGATGAGGTGACCAATGAGCTAGACTTTGGGTGGTCCATATTCTCCCACAATCAAGGAAGATCTAGAGGGCTGAGGAGGTCCAGGAGAGCTTAATGAAAACTATAGGACTGAACTGAGCCTTACTGGTTAAGGGCAGTTTGGTTGGGAAGAGAAGAAATTGTGATAAAAGCAAAGATGAGGATGGAGACTAAGCATCATGTAGTTTGGAACAGAGTCCAGACTGACCTAAATGAAACACAAGCAGCAGATATGAAGATTCTGGATTCACAGATGGTTGGACAAGATCATCATTTAGCAGGTACAAAGTTTCAGAGCTTGGTATGTTCTGGAGCTTGCTAATAGCAGGTACCCACTTAGTCAGTCAATGCCCTGAAAGATATATTTGTCTCTTTGAATTTGTTCTTTGGCTTTACATTATTTTTCTTGGAAAGATGATTGCACTCTTAACTGCTGGGCGTGTTTCCCTATAAGGAAAATTCTCTTCAGACCTTAGTACACAATCTTGCGGAACTTGAAGCATAATCATCAGTCAATAACCCTGTTGCTGAGTGTGCAAGGCATTCCTAGTTTTCTTTAAGAGCTCGGACTATTGAATTCGAAGTTTCCAACAGGAGCAGAAGCTCAGCCTATTACTAGTTTACAGCCCCATTTATGCATCCTTAAGCTTGGTGTAAAATTATGACATTAATCTTGTAAAGTCCTAGTTTTCCCAATGGTTATAGCTTATGGATCTGAGGACATGTCCACCATTAACTCTGAGTCATCTCATTTGAAGAGTGAAAAGTTGATGAACTACTTTATGGCACACATATAGCTTTACACATGTAAAGCACCTAGTGCAATGCCCTGTGATAGGTATTTGATAAATTATTGCTATAGTGGATTCTCATTATTTGTGGAATATGTGTTTGTAAATTTTCCTATTCCCTACAATTTATATGAAACCTCCAAATCAACACTTGTGGCACTTTCATGGCCATTTGTGGACATGGGCAGAATGTTGAAAATATGAGTCAGCCGACATACACATTCCCAGGTGAGGTTGAACAAGGTGATACTCAGCCTTCTTGTTTCAGCTTTTGGACTGTAAACAAGTGGTCTAGTTAGTGCTTCATTTTTCACTTTTTTTTTTGCTGTTTGTTGGTGATTTTGCTCTTTAAAATGACTCCCAAGTATAGTGCTGAAGTGCTTTCCAGTCTTTCTAAGTACAAAAAGTGCTTTATGGAGGAAATATGTGTGTTCAATAAGCTTTGTTCAAGCATAGGTTATAATGTTGTTGGCCATGAGTTTAATGTTAAGGACTCTATAATATATATTAAAGAAAGAGCCCTGGCTGGTTTGGCTCATCAGTTAGAGCATCAGCCCTCAGATCAAAGAGTTGCAGGTTTGATTCTGGTCAAGGGCACATATCTTGGTTGCAATTCAGTCCCCGGACCCCATTGGGGTCATGCAGGAGGCAACCATTCGATGTGTTTCTCTCACATTGATGTTTCTTTCTCTCTCTCTCCCTCCCTCCCTCACACTCTATCTGAAGATAAATGGAAAAATATCCTCGGGTAAGGATTTAAGAAAAAAAAAGACATAAGGTGTTTTTAAACAAAAACACATGTAAAACAAGGTTATGTATTAATTGGTTGATGAAAATCTGACCACAGGCTCACATTGTCCCTGGAAGCAATAGTTCTCTATTTGCTTATCAGTGTTTCCAGCAACTTTCTAGAACATAACAACCACAAATAGTGAAAAATACTATTTTTGTCATTATAGTAATTCAAGAAAGCCTAACTGTAGGGTTGCTGCCTAAGCCCAACCTATTAAGAGTGTCAATTTTAAGGTTGTATCAGGTCTTACCTTCTTTCCTCTGCTTCTACTTTACCAAGATTCTCAGAGTAGTCCACATTCAATAAAATGTCCCTTCAGTTCTTGAGCCAATCTTGTCCAGGGCAGAAAGCTAATAATCACAACCATAAGAAGTGGGTACTATTATTATTTATATTGTAGAGATGGGAAAACCCAAGCTCACAGAGTATCTAATGCAGCTAATTTGTAAGCAGCAGAGCCCATGGTGAGGCCCATGTATGTGCTGATTCCAAAGACAGTGCATCCTCAAAGACTGAACACACACTACTGTGTCTTTGTTTCCTAAATCTGGCTGAGCTGCCTCTTCACTCATTGTCTGCAAAAGTTAGTGCTGCAACTCCAGCTCTGGTCTCTTCTATCAGCCAGAGAGCATTCTCTGGGGGATCTTGAGGAGGGCCTGGTTGTGGTGAAGGATTTCCTCCCATACAACAAGCCCAAAACCACCAGGCTCTGGGACCTTATCTGGCTGTCCTCACATTCCTGCTAAGTGCCCCAAGCTGGACACATTCCTGACCCGGAGGAAGAAAGAATTCCTAGCATTCATTACCATCTGTCCTCCTTGGAGCTCCTAATCTGCAGTGGGATGGAGAAGGAAAAAAATCCTTCATTTCTAATGTTTAGAATTACTCTGAATTAAGTCCCACTCTCCAAGCCATAAGGGGGCGGGGCAGAGAGTGATTCAGAACCAGTGAGATATGTACCTCTTCTTATAACATGTTTCAGGATTATTGAATCAGAAACTCACATTCTTTCTCAATAGTCTCTAGGGCCTGTAAGGTCCTTGCATTTGATTTTCATTCCTTACTATGGTGTGTATTGTTTGTCGCTCTTATACATCATAGTGTCCTAATATCAGTTATACTCTGTAAATAGATCAGCCCAGATATTTGCATGAATATTACCTCTCTGTAACAATAGCACATATTACTTTTATAAATGGATTTATGCCTTACCATATTTTATTATTTACATTATTTCATTTGATCTTCACAAGAAATCTATGAGGTTGATATTATTTCCATTTCACAGGGGAGATATGTAAGCTGAGAATTGAAGTGACTGACTGCTGTCAAACAGCTGTCAAGGCAGAAATGGTCTGTGACCGGGTCTTCTGACTTCCCTCCACCAGGTTGCACTCAAGGCCTCTCATTATGCCATCACAGATGCTTCAAGGTGGTAACTGGGAGTCTGCTCAGTTAGTGGGTAACATCTGATTCTCCTTCCTAGAGAGGAACTTCCATGAAAGACTGGGGATTTAAAGGACCAGGCTGGGGAGCACTAGAGAGCTGGCTGGGGTACAAGATCAGAATGTCTCTGCAACAACTTAGTGTGAAACCGGAAAACTGAACCAGCATTTTAAGAAGCTGAGTCAAAAAACCAAGTCAACCACCTAAGCAGTGATTTTTAAGGTATGGACTATAGCCAGCTTGGTAGGCCACAAGCATCCTCCTGATGTTCCACAAACTGATTCCAAAATACACATCTCTTCTTTGGATCTTACTAACAAATGGCTTTTTTTTCTTTTTTTATCCTCACCCGAGGACATTTTTCCATTTTTTGTTCAGATAGAGCGGGAGGGAGAGAGAGGAAGAGAGAGAGAGAGAGAGAGAAACATCGATGTGAAAGGGACACATCGAGTGGCTGCCACCCGCACGACCAACCAGGGCCGGGGACAAACTGCAACCAAGGTACATGCCCTTAGCGGGAACCGAACCCAGGTCTCTCTGTACCGCAGGCCGATGCTCCAACCGCTGAGCCAAACCGACCAGGGCACAAATGGCTTTTGATGCCCTAGATTTTCAGTGTGTGCGTGCACGCACGTGTGTGTGTGTGTGTGTGTTGTGTCAAGCTACCTATTAATAACTGATGAGTTGTTAAGAGTTGAAGTATTTGGTATTTATAAATTAAAATTTAGCTCATAATTAGAGTTTACTGAGGGCTTGACTGAATATTCACCTGGCTTCCAGGCAATATTTGACAATATTTGCAAAGCTCCCATATAAACATGTATGGGGATTCATAATGAGCCACCCTGAGATGTGCCTCAGTGATATGCAGATTATTTTGAGCTAAAGGCAACTGTAGCTACAGGCTCAAGAGAAACTTCTGCCCCTCCCTTAACTACCTAGAATAACTTGAATTAGGGACTTTACCTATAATAAGAGAGGTAACCATTTTTTTTTTTTTTTTTTTTTTTTTTTTATCCTCACCCGAGGACATTTTTTCTATTTTTTGTTCAGATAGAGTGTGGGAAGGAGAGAGAGAGAGAGAAACATCGACATGAAAGGGACACGTCGAGTGGTTGCCACCCACACGACCCAACCAGGGCCGGGGCCAAACTGCAACCGAGGTACCTGCCCTTAGCGGGAACCGAACCCGGATCTCTCCGGACCGCAGGCCAACGCTCTAACCGCTGAGCCAAACCGGCCAGGGCGGTAACCATTTTTTTTGATCTAGCTACAGGGTAGTGCCAATCTCTATTTACTAAACATCAATACTTTTTATTGTTCCGCAATTACCCTTTGAAGCCCCCAAGGCACCTAACCTCATCCCTAGCTCAGAATGTCTTATGTACCTATGTCTGCTTTCTGTATTTGAACCTATCGGGCATGTGGGGTCTCTGACTCTCTCATGTATGCAGGGTTCCCATACATATGTATGTATTAAATTAAGTTATTTTTTTCTTGCTAATCTATCTTATGTCTATATAATTATTAGACCATCCAAAAGAACCTTAATAGTAGGGGTAAGTTTCTTCCTCCCCCATACATTCATGGGCAGATTATTGAGGTGTCCTCAATTTGGGGGAAGATTAGTTTGTTATTAGTATCAATCCTGTGTTGAGTTGGTTGTTTTTACAGTGGTTAATATTCCAGCTTTTAAATTATAAATTGCCCTTCATTTACTTCCATCACCATCTATTTTGTTTGAGGTGGATTGTTTGATTAACCCTATAGTAGGATAATGATATCTATGTAGGTCAACACAATTTATGACCTATACGTTTGTGGATATAAGAATGTCTAAACCTAAAAAACAAAACAATAACAACAACAACAAACCATTCAAACCTGTAGAGAATTTTTATAAAAATTTATTTGAGCAAAACAGAGGATACACCTGAAAACCAGATCTCAACAGATTGAGATAAATGCTTTGGACAATAACAGTTTGCAGTTTCTTTTTATGCATTTGAGATTAAGGAGAGAATCTAAGAAAGATTACATGAAGTGGGATTTACAGGATAGATAAGATTATGTGCTCTCTTGAGGATGATTAGGGTTTATTTCAAAGGTGTGTTTTGATGTACAGAAACAATGGACAGGGCTACTTAAGGCTTTTAAAAAAATCTTCACCTGAGGATATTTTTCTATTTATCTTCAGATGGGGGGGGGGGGGCAGGTTAAGAGAGAGAGAGAGAGAGAGAGAGAGAAACATCCATGTGAGAGAGACACATCAACTGGTTGCCTCCTACATGACCTGACCAGGGCCCAGGACGAACCTCAACCTAGGTGCATGCCCTTGACCGGAATTAAGCCCTCGATTGTTTGGTCTGCGGTCTGATGTTCTAACCACTGAACCAAATCAGCCAGGGCCAAAGATAAACCTTTTACTAAAGAAGTTATATGCCTGGGGCATTACTACTCACTATGTAGTCCTGCCCAGTTAGGACTTGATGATCAGATCACCCTATGAAGTTACTTTCCATAGAACTCCTTTTTTTGTCCACAAGTTTCCTATCACAAAATGTTAAAACAAATATGGATTGTCATACACATAGGAACCATTCATACCAATATTCCTAAAGCAGGTAGTCACAAAATCCACACAAAGTGCATAGCAGTAGTTCATTGCTATCAGGGAACTATTTGAAAAGTGGGAAAGGCTGGGGTACGTGAGTCTTGGAGTCTTTTGTCCCACCTAGATGGCCCTCAGTCAAAAAAGTTTGAGAATCGCCCTGGCCAGTTTGGCTCAGCGGTTAGAGCGTCGGCCTGCGATCCGGAGAGACCCGGGTTCGGTTCCCGCTAAGGGCGCGTACTTCGGTTGCAGTTTGTCCCCGGCCCTGGTTGGTCGTGCGAGTGGCATCCACTCGATGTGTCCCTTCACGTCGATGTTTCTCTCTCTCTCCCTCCCACTCTATCTGTACAAAAAATGGAAAAATGTCCTCGGGTGAGGATAAAAAAAAAAAAAAAAGTTTGAGAATCACTGGGCAGAGAGGGAGAACTTGGGTTCATTTTAGTGGGAAAGAACTACAGAGACCAGAGCTGGGTGTGTGATTTTGTTTCTCCTTTGGAGTCATAACCTAACCAGCATTGGAAAACAATAAAAATAGCATTTTAAATTTCATAAACTGCACTCATGTATGTTAGCTTATTTGAGTTCTAAAATAGCCATTATTATTAGGCTTGTTTTAATACAGAGAACACAGAGCCATAGAGAGGCTAACTGAGCTAGTTACTCAAGGCAACACAGCTAGTAGAGTATAGCCTGGACTCTGAGCCCCATCTTCTAACCCCAAAGACTATGCTTTGCATTTTATTACATAATCTAAAAGGAATGCTATCCCTTTTTTATTTGACCTCCCACAACAATTCAAAGTAGTTTAATTACTCCCCAAAATCGTGGAAAATTGACTTAATTATAACATCAATTATCACACCTATCAGTCAGTTCAAGAACCCAGCTGCCTCTTGTCTGGTTCTGCTGTTTTTATAACCTAAGTAAATATGAACAGCTGGCAATACAATAACCTACTCCAGAAAGCCAAGGTGACATTAACCTGATATCAGATCAGGAGGTTTTCATTATCCCCTGCAAATTTTACATCGCTGGTACCTGTACCTATATGTTTTAGGCCTTTGTCATTCCTGTAATCATCAGTTTAATTACTCTAGCATTCACAGTTTTCCTTTTGGATTATTTTTGTTTTCCATCTGTGTTATGTATTCCTCACCTCTCCCTACCCACCACAGTTGGCTCTCTTAACATTCTAGTTCTTGTCCTAAGTTCCTAGTAGGTAGCCAGACCTAAGATAGATGTACTAGAAAACCTCATGCCTCTTCACTATTGAAAATATTTTAAAATCTGTTTTTTTTTAAACAAATTTCTCAACAGTAATAAAAGACAAGACAAAGAATCTTAATACAAAGTCTACAATTCATATTGACAAAAATATAAAAAAATTTAAAAATGATATTAGTCACTAGTATACATAGGAATTTGAATCATTAAATTATATAACAACTTGATTTCAGGGTTAAATCCCAAACCATCACCAACAAAGTGTGTTGTGCCAAATATCTGGAGGTCTGGAGCTAAAACTACAGCTAAGCTGTCCTGGGCTATATTTTAGTCTTGGCAGACCCAAGAAGCAGAAGGACAAGGCATGCTTTATCTGAGCATTTATTTGTCCAGAGCACACTGAGCATATTAATCCTTCCCCTGTCTGGCAAATTACCCTCTTCCGTTGCCCCCATCCAAGTTTAGGTAAGAGAACTTGAGTAAAATTTTCTCCCCAAATATTGAGGGATTTCTCCTTGTTTATAGTTTCTTCTTCTTCTTCTTACAAGAAAACAGCTTCCAGCCTTGTACCCTCTTCTTTATGAACTCTTTCACTGGGTAAAGGAGAGATGGGAAAGGAAAGTTCTAGCTGGAGATTTAGTCCTGTAAAGACTCTCCAGCCTAATGTGCTGCCAATAAGGATGTAAGTTCCTTTCTTCTCATTTTTAGTGCCCCCTGGCTTCATCCACACCTCTCACCCTGCTGCACACTCTCTGGAGATAATCAAATTATACTCAAGACAAAGAGAAAGGGGAGATGGGTAAGATTCAGGTTCTACATGGTGAATCCTACAGATTAATATTTTAATTTTTCTTCCCTTTTATTACTCACTATTAGCTTGTGACCTAAAATTAACCTTGCCCTTTCTTGCAATATTTGGCAAATTGGGTCTCTGATTCTCATCAGTGGATGTGGGAGGAGAGGAAGAAAAGGGAAGGTGAGCACTTAAAATTATCATGGCTTCCAACATTGTCACTGTGTTTGCTGAATTCAGAACTGACTGTGCATAAAACAGGAGGGATGAGAGTGAAGTCTTGGAATTTAATGAAAAATCACTGGACTCTAGTAGTCAGAAGATCTGAGTTTTTTCAGATGTGTGCCACTGGGTAGCAGCTGACAGGTGAAAGGTCCTACACCTGCACCCTTTCAGAGAGCTGCTCATGCAGTGGTGCTGTCAAAGGGAGATGTGAGGCTATTTGGTGACAAAGGACAATAGCTCTAGAGAAAACAAAACAATAGTCTGAAAGATAAGAGTTTTGGGACTTGAGTCCTACCACTACCATTAACTGATTATAACAGGACCTAGTAGTCCGCAAAGCGGGGAGAATAATACATTGCCCAGCTTTCTTTCCAGAGTGGTAGTGACTATCAAGTAAGATACTACATATGAAAATAAATTTAAAAGTATTTAAAAACTTTAATACTTGTAAGATAGCATGACTGAAATGAGACAGTGGTCTAAGTAACTGCTAAGTTGCCTTCCAACAGTGTAGATCTATGCTATTGATAATCTTGACCTGAAGTCTGACAAATTTAATTGTAAAAACATTGGCAGGTCGTTTATGAGCAACCCTATTGTATTAAACAGGGTTGAACTAGTATGGAGAACTAATAAAATAGTAGTTCTACATAAATACATAGAATAGAATGACATAAAACACATAAAATAGAATAATATAAAGCACTGAACAGTGTTTTTTTCCACCCTATTAGTTTTGCACCTGGAATGAAATACCTAGCCTCTGAATGAATAGTAGTGGGATGTTGGGAAGACTGTATCATATTATAAGGGGGAATTGGAGGGCAGAAATTAGGGTAGCATCTCAGAGAACTTTGACCAGGATAACGAAGGGGTGGAGTACCTGGGCATATTTATCCCTGAGGGAAAAAATGTAATGGAAAGAACACAAATGCTGTCATAAAATATTGAAAGGGCCAGTACAGAGGAGATGATTAGATAATCTGTTCCAGAAGGCAGATCACTGTGCACAAAATGAAGCTGTTGGATTGAATGATCTCTATGTTCCTTAAATAAAATTCTGATATTCTATAGGGAGAGAGGCTGTGGCTGAGCACAAGGGAATACTTTTCATAAATAAGAGCTCTTCTTCAAAGGGCAGAGACACCCAAACTTGAAGATATTTTGACACTCAGAAGGAGCCTAAATTTAAGAAAAATATGGAGTACATGTGTAAATTCTAAGAAATCTAACTCCATGACAGTGTGGCATCTCCAGTTCTAACAAATTTTGATTCTTCAGCAGGATGTGTCCTGAAAAGTGCTAACTAAAGAGTCTGTGCATCCTTCACTGCCGGCTGGGATAGGTACTGTCTAGGTGGTGATAGCTATTTTCCTCTTTTCCCTGGCTTGGAAATTGCTAAGAAACAGCTTTTCCAGTACATTGGGATTGATAGTCTCATTTTCTACTTTATTTGGGGGTATTTTTGTTGTTCTTTGAAACCATCTGTAAACAGTTATTTTTATAACAGCTTCAAAACCAAAGCCACTACAAGCTTGCACCAAGAAAATCCTATATTCAGCCTAGAATGAGGATGTCATTGGATTCTGTTTAGCAGATAGCATGTGATAAACTGATTGACAAAGTCTAGAAATAAATTAAGATCATCCTGATGTTTAGCAATCTGACAGACAGATGGTACTAGCACAGTTTTAAGCTCTTAACTAGGTCATAGGCCTATAATGAAATATGATGTTTTCTGACCTTCTAGACAGCTATACTGACTGATTCTAGGACAAAACATTGCTGGATTTGGGGGAACAATTTCATCATCAACTAATTATAAATTTTCCAAGTGGAAGAACAAGAGTAGCAACAGTATATTCACTACACACCCTATTACCACTGAAGAGAAGCTCATCCACACACAGTTATAAGGGGGCTAAACATGATGCACAAGAACAAAAACAACTGTGTATACTAAGCAATTAGAAGGTAAAAGAAAGGCCAGGAGAAACAATGGCTATATTAGAATGCTTTCAGTTGCAAATGCCAGAAAACCTATCTCAAAATGGCCTAAGCAAGAAGAATTTATTGGCTAACATAAGAAAAGTTCAGGCTTGGCTGGCCCCAAGGATGCAGATGATGTCAAGATAACATTCCCACCCACCCTCTTCCCCTTGATCTCTCTATCTCTCATCTTGGCTTCATTCTCTGGAGAGTCCCATTACCTGGTGACCCCTAGAAATTCCAGGCTTTCAACTTTCAACATTTTTTCATCTCTAAGTCAAATAGAGACAGAACCTCTTTCCCAGAAATTTCCGTACAAGGCCCCTAATTGAGTTTCCTTGGCTTTGCTTGGATCATGTGCACTTCCTCTCACTAATGGTAGAGGTCTAGGGATGGGTAAATACAGTCAGAACCTAGACCTCAAGGACAGATAAATAGGAAAACTAGAGAAGGAGGAGGAATGAATGTTGGGCAGGCAAAAAATGACAGAGATCCACTTGCTTAGAGCAGCTTCATTGAATGTGGTAACACCACAGATGGCTGGGAAACAACTTTAGGTTATAGACCTAGGCAGTTGGAGGTCCAGAGTTTGCCATTTTATGAACAGAAGCATCAGGCCCATCATGGATGAATATGCAACAGCTCTAAGAACACCAAGCAGTTCTGGGGTCTGAATAGTCTTTACTCCAAGAACAGGTATCAGGCACGCTTGACACAAGAAGATCCCATGGCCTCAGCGTGGCCTCATCAGGCACAAGTGCGCATGCATTGGAAGTCTGTGAGAGTATGTGGGTATGCAGAGATGTTCAGAAGTAAGTGCCAGTGGCCTTGATGCTGTATCATGGATAACAAAACTTTCAGAAGAGCACAACAGCCAAGCGATGGTCCTGGAAACTTATCTTTCATTTGGCAATTGGTAGAAAAGGTCAGGGACAACTTAGGTCAGACTCCTCTCTGGGGGAAGGCAAGCAGGAAGGAAAGGTTGTAGAACATAGCTTCTGCTCCATTTTGGAGGTTGGTGGCTAGATCCAGATAAAGTAAAGTGTTTTTTTAGCAAGTTGAAAAAGAGGTTTAGTCAAGGAAGGGAAAAGCCACAGTGGAAGAAACAAGGGAAAGACTGGTGTTCTCTGAGGGCCTGAAATGAGCCTTTGAGTTTTAGGAGCCATGGATTTGCTTCTGAGCACACAGAAAAGGCATTGGCACATGTGACCCTTGGGGCAGCCTCTTTTGCCCATTATTACCAAACTTTAGTCATAATTAGGTATGGATATACCATTTAACAAGTATTTGCATTTCTTCATGCTACAGAAAGCATTAAAGTTTAATAAAAGGAAAATCATGTTTCTATCTTCCAGCCTTCTTTTCCATGAAGTCCATGGGCAAGGAGGAAGACAAGGGAAGGGAAGGGAGGGGGAGGGAAGGAAATGAAATGGAAGACAAGGGAAGGGAAGGGGGAAAAAAAAAACAAAAGAAAGAAGTTAATTCCATAAATTAGTTTGCTAGGACTAACAAACAAAGTGACACAAACTGAGTGGCTTAAACAATGGAAATTTATCATCTCACAGTTCTAGAGGCTGCAAGTTCAAGATTGTGGTGTAGTTTTTGTTGGTTCCTTCTGAAGGCTGTGAGGAAGAATCTGTTCCTTGCCTCTCACTTGGTTTCTGGTGGGTTGCTGGCAATCTTTAGTGTCCCTTGGCTTGCAGATGCATCACCCAATCTGTGCCTTTTCTTCACTTGGTGTTCTCCTTGAGTGAGTAGCTCTGTCCAAATTTCCCCTTTTTATAGGGACACCAGTAATATTAGATTAGGGCCCACCTTAATAACCTCATCTTAACTACCTCTGCAATCAATGACCCTAATTCCAAATAAGGTCACATTCTTAGGTACTGGGGGGTTAGAACTTCAACAACATATGGATTTGAGGGCAGGTTACTCAACCCATAACAGTACGTAACCATTCTTAATATTCCAGAAGTTATAAATGGCTGTACATTTTGCTCCAGTTTTCTAAGTCTAGAGCTAAATATATACTTACTACTAGGATGGGGGGTGGGGTCAGGGTGTAGGCTTCAGAATTTTCTCTTTCCCATCAGTGAGATCAAAGACCAGATTCTTCTTGAAAAATGCTTATATCTTTTGAGGCAAAAAATTGAAGGAAAATCAAAATTCCTTTTGTATAAAGGGACTGATTCTTTGACTTCCCAATAAAAGAGGGGAAACCCTTTGTTATTTTACTCTCAATAGAGACAGGAGAATACAGTACTTCTCTCTCTACTCCCCTGCTCTGAAGAAGGTCCCCAGGAAGGGTTTGGTTAATTCCTAATTTGACTTTTGAGAGCAACTTCTGTTGCTGATACAAACCAAGTGATCACATGTTGCTGCAAATGCCCACTTGCCCAGTGTGAATGAGGCTTTGTGCTGAACAAAAGGAAAGCAGCCCTATATTTAACTCCAGTCAAGTCCTTTGTGGAGCAGACAGGAATAACATGCATGATTGCAACCCACAAATAATACACCTCATGTCATCTGCATTTTGCCTACTCTTTAGGACAGGGGCTGCTATTCCTGGACAAGTCAGCGTTAATCTTGAACTCCTAACTCCAGAACCAACTCTTGCAGGGAGTGGCATTTCCCTTCACCTCTTCCTCTCCCTATATTTTCAGTCCAGCCAAGCATAAATAAGTGGGCAATTTCTACCCTGATCACTGAAGCTCTAAAGATAGGGCGCTGAACTCACTAAATGATGAATACATGCCATATGGAGCTAACGGTAAGTTCAGATGTAAATTTTCTCTGTATTGCTCTCTGCATTGCAGACAAAAAGTCCCTTGTGTCATCTCTTTGTACTGAGCTGTGCATATCTGAAAACAGCTAAAAACCACTGAGAAAAGTGCAGCAATAAACTTCACCTAAAAAGAACTGGGTATTGCTTGTATTAATGATTAGTAAATATTTTTTTAAAAGTTATTTGAGGTTATGCACAATTTATTTCATTTGGAATCTCCCATTTTAAGCAAACATTTGAATCCTCTTGGCCAGCTGTATTAATAGTACAGGGCAGTGTACAAGAGTTGGAGTCAGATAATCCTGGTTTGGATTCCTGTACTGACAATAACATTTGCCAAGCACTTTTTGAGTACCAGGAACAATTATTCTAGGCACTTTACATAAGTTATATCATTTACTCGTCACAACAACTCTAGAAAACAAGTCCCATTAGTCCCACTTTATATATGAGGAAGCCATTCAAATAGGTACTGGAAGAGCTGGATTCAAACCCATGTTGTCAACCACAAAGGCTATGTTCTTTCCACAACTCCATGGGACCTCTTGCCTTCTACCTGTTTTGACCTGAAGAAGACACAAACCAGTTTTTGGTCTCTTTATTCTTAAAGAGGGAGTTTGAATTAAATAATCTCTAAGATCCTTTTCAGTTCTAAACATTGTCTTTCTGTGATTGTGCTCTCTTTACTTTTCAAAATGTAAGTAACCCTTTTATTTAAATACTGCCTTTCGTCTTCAAACCCTGAACAGTTCTGTTGATGAAGCTTGAGTCCTTTGTTGTTTCAAAGACTGGAAATAATGTAGTTCAGAAATTGTTTGGCCTTGGGTCCATCTCTCTGTTGACCTATGTGTAGTCTTCCAGTAGTACCAAAGGGACTTAGAAAATCCCATTCATAATAACAGAGGTCCTGAGGTTCTCAGATGATATATGGGCAGGCCATGTAGAAGTATTTATTATATTCTATATAGAAGTATAATCGATTTAGAAATCCCAAGTAACTACTTATTATTTGTCTAATTGGGGGGATATTTCTACCTAGATTCAGTAAAAATACTGAATTTTTATGATATGGTATATTAATTTCTCACTGAACTCCCCCAATTTTTCCTTTTTAATTGATTTTTTTTAGAGAGAGAGAGAGAAATTGATTTATTGTTCCACTTATTTATGCATTCATTAGTTGATTCTTGTATGTGCCCTGACCAGGAATAAAACCCATAACCTTGTTGTATCAGAACAATGCTCTAACCAACTGAGCTTCCCGGTCAGGGCCAATTTTTCTTTTTTGTAGATTGATGTGCCAACCTAAATACACGAGGCAAACTATGTTCAATAAAACTGTTTGTAGGCATCCAACACACATACACACACACACAAAGGGTATTTTTAAAAAGAGTCTCCTAAAAGGCTTCAGAATCTGCATAGAAAGGCTATAGAAAGATTAAGGAGACAGAAGTGATTGTGTCCTTACAAAGCTGGGTGTTGAGGAGATCCATACTCAGGAGTCCAGGAATGAAGCCTGTTATTTTTTAATAGTCACTAAGCCAGCAAAAAATATTTTAAAATGTAAAAAGAACATTCAAGTTCTGTAGTCAATTTTATCAAAAAGGGATCCTTAAATACAATAAAACTCATCGGTCTTACTGGTTAAAACTTAGACATCTTAATGCTTCATCACAAGTTGTATAAATAAGAAATGTAACCCCAATAGAGGGAAAGTAAAATATGATAGAGGTAAAAACACAAAAGTAAGCTAGTTCAGAATCTGTTTTGAAATATCTTCTTGAAATAAAATCGCTGTTAATATTGAAATAATTTTTTTAAAATTTCAAGTGTATATTTTCATTAATAAGAGTTGAAATCTTCTGGCTAGATTATGATTACATTAATATCAAATCCTGACTTTTCCCCAGTGAAACCTCTTTATTGCATATGTATCAGTCCTTCTGTTTAAAGTGAGTTTTAGCCCTTCATGAATGAAAGATAAACACAGAAAACTTTTATAGTTATTACTAATAAGGCATATTTTATAACTTTAGGAAGTGAAAACCAGTTATTCTTTAGTATGTAGTATTTCTTTATATGGCAGAATTTGCATAGATGTTGTTTTAAAAGTTTCTGGACTTACAACAAATTGTGACAAATCTAATTTTTAATCACATTGGTACTGTCTATAATAGTTGACATTTTAGGGATATCTGCCCAGGATTAGATGGAGTATGACATCTTTTAGTAATCTGGGAAATTATGAAAGCAGTCTGGTTAAAGCAGTCACTACAGCATAGCACTTAGTGACTAGAGTCTCTGGGTTTCTCCTTTGGAGTAGTTTTAAAAGCCTACCTATGCCTTGGCTGGTGTGGCTCAATGGTTAGAACGTCGGCACACATTCCCAGTCAAGGGCACATACCTGGGTTGCAGGTTCCATCCCCACCCCAGTCGGGGCGTGTGTGGGAGGCAACCAATTGATCCCCCCCCCTTTCTCCCTTTCACTCTCTCTAAAAAATCAATGGAAAAATGTCCTTGGGTGAAGATTAATAAAAAGCCTACATAGGAATCAGGGAATGCATATGATTTTAAAAACAGAGTTTTTGGCCCTGGCCAGTTTGGCTCAGTGGTTAGAGTGTTGGCCTGCGGACCAGAGAATCCCAGGTTTGGTTCCCACTAAGGGTGCGTACCTCAGATGTGGTTTGTCCCCGGCCTGGGGCCGTGTGGGTGGCGGCCACTATATGTGTCTCTCTCACATTAATGTTTCTCTCTCTCTTCCTCCCTCTCTCACTCCTGCTCTATAAATGCAAGTGTGTCCTTGGGTGAGGATAATAATAATAATAATAATAAAAGAGTTTTAAAATTGAATAATTCAAATTTATTATTGAATAAGATTTTAAACAAATACCTACCAGTTATAAAGCCATGGAAGGCTGTAGTAGCCAATAATGTGTGATTTTTTTTTTTAACTTTGTCACCCACCAGTGGTTGTTCTTATGCCCCTCAAGCAAATGCTTAGTTAACCATATACATTTAGTCAAGGTTAAGAAAATGGATCAGACTGAAAAAGAACTCAGAATACCACTGGAAACCTCTTTCAAAGGAATTAAGATCCTGACCTCTCCCTACAAACTGATAAAATTTGAAACCCATAGTGTTTTTCTGGCTGATCTCAGCTGATATAAAAATGCCAGGGAGAAGAGACAGGTGCAGTGATGACAAACAGATTTGTACAGTTCTAAGTATTTTTTTTTTGCCATTGTTGGCAGACTTTTGGAAGATCAAATCAAGAGCCCTTGCATGCTCTGAGGTTAATTTAGAAAGTTGTTTCATCCAGAGAGAAGGCTTTAACTTTTTTATTTTTAAGAGTAAATTCTCCTCCAAACCAATCTAAAGGACCTTTACTCTTTACTCTTCATAAACCCAATGTTTTAGGATTATATACCTTTACATGTGACAGAACAAACAAAATAATTATTTTTATTTCATATAAAAGAAGTCTGGTAGTAGGCAGTTCAGGGTAAGTGTAGTGGTTCTACAAATTTGGGAGGAACCTAGGTTCCCTCCATCTTGGCACTTTGCCATCCTTCATCCTCACAGTCCGGGATTGATGCTGGAGCTCTGGCCAACCCAGCTGTATTCCATCAACAGGATAGAGGGAAGACAAAAGATACATTCCCTCCCTTTAAGGAGATTTCCTGGAAGTTACACACAAGACTTAGCCAAATTTGGGCACATAGCCACATCTAGCTGCAAAGGAGGCTGGCAGGTCTTCAGCTGAGTGGAAATGGTTCAGCTAAAATCTAGGATTCTTACTTCTAGAGAAGAAAAGAAGAATGGGTATTCAGAAGTAACTGATAATCTTTGCCTTCAAACTTGAGTTGTAGCATGTATCAGTACTTCATTCCTTTTTATGGCTGAATAATATTGTATGGATAAAGCACAGTTTGTTTATCCATTCATGAACTGATGGAATTTGGGTTGTTTTCACTTTATGGCTATTATAAATAATGCTGCTATGAACACTCATATGCAAGTTTTTGTGTGGACATTGTTTTCATTTCTACTGGGTATATATCTAGGAGTGGAATTTCTGACTTGTATGGTAACTTTATGTTTAACATTTCAAAGAACTGCCGATCTATTTTTCAAAGTAGCTGTTCCTTTCTACAGGCCCGTGAGCAATGTGTAAGGGCTTTACTTTTGCTATATCCTTACCAGCACTTCTTATTGTCTGTCTTTGATTTTAAGCCATCTTAATTGGTGTGATGTGGTATCTCATTATGGTTTTGATTTCCATTTCCCTGGTGGCAAATGATGTTGAACATCTTTTCATGTGCTTACTAGTCATTTATGTATCTTGTTTGAAGAAATGTCTCTTTGAATCCCTTACCACTTTAAAATTGGATTATTTGTCTACTATTGAGTTGTAATTATTCTTTATATATTCTAGATAGAAGTCCCTTATCAGATATGTGATTTGCAGATATTTTGTCCCATCTGTTGGCTATCTTTTACTTTCTTGATGGTGTCTTTGAAGTACAAAGTTTAAATTTTGGTAAAGTACAGTCTATCTATTTTTTTTTTTTTCAAGCTTTTGTTATCATCTGTAAAAAAACCATTGCCAAGCCCAACATCATAAAGATTTATTCCTCCTTTCTGATATTTTAGTAGTTGACATTTTGGATGAGGATCCATTTTGCATTAACTTTTGTATGTGGTTGTTTTTGTACTCTTAATCTTCACAGCACTTTAAAGAAATCATTGGGAATTATGGGTGTCTCTCTGAAGAGGGTTCAAACAACCTCAGCAATTACACTAAAAAAGATCAAACTCTTTGGGCTGGATTGCCATTGAAATTATAAGCGATATACTCTATAAAAATTAGTATCTTTTATTAATGCTTTTTTTGTTTATAATTTATAATAGATAATTTACAAAATGACTACAATTGACTTATGGTTATTCTCCCCATTAGAGCTGGGTATAAGCAAATGAATTAGGAATTGTTACATTTATGAATATCTTCTATTTTCCTAACAGCCACCATTCTGCCTTCATGTTGACTATGGGAATTGTGACTATAAATTTTCAATTTTTGACCAATCATAAACTTAAAGTTAGCCAAAAATAATTTTTAAAAAGCTCCCAACCGGAAGGTTGGGGGAGTGAGACAACCTTCTAAAGATAGCAAAAACTAGATTAAAATGAAAACCACTAGCAAGAAATTCTAATTCTAAATTCCTCCTTTTGATTTCACACACATGCATCCATTCATTAAAGGCAGAAATTTTTAAAATCACAGAATTAGAGCTGGAAGGGGTCTTTAGAGTTTATCTCTTCTAGCTTTCACCTCCAGGAAGAAAAGTATCATGTTCCTGTAATCCATTTTACAGATGAGGCAATGTAGCAACTCTAGCTCTATTTCATTTCTTGACTTCCTCAGTTTTGGCTTCTTTCTCAGGTGGACTTGGCTAGCAGAGGACACTGGTAGCCGAATACTCATCCTTAGAGCTATAAATCCAAGAAGAAACTGCTTCTCTTTTCTAATTTTATTTCTACCAATCTTCCCAGAATTGTGTCTGCTTGCCTTGACTTGTATACACACACACACACACACACACACACACACACAGTTGACCCTTGAACAACAAGGGAATTAGGGTCACCCACCTTCACACAATAGAAAATTTTCATATATAACCTTTGACTCCTAAAAAATATAACTACTAATAGTTTACTGGCTTTTTTTTTGCCATTATTTTTTTCTTTTTCTATTTCTATTAAATTTATTGAGGTAACATTAGTTAATAACATTATATACATTTTGGGTGTACAACTTTATAATACAACTTCATAATACCCCACTGTGTGCTCACTGCCAGCCCTCCCTGCCCCCAAGTCTAGTCTCCTTCCATCACCATATATTTGACCCCCTTGGCCCTCTTCATTCTCCTTCCCCTCTGGTAACCATCATTCTGTTGTCTGTATCTATAAGGCTGTTTGTTCCTTTTTGTTTTAGATTTCCATATGAGTAAAATCATGTGGTTCTTGTCCTTTTCTGTTGCACTTATTTCACTTAGCGTGATATTCTCGAGATCCAT
This sequence comes from Molossus molossus, assembly GCF_014108415.1. Classification (NCBI taxonomy): domain Eukaryota; kingdom Metazoa; phylum Chordata; class Mammalia; order Chiroptera; family Molossidae; genus Molossus; species Molossus molossus. Next base: position 45,004,377 of record NW_023425350.1, read on the forward strand.
GCATGTTGTCACAAATGGCAATATTTCATCTTATTAATGGCTGAGCAGTATTCCATTGTGTATATATAACACATCTTTATCCATCCATCTGTTGAAGGACACTTAAGGTTATTTTCATGTCTTGGCTATTGTAAACAATGCTGCAATAAACATTGGGGTACATATATCTTTATGTAAAAGTGTTTTCAAAATTTTCAGGTAGATACCCAGAAGAGGAAGAGAAAGTGTTATTAAGAAAATCATAAGAAAAATGTGTTTATAGTACTATATGTATTTATTGAAAAAAACCTATGTGTAAGTGGACCTATACAGTTCAAACCCATTGTTCAAGGGTCAACTACATATACTTTCCCCCCTCCATCCAGAGAAGTTATGTGAGTTCCTAGGACGACACAATTAGTAAGTGATAGAGCTGCAGTAGTAACCCAGTTCTTTCAACTTCAGCCTCATCCTATGTGCTTTGTGCTTCACCATAACTGGCTGAGTCTCTTCAGACTACAGTACAATAATGGACTTCTTATATTTTTTCATTTTGTTTTAGAGTCCAGTGGTTCTCAACCTTCCTAATGCTGCGACACTTTAATACAGTTCCTCATGTTCTGGTGACCCCCAACCATAAAATTATTTTCGTTGCTACCTCATAACTGTAATTTTGCTACTGTTATGTCTTAGGTGACCCATGTGAAAGGGTCATTCCACCCCCAAAGGGGTCGTGACCCACAGATTTGAATAGTTGATAAGCTATTATTTTATAGTTTACACTTTTATTATTTGTATATATTTTTCTCTGAAATAAATTTAAATTCCTTCAGGTCTTCAACTACGACTTATACATTTTTGAAATGTATGGTTTTATTTTTTTATTTCTTTTTTAATCCTCACCTGAGGATATTTTTCTATTTATCATCAGATAGAGTGGGAGGGAGAGAGAGAAACATCGATGTGAGAGAGACACACACATCGAGTGGTTGCCTCCTGCACGACCTGACCAGGACCGGGGATGAACCACAACCGAAGTACGTGCCCTTGACTGGAATTGAACCTGCAATTCATTGGTCTGTGAGCCAGCACTCTAACCACTGAGCTAAACCGGCCAGGGCTGTATGCTTTTATTTTTAAGCCCAAAACTTTCTTGAACATAGTAGGCATTTGGTAAACACCTGCTTATTTGAACCACCTGATTTGACACTGAAGCAGAGAACAGAATCTTCCGTGTAGAATATGAAAATAAGAGGGGAGTCAAACATGAGTCTGAAATTAGAAGATGATGGAGAAAATACCCAGCAGGTCCATGAAACTCGTGGTCCTAAATCCGAGTAAATCCATTCAAGCACATATGAAAAGTCCCAATAAAAACTCATCCTTCTTTTTATGCTATATAATGCAGAAAATATTCCTAGGAATAGACTGTTTTGTGAAAAAAAGTATTCAGTCACTCACAAACTGAAGTATGTCTATGGGCAAAATAGATCCAGAGTCAAAACACATTAGATGGATGTGCTAGAAATTGATTTATTTTGGGAGAGTTTTTAGTTATTTTTTATCCTTGCCCGAGGACATTTTTTGCATTTATCTTCAGATAGAGCAGGAGGGAGAGAGGCGGGGAAGAGAGAGAGAGAAATATCGATGTGAGAGAGACACATCGACTGGTTGACACCCATACAATCCCAACTGGGGCGGGGACAAACTGCAACCAAGGCACATGGCCTTAGTGGGAACCGAACCTGGGACTCTCCGGTCCTCAAGCCGACGCTCTAACTGCTGAGCCAAATCGGCCAGGGCGGAGAGTTTTTAATTTTAACAATTAGATATGATTTATAAACAAAAAATATAGATGGAAAGCTATAAACATTTTAAAGAGTGTGTAATGACTTATACAATATCTTTAATCTAAGACTACAGTTACGCACTTTTAATAATTTTTATTGTAAAAATAAAGTATAAAATGTTAAAGGAGAATTTAAAAGAGAAAACAGTATCACTCATAATCTTTACACCCTAGTATGAAGTTATTTGTGTATTCTCTTTGAGTCTTTGTTCTCCTATAGCTATATTTTAAATTTTTTAAAATCATAGCACACATACAAAATAAAAGTCAACTTTAAATTATGTACCTCTAAGAATATCTAGGGAGATAAAATGTTTTTGAGTAAAAGGCAGCGAAAATAAGCTGCTATTACTTTATATTTTAAAAATTATTTTAAGGGGTCAAAAAGGGAAATCAAATAGAATAGGTGTATGTGTCTTAAAATCCTATCACATTCTTATAATCATTTCATTCTTAAAAGTTGCATGTGAGCTCCAAGAATGCATCGATTAGATTATTTTTGACTAACATTTAACAAATTGCAGATCATCTCTCTCAGACAATGTAAGTTAAATTTTCACATGTGTTAATTTTCCGTTTTTGTAGTTATAATAGCATTATCTTATATTCATAACTTTAAAAATATATCAATTTCTCTAAAGTGGTTTAATGAACATAAAAAATGATAAAATAGTAATGTAAATACAATTTAAACAAAGAAATAAACATAAATTGTAAACAGGACTCCAATGCAAATTATAAATCTGTATGAGCTGTGAGAAGTTTATATGTGATTTTGCAGAAGCAGCCACAAAGAAATAAAGGTGCGAATTGGAAGAACAACAATAAATACCTGAGAATTGAATTTCATTTAGCAGGCTATGTACGTATTAATGTTAGTCCCCAGTGCATTGTCTTTTATAACACTTCTCTCAGTTAGCTTTTGTATCATTGTTAAACAAAGCACAGTAAATCGAGATTTTTTCCAAAGGAAACATCAAATAATAGTTTCTAATTGATGAGGAATGTGAGCCCCGTAAGGACAGAGATTTTGTCTCTTTTGATGTGCTGAATTCCCAATACTTAGCACAATGCTTTGAGATTAGTAGATTCGCTTAGTAGTATTAATTAGATAACTGTTAATAAATGAATGTGTTTTTCACTAAAAATATCACCAAAGAAAATAAAAATCATAAAACTATCATTTAAAATTGCACTCCTTGTAGTAAAACTAGGTACAAGTTACATTGTTGCCTCAAAGCTTGCAAAATCAGCTGGAAACTAATAAGACTTTCATAAGAGAAAGCAGAATGAATTATTGGCAAAATTGTTTGATAAAATAACATTCTCAGGTATTGCAAATATCCATAGCATATAATGTCAAAGAGCAGTTAGAATCATGCAAGTAGTATAGCAGTTTCACTTCCCAGTGTGACATGTATGAAAAGTACTCAGCAGGTTACTTTATCACTGACAATTGCAGGATTTTGGTAATTATTATTTTGCAAACTGTGATGTAATCTGGAGAAGTGGCATGTGCAAAGTAGCTTAGTGAGTAGCTAGAAAGTATATTATTGCAAGAATAAAAGAAGTTGGACAGTCAGCAAATAGGCCTGTTTCTAATTCAGTTGTTCAAGAAAATAGTAAATTTAAAAAATATAATCCAGTTATGACCTCTAAATATACATATTTTTAGCATGTGTTTGTAAAGAAAGATGCATAAGTACAACGCTCTCCTTTTCTACAATAAAGTATACTGGTTACCGGGGGAAAGTCGTTTGCATAAATTTATGAAATGAGAAATGGGACATTAATAATGTCAGATCATTCCTTCTCTACAAGTATAGCTTAACACTATAGTCAATGTCTAAAATAGACTAAACATCATTTCAGGAATGAAGTATCAAGGGATTTAATGTTGAAGATATCAGGATTTCTTCAGAAGATTGAACTATGGCACAAAAACTTAACTCTTTCTCAACAGTTGACTTTCTTTCCTTGGAAAAAGATATCCACGATTCATTATTGGGAATACTTAAACATAGCATTCAAAAGTTGTGATAAAATATGAAGAAAAATCCAGCAGCTCTCACAAAGTCCCCTTTGCTTAGCTGGCTATGTCCTACTCTCTGTAAGCCTAGTCACTAATTGGGTGATTTGTAAAAAGAGAGATCTGGGACAATATTGCAGCTCTTTTCTGATTTCTATATGGTTGCCTTTGCCCTCGAATTTTTCTTCACTTTGCTCTGCCCAGCAGATTGCCCAAACTGTGCATGAGTTACTCTTGGCCTCTGAAATTTGAGTTTATTTTCTAACTCTACTCATCTGGGACAGGCTTCTGCAACAGGACTACTTTCTGTTGGACCATGCCTAGTGCCCTGGTAAGTGGGGTTCCTCCTGATTTATCTGGCTGCTGTTTTTTTGCACTGTTTGAGCTGGAAATGCTTTTGATTTAACATCACATTGGGGTGGGGGGTATATTCAATGCCCTCCAAGATTGTGAATTCCTACAGCTTTTTCTTTGCCTTTCTTGTCTAGCCTTATTATTTCAGAATATGTTAATTATATTATCTTGTTCATACTAAATATAGTTATTCAGGAATTATTCAGAGGAAAACACTGGCTGGATGCTATATCTGGTTAGCTGAAATGTATTTCAATTGTTGAAAACAGAAAAAAGCAGAGGTCAGACTATTTTTTTTATAATTCATCAAAGGCTCTTAACATTTCATGGAAAATGACTAATAAACCTTGATCAAGTGTCCCTATTGCTTTTATAGATGAATGTATTGATTTTAGCCAAGACTTTCCCAGAAAGGGATTCTAATTCCAACTCAAGCCTTTGTTGCAAAAATCCCAACAATGGTCTACTTACTTGCAATGTGCAAATCATCTCTGACAACTGCATTTCCCTTGGCATTCAGCATTTGTGGGCTTTGACTTTACCATTATAAAATTATTTTGAGTAGATTGACTGAGAGGATGGTATAGAATAATGAGTACTCTGGAGTCAGAGCTGATATTTAGTTGATCGGTAATAGAATAGCTAGACCAATTGTTTATTGGCTGTCATCCACTCTAATTGATTAATGCCTGTGCTGTGTTTTTGTTAACATTTTGAAGCATCCACATTTTAAATATCATCATTGCCTGTGATATATTCTTGAAGATTTCTGAGGCTTCTGATCATTCAATAGGTTGCTCCTATAGGAGCCAGGCCTGCTGAATCACCAATAGATAGTATCTGTAAACTTGTTTCTGTCTATCTGAATTTCAAGGAAGTAAAGGATGCTCCTTTCACTCCACCAACCAGGTCCAGGATAGCCTTTCCTAGATGCTGTGCATCTGAACAAAAAAAAAAAAAATTTTTTTAAACACATAATTGAGGTCTCAGAATTAGTGCCATGTCAGGTTCAAGGTGCAAAGGTTCACTGTGACTAACTCCAAATATTCATTTGTGGGTAACTGGAAAAGAAACAATTTCACAAAAAGATTCTCTGTATTTAGTTGAAAGATGGTTATTTGATGCGGATTTTCTAAGCTTTCATGTCAACCAAAGAACTTGGGTCCTATAATAATAAAGAAAACAAGGGCTGCCTTTTATGTGGGTTTTTTTTTTTTTTTTTTATCCTCATCCGAGGACATTTTTCCATTTTCTACTCAGATAGAGCGAGAAGGAGAGAGAGGAAGAGAGAGAAACATCGATGTGAAAGGGACACATCAAGTGGCCGCCACCCACACGACCCAACCAGGGCCAGGGACAAACTGCAACCGAGGTACATGCCCTTAGTGGGAACCGAACCCTGGTCTTTGTGGACCGCAGGCCGACGCTCTAACCGCTGAGCCAAACCGGCCAGGGCAGGGCTGCCTTTTAAAAGAATAAACATAGGTTTCTGTGTTATTTTGTTAGATTTATTATTATTAAGGTTATATAGTAAGTATGGATCTCAATCTAAAAAAAACCTCAGGTTTGCAAAAAACATAATTTCATTTTTTCATAACTCAACCCAATATCAGTTTCAAATTCTGATTTCACAAGGAGTGGCAAACAATCATAGTTTGACAGGAATTGCATCAATTAAATTTAAGAGGCTTACATAGTATTAGGGTATCAAAGGAAGGGGACAGAACATTTATTTGATCTTCTCCTCCTCTACCTTGCTACTCCCATGAGAGTCCCAATCTGCATCATTCCTCAGTAGCAGCCAGCCCCACAGACTGTTGCTGCGTCCATCTGTGTCTATCAGCAAGGCCCCTTTAGGTCTGGTGCATTCCACTGCTCTGTACCCTTTTGAGTGTCTAGGAATCATTGTGTTGAGCTTCCAGAACCTCCATGGTACTAGGTAAGGTTTCACTGTCTGTTGTGATAATTACCAGCCACATGTGGCTATTTAAATTTAAATTAACTAAAAATAAATAAAATTGAAACTCCAGTTCCTCAGTAACTCTAGCCACTATTCAAGTGCTCAATAGCCCCAGTTGGCTAGATACTATAGCCAAGTTAGAACGTAGCTTTCATCACAGAAAGTCCTATTGAACTGTGCTGGTCCAAAGCCCTGGCTGGACCAGATACACGGCCCAGCTCCTCCTAGGGGCTCCAACAGGGAGAAAGAATATAAGTTATCTCTCTTTCAGTTCTCAGATTCCATAGATAGATCCTACCATTTCATGAGCCTCCCTCCAAGGCCTGTGCCCAATAGAGTGAGAATAGTGCAGTAAATCCAGTTATAGGGGTTCCCCAACGTCTAGCCTCTCATTACATTTCTTCTAACTTTTTCTTGCTTCTAGTCCAGAAAATCCATTTCTCTCATCTCTGGGAAAGGACATTTTACTATTGTCTGTGCCAGCACTGTCCAATAGGAATATAATGTGAGCCACATATATACTTTAAATTTTTCCCACAGCCACATTAAAAAATGTAAAGGAACAGCTGAAAATAATTTTATGCCTTTCATTTAACCCAGTATATCCAAAATATTATTTCAACAGCTAGTCAATATAAAAAAATTAATAAACTGCATTATATTCTTTTTTACATATCAAGTTTTAAAGTTGGTGTACATTTTATACTTACAGCACATCTCAACTTGAACTAGCTACATTTAAAGTGTTCAGTAGTCATATGTGGCTAGAGGTTATTGTATTGAACAGTGCAGGTCTCTAACTGGATCCATTTCATTACACGCTAAAGGGATACGATTTTAAAATTCAAAAACCAAGGAAAAATTCTGTTTCTCTGCATTCTGTTATATTCAATTTCCTGAAACATTAAGAAAAGACAAGCCTAAGTGAGTGGGTGTGATGCTGAGGGTGTCTTAGGGTGGGTTATAAGAGAGGGAAGGCCATAGGATAAAAAGAAATATCTGGAAAAACAACTACTGAAAAAAAAAAAAAAAAAAAAGTTAGTTAACATTTCAAAATGCCATAGTGAGATTTTAAGTACATAAAAATTGTAAGATTTTTAGGAGTAAATTGTTTGCTATGGGTTTAAAATAAATAACTTCATTAGCAGTTACAAATTGTGTAATATAAGTGCTACGGTAACTGGAAAACAATGCAAAAACCTGCAGTGTTATTATTGGGAGTAAATCTTATTACTATGACTAAGGCATAGATAAATTCTGTTAGTAGTTAAATCCTGCTCTAATACCTCTGACAATTTTTTTTTTATTTTTTTATCCTCACCCGAGGATATTTTTCCATTTTTTTTTTTTTTTTTTTTTTGTACAGATAGAGTGGGAGGGAGAGAGAGGAAGGGAGAGAGAGAGAGAAACATCGACGTGAAGGGACACATCGAGTGGCTGCCACCCGCACGACCGACCAGGGCCGGGGACAAACTGCAACCGAAGTACGTGCCCTTAGCGGGAACCGAACCCCGGTCTCTCCGGACCGCAGGCCGATGCTCTAACCGCTGAGCCAAACCAGCCAGGGCAATATCTTGCATCTTTTCAACATCCCAGAAAGATAGGCATGATTTGCGGTTAAGTAATTCATATTACTTTCTTGCATGCATGCTGAACATGTTTTTGAAAACTCTTTGAGAATAGGGATTGTATCTTTTATGTACTAATAATAGTATTTAATATGACCAATAATCAGTTGACATTCAATAATTATCAGCTACATGGAAAAAAAGACATCAAATTTTCTATATTGAAGGGCTATATTTCTATTTTCTATATTTTCTTCAATAAATTTAGTTAGCAAACAAGTTATTTAAAAAAAAAGTTATGAGGGAAGAAGTAGTTGTTCTTTGGAGCATCCATGAGCCAGCCTTTTGAATTTGAGCTCAGCTGCTGAACAATGTTAGGTCTGCTTTAATTCCTTGATCTGGTCTTAAGTACCTTTGCAGCAAGAATTAAAAATAAGAGTTTATGTCCAAGAAAATATTTCCCCTTCAAAGAAGAGCTGTCTTTTAAGAAACTCTTTGCTGCTCTCTTAAGTTTCTTACAACTTGAGAAAGATTCCCTGGGGGTCTAGCACACTTCTTTTCTTTTCTTTTTTAAAGAAGGATACTTATTTAAAACTGATTACTTTTAAGATAAATTCTTTACAATAAGTCTCCTTTTTTTTTTTTTTTTTTTTTTTGAGGAAGGGACATAGTATTAAAAGAAACCAGGTTAACCACATGAGGACATTTGAGGACTTCTGAAGAACAATAATAAATAGGATACAAAAACCTCCTGATCATCATGTAGGTTGTTTCTGAAGGGCAACTTAGATGAAAATAGTTTTGACTATTTTTATAAATTAGCAATTTCTCCCTCTTCCTTCCCCTCTCTCTACAAATCAATAAAATATTTTTAAAAATTAGCCATTAAAAAAACCTACACTTAAAGTCTGTTAGTGATGCAGAATATATCACTGTATGAGATCATAATGGCTTTAGGTTGTAGTGACTTAGTAATCACTCAGGTTTACTAAGATGTACATAAAATAAGAATCGATATACTTATTATGGTTGTCTTAATATTTTATAATTAATACTATAGTAAAATAAGTGCTAATATATGCCCTTTTCTGTAAAACGCACGTTGGTTCCTTTCTTTACTGAAGTGGAAATAGAATGAGATACTGAATTCAAACCTTCTGTCTCCCCATCTCTGTTGATTCTTCACTATCTTTCTCCTTTTTCTTTCCCATCTATCTCTATAGATGTGCTGAATTCTCACCCATCACTGCAGTTCTTTTGAGTCATTCAAATCCTTCTTTAGATCCTAACACACCTTTCAAGCTACTTTGTCCATGCATCCTACTCTTCCATCCTTAGTGAGATTAAGAATAATCCTTAATTGTTTCCAGGATCCATCCTGCTTATTTTCTTTTTATATGTTAGCTTTCCTCGTTTTTCAAACTATTTGCTGATTGTTCGTAGGGTGTTCCTACATTTCCCCTCCATCTCTTTCCCACTTTACTCCGCTTATTCCTGAAATGTTGGGATTCCCCACCAAATTTCATTCTTTGTCCTCTTTCTCTACAACAGGCGTATGTGAAACAACTAAAATAGAAAGCAAATTTATGACTGGACATTTTTTTCCTCCTTAGGAAAGCGTCTAAGAGCTTTCATCGCATTTCCAAAAGGGTCCTTGGCTCTTTTAACAAGGTTAAGTACCCCTGCCCTCACACTCTTAGGTTATTTCATCCTCTCCTTTGCTTATTAACCACCCCCCCTTTTTTTTTTCACATGCCAGCCACTCCCAAATCCATGTACAGTTCCTATCGGGGGAAAAGATCCACGACGATGAAGAGAAACCAGGATTCAAAGACATTTTAATTAGAACAAGAAGAAATTGCACTGTAAACATTTTGTGTCTAGCTTGAGCTTTGAGTCCCGTTGAAGACCCGTTGACTGAATGTTAGGCGGGGCTGGCTGGGTCATTACTTCAGTTTGTCAGGGGAAATCGGGTGAAAAAAGGCTGTGCCCACTCACGCTAGTTGCTTAATGACACAGGAGAGGGAGCACCCAGCTCCTAGGGTGGGGATAGGAGAGGAGGAGAGAAAACCACAGCAGCTGCACTCCCCACAGCAGCAGCGAAGGTAGCCCCGCGCTCTCAACCACAGTCTCGAGCCAGAAACCCCGCCCGGCACCCGGCTCGCGGTTGATAGACATCCACCTTCAGCAACCATATTCCAGTTCACAATAAACAGTCCTTACTCCTCCTGCCTATTGCTTCCCTCTCCAAGCCAATCAGAGGAATGGGAATGGGCGGGATCGTCCTTAGTAAGTTCCTTTTTTTTTTTTTTTTTAATAAGAAGGGTAGATTGGTGTGCCGCGTTCCAGCTGGGGGAAAAACACCTTCAGATCTTGGAAGTGGAGCTTCTGTGATGGGCACTCGGATCGACCAATGAGGAGGCCCCGCTGCTCAAAAGCTCGGCCTCTGAGATGGGCGGGGCACACGCGGGGCCTGGCCAATGGCGGCGGAGCGGACGGAGGTTGAGCCGCCTTGGGTAGGGTTAGTGTGAGAGGTGCGGCGGGGGAGGTAATGATGATGGTGGCGGAGGAGGAAGGCGGGGGAGGGGGTGCTGGGCTCTGAGCAGCGGCTCTGGCAGGGTTTTGTAGGGTGGGGGACGGTCGCGGGGCGACTCTGTCCGGGAGGGGGCGGGCGTGAGGCGCGTCGTCCGCCTGAGGGGCTGCAGACCCCAGCTCCCTCGAGCGCCACGGCTGGCTCGGCTCTTCCATGTGGCTCCGGCGGGGATGGAGGACTCGGTGGCGGCGGCGGCGATTGCTGCTGCGGCGGCGACGGAGGAGCAGCGCTGAGGAGGGTACGGGGCCAGATTCAACCCGACAGCGGGATTAGAGGTGTGAGGAGGGGGTGGGAGTGGACGTGCGGTGGGGCCGGGGCTCGGGGATCTGGCTGGGATCTTCTGGCATCGCCTGGGTGACAGGGACCGCGGGCGAGCCACCGCCTGCCTCCGCTGGGGGGCAGGGGTCTGGGCTCTGTGCCTGAGTAGAGGAGGCTCCGGTGGACTGTTCCCTGAGGATGGGGGAGGGAGGCACCGCACCCCGCACCCCGCACCCCGCACCCCGCACCGTGCACTTGCCCCGCTGGTCATTGCTTCACGCCCAGGCTGGAGTTTCCATTTCTTTCCAGTTGGCAGCGAAGGTGAAGGAGAGCCCAAGTGGCCTGGAGCCGGGACGTTGCCCTCCCTCTGCTTTGAGATTTCCCTCCACTCCTCTTTCTCCATCCATTCCCCCCTCCGACTCAACAACAGCGTTCCTCCCTGCTCCTAAATTTGTTCCAAGCACACTTTCTGGGACTCAAGGCTATTAATTATCAGATGAAAAACAAAGTTTATTTTAAAATACCCCACTCCTCCCTCTGACTGCCGTGGACATGAAACAGCATCCCTACACTTTCCCGCTCAGCACGCCCTTCAGCGATGCTAGGAGGGGGGAGGTAGGGCCCTGACATGGTCTCTGGATTGTTGATGCTGATTACCGGATGTGTTGCTCTAAGTCTTCAATGTGAATTGTCATTTTTTCCTTGGTGTCGTGTATCCTTGATGTTACTGGCTTTTGAGGTTGGTGTTTTGTTTCATTGTTTGAAAAACGTGGACAACTGGGGTTGTCTGTTGCAGTGTTATCTAACATGGGTGGTTAGTCACTTGTCATGCTTCTCTCCTCATATTTTTTCTCTTTGTTTTGCTTTTCAGTTCTTCGGAATACACATCATATAGCCCCTGAGGTGGGATGGTGATGTCTTCATGAGGGAACCTCCACTCACTCATCCTGTCATGTGTATCACACTGTTCTTGACTGGGCCATTCATCTAAGATGGGATTTACTCAGTGAAACTGGGAGAAGACTTATGGACCCCAAACATCAATTCAAGTTATAGTTGAGTTTTTAAAAGTACAGACATATATGCAAAGCTTTTTTGCTTTGGACCCTCTGCTTTGTTAAAGCTGCTGTGTTGCTAACCCACAACTACTCCAGTGTATTGACTGATCATCATGGCTTCAGTTTGGAAGAGACTGCAGCGAGTAGGAAAACATGCATCTAAGTTCCAGTTTGTGGCCTCCTACCAAGAGCTGATGGTTGAGTGTACCAAGAAATGGTAAGACATATCTGGGGATAGAGTTTGCCCTGCTGTGGCCTAAACCCACTGTGGCCTAAACCAGGCTTCTTCTGACAGCAGATTTACCTTTCTTTAGTGTACAAGTGTGTAGAAAGCAGGGCAGGGTGCAGATTACTCTAACAAGTAATGTGTGCACTGTTGCTGCTGGTGCTGTCCCTTTGGGTTTTAATTACTGCCCTTCAGGATGGCTCAGAGGACTGTAACTGTGAGAGCACACTAAGTATAGATTTGGTCTTGAAGTTTTTCATCATTAGTGTTAGAATAACTGATTTTTATAATTTTAAGGAGACAAAGAATGTTGACATATTATAAACAAATGCTTATGTTTTAATGTAACATGTTTTAATCTAAAGTGATTTTTCCTGGGTTGGTGATAATCTGTATTTTTTTTTTCTTGATTTTAATTTTTTTTTTTTTGCTTAAAGAATTTTTTATTATTTGAATAATAGAATGCCAGTCCACATAACTATAGACATTCCTTTGTTATATACTTAGTCAGGCAACTGTGTTTTATTTAAATTGCCTAATGGGATACATTTCTCGGCCAGACTTAAGGAAGCAATTAGTAGTGCTGGTCTATGATTTGCTTCTTTCCACTTGAGCAGAGTAAATTTAGGTCTTTCTTTTCACTGCCCTGAATGATCAGCAAGAAGAATTCTTATTTAGTGAGGAAAAAAAGTTAATGTTAAGTAAATGGACCTTTGGGTTTTGATTTATTGCAGTGATTAAGCAGTATTACTGTAAAAATAAGTCCTCATTGTCCATAAGGACTATAATCTCATGTCTGTATTAACCTCTCTATTTGACATTCTTTTTACTGAAAAAGATGTTGAAAAAACTGTCTTGCTCTATTCTAGAACACTTACAGCATATTTGAGTATTTATTTGGAAACTAGTTTCTGAGTGCTTTTCTCTTGAACTGGTTAGGAATATTATTTTACATGCAACTCAAGAAATGCATATACTGATTACCTACTTTATACTAGGGATTGTGGCTTTAGAGTTGAATATGACATAATCTCCACCCTCAAGGAGCTCACAGTTCAGGGTAATGACAGTCATGTAAATAAATTCACTGTGATCAGTGCAATAATATAAATATATATACTGTCAGGATTTTAATCTGTGCCTGTCACTTAAAAGTTGGGTATCCTTGGGGACAGCTTATTTACTTGTCTGTGGTTTAGTTTCCATATTCACAAAGGTAATAATGGTACCACTTCACAGGAAGGGTTATTGTGAAGATTAAATGAGTTAATACATGTAAACTGCTTGTAACAGAGTCAGGTACATAGTAAATGCCCAACAAATGCTGTTATTACTTACAAAGTTGGCAGAAGAGGGAATATTATCTCTGAAGGGTACAGGGTAGGGTCTTGGGATGGCTTCCTGGAATCTGAGCTGGGTTTTGAAAGACTCATAGTGGTTGACCAGGAAGCCAAGGGGGGAGAAATGAAAGATATTCTAGATTGAAGCAATAGCCTATGCAGAAGCACGGGGGCATTAAATAGCTTAGGGTGTTCTATAAATTCAAGCAGTGTAGTTTGATAATGATGGGGCTTAAAGTGCAGAATGGGGATCACGCAATGGGATGTGATGTTTGAGAGGCAGGGAGGATTCAAATCCTCAAAAGTTGTGTGCTGTTATATATGGGAACATAGTGAAAGGTTTTGGGTGGAAGAGACATTAGGTTGTCATTTTGGAAAATCACTTGATGACGGCATGGAGTGAGGATCATAGTGCAAAGGGTGACTGGTGGCAGTAATGTTAGGGATTGCTGTTGCAATACATAAGGTAAGGGAAAAGGTAAGGCAGTGGCAGAGGGATTGGAGAGAACAGACCAGAGGAACACTTAGGACACAAAATGAATAGGACTTGGTGGTCATTTCAGTCAGAGGTCTGGAAAGGATGAGGATGAGAGAGGGGGAAAGGTTTACGTTGACACTGGGTGTACTATTAACCAATCTAGGGAATACCTAAGGAAGATTCTGATTATAAGAATTTCTTAATTTGGCAGTATACTGGGAATTTCAAGTTAAAGATGGTTAAATTAAAATCTCTTTTCTTAAGGGAAATAGAACATATCAGGTGATTCTTCAGTCACAAAATCAGTTTCTTCCCCACAGTTTGCAGCATCACTGGATTTTTTTTCCTTGAGAAGTATGTAAGTTATTGTTAATGTGTCTCAAGGTGAAAGCAAAAATGAAAATTTAACTTGATTACAATTGAATAGGTGGCTTGATTATTTTTAGGGGTTGCCATCAGTTACACCTTTTCTATTAGATCTTCATGATAAGATCTGATCTTAACACTAGAAACATTTGGATGTTCTAGAATATTCAGACATTAGTTCTAAATACTTTGCTTTCCCCCCTCTTTCATTTAACAATATGGTTTAAAGCTAACAAGGTGACAGACTCAAAGAATGACATTTGTTTGATGTACTGGAATTTTATTTATAAGTGGATCCTTAAATAGAGCTTTAAAATCTTTTCAATGTATAAAAATTTGTTGTAATGACTTTTAGTTAGTATTGTTTTTGCCTTACTTTGCATAAGTTCCTGTGATAGATATAGATTCGGCCCAATTTCTACACTTTTATCCTGTAGTTTTTTCTCTTTACTTTCTGTTTCCCATTCCTCCTTTTTATCTTTGCGAGAAGTCTTACATTATTGGATGTATATGTGCTGAATTAGGAACTATTTAAAGGTTATAAGAAAAAAATAGACATGAGCACACAGTAAGAAAATTTTTTATCAGCTACTTTTACATATAGATATTTTTTATCAGCTACTTTAGAGATGCCAATTGAATAAAAGGAAAGAGACATCCGTAATAGCATTGAATATAAATTGCAAATATTGAAAGGATAAGAAAATTCATCAGGTATAAATTAGAGAAGAAGGAATAAACTATAAAAAGAAAGAACAGTTAGCATTCTATTGGGGTTGTGACTTTGGAGGTAACCTCTGTATATAGGTACCGTTGCTTTTTAGAACCTTGCTTCTTAAAGTGTTTTCTGAGAAGCAGGAACAATTGCAATACTTAGGAATCAGTTAGAACTGCTGACTCTCAGGCCTTGCCCTAGACCTACTGAATCAGAATCTGCATTTTGATAAGATTCACACTATGCACATTTAAGTTTAAGAAGCAATATTTTATTTTATTTATTTTTTAAAATATAAATTAAGTGCCCTGGCCAGTTTGGCTCAGCGGTTAGAGCGATGGCCTTCGGACCAATGAGTTACGGGTTTGATTCCTGTCAAGGGACTTACCTCGGTTACGCTTAGTCCCCAGGCCTGGTCGGATTGTAGGGGAGGCAACCAGTCGATGTTTCTCTCTCTCTCTCTCTCTCTCTCTCTCTCCCTCCCTCTCCCTTCCTCCTACTCTATCTGATGATAAATGGAAAAATATCCTCAGGTGAGGATTAAAAATAAAATAAATATAAACTAAGTGGTTTAATGTTCTAAATTAACTGTCTACAAAATTCAAAGATAAAAATATACATATTAAATGTAAGGTTTACTTTCAAAAATGTCTCATTCTGTAGAACACATATTTATTGTACAAAAGCTGGAAAAGATAATAAAGTAGATAGAAGGGGAAAAAAGGTCATAATTCCATTTTCTCAGAGAGCCCACTACTAGACACTTGGTGTATTTCCTTCTAGTTTTCTTCTATGCAAACTTTCTTTCTTTACATAGTTATTTTGAAAAGCATTAAACATTTAATTCACTTGAGAATATTTTCGGGTTGTGTGAAAGGTAAAACAAAACAAAACACCAACAAACCACTGGTTGGAGTTTGGACTCCTTGGGTGGAATAATTTCTTAGGGCCAGTCCTGTCTTGACTTCATGTTATCTGGGTGACTTTAGGGCAAATCCTGTGAACCCACAATTCTCAAAATATGGTGGCTCTCTTGGGAAGGTTGTTAAAAGGTGATATTTCTGCATTGCACACCAGACTTACTGAATAGGAGAAATAGGAGTAAGAACTACTGCCCGAACCTCCTTGGGAGTCTTCTTTCTATATCAGTATAAGTGGGACTGGTGTTTGGGCTTGGCTATCCAGGGCATGCGTTCCTGCCAGAGGATCCCCTGAGCTGGGGAAGAGAAATTCAGGAATGTTAGAATTCTGGAAACTTGTTTGTAAGTTTGTGTCACTTCATAGAGATGCATTTTTTTGTGAAATGTCCACAGCTTGAACATGCTACAGATTTATCAGAGAGCTTCTTACCCAGTTAGATGCCTGAGCCATCACTGATCTAAGATTCCTCTCAGAAATCTCTCTGTAATGGTCGTCTGATGGCTGTGAGAAGTATCATGATGTCCTCTATGAACATTCACCTTCTTCCACCTTGGCCAGCAAAGATGGGATTTTCTTTCCACCTTTGATCTGGAAACAGCCCAAGTGTCCATCAGTAGATGAGGAGAATAAAAAGTTGTGGTACATTTATACAATGGAATACTATGCAGCTGTAAGAAAGAAGATCTCTTCTTACCCTTTGAGATGACATGGAAGAACCTGGAGAGTATTATGTTAAGGGAAATAAACCAGTCAGCGAAAGACAAGTACTACATGATCTCACTTATTTGTGGAATGTAATGAACAGAATAAGATGATGAACAAAGTAGATCCAGAGACATAAAAATAGGGAACAGACTGACAAACCTCAGAGGGAATTGGGGGAGGGCTGGAAGAAATAAACCAAAGAACTTATATGCATATATGCATAACAAATGGACAGAGATAGCAATGCTGTGAAGGCAGGGGTGGGGGCGGGAGTGGGAATGGGGAGGAGGGGGTTAATGGGGGGAAAAAGGAGGGACATCTGTAATACTTTAGAAAATAAAGATAAATTAAATCTAAAAAAAAAAAAAGTGCTTAGAACAGAGCCTGGCAAATAGTAGGTAGGTGCTGAATAAAATATTAATGGTACTATGTTAAGATTTTCAAGGGGGGAAATTAAGCTAAAGACTATACAATTTGCCTGAGGCCACACAACTAAAGAAGCAGTATTTTGAAGTGGTATTTTCAACCTTACCAAGTGCCCATTCATGACTTGAAGATAAAGTATATTTAAAATACACTGACTTCTGCATGAATTTGAACCTCAAAGAAATGAAGATGAAACTCAAGGGATTCAGAAAAGGCATAGCATGTTGATGTAATAGGGTGATGGGAATCAGCATATATTTTCCAAGGGAGAATGTGTTATTTCTATGATTATGGGGAGGAGAAACTTTTCCCATGTTCTCTTGTCATAGCCATAGGTATGAGCTTAGACATGACAAATAACATGATGAAGGTAAGGGTTTAAGGAGGCCATCTTTTGAGATCTAGGCCATGAGTAAACTCACAGTACTTTGCCCTTGATCAAAGGATGGTTTTATAGATTAGAAGGTTTGGGATTTATGCTTTCTCTTTGTTGTCATTTAATGTATTTTTTTTTTTGCCTTTGCCCTGGCTGATGCAACATGAGTTCCCGTAGTTCAACAGGGTCCACTTCTTGATTCCTTCATGGTGTAGTGGTTCTAGAATTTAAGTCAGGAACAAAAACCAGAATGACCCTATGCTGTGAGGTCCTGTTTCTCATCATTCCTTGATTGCCAGGTAGAAGCTCTGGCAGATTTGGAGATGATAAGAGTTTATATCTCCTGCTCTTATTGTTGTCCCCAAGTCATTTAATTATTAATCTCGTTTAACTGATGTAGCTGTTGGCAAGTGGTGAGACTGGCCACTGGAGATGAGTTTGAGAGAAAGAGACTGTGTTGTCTCTTATCTTAGTTTATTTATTATCCTATTCTTTTATCACCTGAAGGCCTTTCGCTTTCTGAGAGAAATCTTCAGTATGTGAGCCCTCAATGGCTCTCCAGGTATTGAAGGAAACTACTTGAAAATTGGGAAGTTGTAGTTATCATTTAAGTGGCAGAATTCAATTCTAGTAGGACTTCCCTAATAGATGATAAGAACCATTATGTTTGAGCATGTATTTTCATTTTCTGTGTATGGTATGTGTCTGCATTACCTAAAAATATGAACATATTTTATTTATGTTTTTATATTTCTTCTAATTCTTAGTTATGGCATTCAAAAAGTATTTAAAATAGTATAAGTTTTTCTTAAAAAGGCATACATATATTTGTTTCTGATTTTTTGGTCATATAAGAATTTCTTTTCCTTGTTTTTAAATATAGTTTTAAATATAATTTATTTTTAAAATAGGTACTACAATCACATGGTTCAAAATTCCAGCAGTACAAAAAGGGATATATATATATATATATATTTATCCCTGAAAGTAACTCCTCGTATTTTTAAAAATTATTCCACACCTCTTTGTAAACCTTGTGCCCTCAGGATTTGATAAGGAAAAAGTAGCTCTTTCCAGTGCTGAAGTTTGTGGTGCTGGCCTGTTACGTAAAATATAAACTCCTTAATCTGATGTTCCAGGCTCTCTGTAACTGAACCCAATTTAGTTTTCCAGTTGAACATCAGAATGCTACATGCACTTTAAATATTAACTTGAGTTTATGAAGTCCAAATTACATTGATAAGTTCTTATTCAGATCCACTTCTTTGGTTAGATTAAGTAAGCATGTCTCTGTTGACCATCTAATGGAGTGAGATAGAGGTACATCAGCCTTGATGTGAAGAACCTACTTTTAAAATATGTCTTTTAAAAAAGGAAAAAATTAATTAATTGGAAACAAGCTTCGTGTGTTATAGGAGTAGCTGAAAGGTGAATGTGTCTGGAACACAGTAGAACAAGGGGTAAGATGATAGACGAGATCTGAGGGTAGGTGGTAGAGTTAGATCATGTTAGCTTTTTTTTTTTTTTTTTAACCACTCGAGGACATTTTTAAGTTTTTTGTTCAGATAGAGCAGGAGGGAGAGAGAGGAAGAGAGAGAGAGAGAAACATCGACGTGAAAGGGACACATCAAGTGGCTGGCACCCACACAACCCAACCAGGGCCGGGGACAAACTGCAACTGAGGTACATGCCCGGGGACAAACTGCAAACGAGGTACATGCCCTTAGCAGGAACTGAACCCAGGTCTCTCTGGACCGCAGGCTGATGCTCTAACCGCTGAGCCAAACCAACCAGGGCTAGATCATGTTAGTTTTGAGGTCATGGTTAAGGCTTTTGGATTCTAAGTCTGAAAGAAAGCCATTAGAGAGGTAAGAGCAGGGAAGTGATATAATTTGCATTTTAAGAAGATTATTCTGGATACTCTGTGGAAGATACCATTTAGGAGGCTATTGCAATAGTCCAAGTGGCAAAGAGGTAGTGATTGAGGTGGTGAGAAAAGGTCAGATGTATGTAGGTCATACACATGCTACCACCACACTTTATTGAGATATAACTTACACGTTTACATACAATAAAATGCATATAGTTCAGTAAGTTTTGAGAAATGTATATACCTGTGTAACTGGAAATAAATGTTTTTTGATTGTATAGTTGACAGGACTTAATGATGGATTAGCTATGATATAAAGTGAAAGATGGACCAATAATGACTAGTTTTTTGACATGAGCAACCAGGTGAATATAATAATTACAGGGATGGGGGACGCATGGGAAGTACAGGGTTTGGCATGAAGGAGAAATCAAGAATTGACTTGGCTTCACTTAAAGTTTGGGACATCCAGATGGAGGTCTTAATTAAACAATTAATTATAGGAGTTTTGAGCTCAGGGGAGAGAAGTGGCTCTAGTCACTTAGTACATTCATGCATCACTTAACTATGGGGACATCTGAGAAATGCATCATGGCAATGTTGTTGTGTGAACATCATAGAGTGCACTTACACAAACCTAACTGTTATAGCGTTCAACATACACTAAGGCTCTATGGTATAGCCTATTGCTCCTAGGCTACAAATCTGTACAGCATGTTATACTGAATACTAGGCCATTGTAACATAATGGTAAGTATTTGTGTATCTAAATGCATCTAAAAGTATTTGTGTATCTAGATGTATCTAAACATAGAAAAGGTACAATAGAAATATGGTATAAAAGATAAATGCTTCACCTGTATAGGGTACTTACTAAGAATGGAACTTGAAGGACTAGACATTTTTTTGGGTGAGTCAATGAGTGAGTGATGAAAATGTGAAGGCCTAGGACATTACTGTACACAACTGTAGACTTTATAAACACTGCTCCACAAGTCCTCCCCCTGCTTCCTTTGGACAGGGTCAGAAATAGAACATTGAAGCTGTCAGTACTGCTCCATGAATAGGGTCGGGATGTGGGCCAGACTGATTGGAAATATCGGGAATAAACAGTCTCGTTAAGATATAGATCACTATAATAGTGACTAGTTACTGTCAGGAGAGAGTAAAAGGTGACCTGAGGATCAGTAGGAATGAGAAATTAAGAAGGAAAGGTAAAGGATCATAGGGGATTGTCATGGCAATTTGGTTTGGGCTATTGCCTATTGGAGCGGTGGTATGATTAAGGAACTTTGTAATATCCATTAAAATGAAGAGGGTCTTTAATATAGAGAGTGTGTATAACTGAGGACTCAATATTTTGACTTTGGAAATTTGTTTATGGTTCCATTGACACTATCTGGCACAAAGTACTTTGACTTTGAATTGATGGAAGAAATAAAATTTATCTATGCATTACAACCTGAAAATATTTGCAAAGTACAGGCATAGGCTGGTTCCACACTACCAAAGAAACCTTTTACTAAAGTGGCACTTAATATTTGTTAAGGTAGCTCCTGTGGACCTGTGTCCTTGTATAGGATCTTAGGTCTCAACAAAGAATTTATAACAATGTACTATGAAAACCATCAAGTAAAATTAATTTGCCAGTGTGTGTGTGTGTTTGTACACTATGACCATAATATTTAGGATATATTTCTTTATGACAGGTTTTCTTTAAAAAAGTTTTTCCCTGTTACGATTTTTTAAAAAAATGAACCCATGGAGTAAATTACATCTTTTGGTAGTGTGTAATTCTCTTACCTTATTTTAGTATCAGGTCTTGGTTTATGTATTTTAAAATCAATTTTTAAAATGAAATTTTAAGGAATTATGTGAAGAAGTTCTACTCTTAAGATTTAGTTTCATTTCATATTAGTTTTGCAATCAGATGTTAGGAGAACTTAAAATGTACTATTGATGCATCAAATGTGTTTGTTCTAATTTTGTGGAAAATTTCAACAAAAGAGTCACTGAAGTAGTTCACTGCGTGATATAAAAATAGTCCAGTGTGCTGAAGGAAAAAATTGGACAAGCCTTTTGAACTGAATGCTCAATAGGGATGTTCATATTCTGCATCAGGGCTTTTGCATAATTTTTAACAATAAGTGCTGGAGAGGGTGTGGAGAAAAGGGGACTCTAATACACTGCTGGTGGGAATGTGACTGGTACAGCCACTATGGAAAACAATATGGTGTTTCCTCAAAAAATTAAACATGGAACTGCCGTTTGACCCAGTTATCCCACTTCTAGGAATATATCTTAAGAAGCCTGAAACACCAATCAGAAAGAATGTTTGTTCCCGGATGTTCATAGCAGCACTATTTACAATTGCTAAGACCTGGAAACAGCCCAAGTGTCCATCAGTAGATGAGTGGATAAAAAATCGTGGTACATATACACAATGGAATACTATACAGCAGTAAGAAAGAAAGATCTCTTATTCTTTGAGATGACATGGAGGGACCTGGAGAGTATTATACTAAGCAAAATAAGCCAGTCAGAGAATGACAAGTATCATATGATCTCACTTATTTGTGGAATATAATGAACAAAAAGTGATGAACAAAATAGACCCAGAGACATAGAAGTAGGGTTCAGACTGACAAACTTCAGAGGAGGGGGCTGGTGGCGGGGGAAGCGATAAACTAAAGAACTTATGCATGTAAGCATAACAAATGGACATAGACAACAGTGCTGGGGGGTGGGGGTGAGGAACAGTAGGAGGATGTCAATGGGGGGAAAAGAAACATCTGTAACAAAAATAAATTAACATAACAAAAAAGGAGTGGGACTGAGTGTGTGAAATGGGGGCAGTAAAATTACTACAGGCTGTCAGTATGTGTTTGTTTTATTTTTCACTGTTATAGTGATATTTTTAGGCAGCTTTGCTAATAGGCACCTAAAGATTTTCTTTGGTAAATTTGATCTATTAAAAAATTTCTTGGTGTAATTAATCCCCGTGATTTTATTTTTAAAATGCTGTTTAAATAAATAAAAAAAACCCTTAACTATGACTTGAATACCTCAATAACAATAACAAAAAGGTTGATTTTAATGCATGCAAGGAAGTTATCACTTTAACAGTTGATACTCTTCCTATGTCCAAAGAGTTTGTCAACTTCAGAATTTAAAATTACACACAATGTTGACTATTAGGGATATAAATAGAACAGAGATCATCATAGAGGAGTGAGAGTACATGTTACCAGGCATTTAAGAGAAGTTACCATTGGACACTGGACTTGGTTCTAAGTTTACTGGCAGCTAAGGCAAAAGGGAAACACATTGCTCACATAGTATTCCTTCTGGCTAAAGAAAATATACACATTAATTTGCAAAGACTTTTCTTAGAACTTAATTCAAAGAGGATATTTATTATGAAAAAAATATGTATGACATTTGAGCTAGAATCTCCACCTACAACAAGACTCAGATTGTTAAATTGGATAATGTTTATGTTGCCATAATATATAATCTTTTTTTTTTTTTTTTTATCCTCACCCGAGGACATTCTTCCATTTTTTGTATAGATAGAGTGGGAGGGAGAGAGAGGAAGAGACAGAGAGAGAGAAACATTGACGTGAAAGGGACACATCGAGTGGCTGCCACCGCACGACCAACCAGGGCCGGGGACAAACTGCAACCGAAGTATGTGCCCTTAGTGGGAACCGAACCCGGGTCTCTCCGGACCGCAGGCCGATGCTCTAACCGCTGAGCCAAACCGGCCAGGGCTAATATATAATCTTAATAAAGACCTTTTTTGAGAGAATATGGCTGAGGAACCTAATTTCCGATTATCTAATTTAAATCAAGGGTACAACTTATTTAGAAGAATAAATCATCAAGTTCTATGCTGTCTAGTACAGAAGCAACTAACCACATCTGGCAATTTACATCTAAATGTAAATGTATTTAAATTAAATTAAATTAAAAATTCAGTTCCTTAGGCACAATAACCACATTTCAAGTGCTCACTAGTAACATGTAGCTAGGGGCTACCATATTGGACAATGTTACTTTAGCTATCCATGCCCATTAGAAAATCCTGATTTTTGTAGGTCTGGAATGGTGCTGACAAATCTGTCATTTTAGAAGTTCCCTAATTTCTTAAAATTATCAAGCCAAGTTTTAAAACTACCATGTTTAATTATTTCTCAAGTGTCTGTCTGAAGTAAAGTTTTTGCAGGTGCTGAATGATAATTCCTATTGGTACTCTAGACATGTTTAGTGAGTCAAAAATTTGAATCGAATTTTCTTCCTTTGGTTCAGTTTTGTGGTGTGTAAGTGTGCTTGTGTGTGTGTGTGTGAGAGAGAGAGAGAGAGAGAGAGAGAAGTGAGAGAGAAGTGAGAGCGATGTACTTTAGCTATGTTACACATAAAGCTGTCAAATTAATATAAACATTGTGCCCTGGCCTGTTTGGCTCAGTGGTTAGAGTGGGCCCGTGGACCTAAGAGTCTCAGGTTCGATTCCGGTATATTTTAGCAGAGTTTTTTTTTTTAATTATTTTTATTAATTTGTTTTTGTTACAGATGTTTCTCCTTTTTCCCCCATTGACACTTTCCTCCCCATTCCCTTCGCCCCTTCCCCAGCTTTGTTGTCTATGTCCATTGGTTATGCATACATGCTTATAGGTTCTGTGGTTTATCTCTTCCCCTCCAAAACCCCCTCTTCTGGGGTTTGTCAGTCTGTTCCCTACCTCTGTGTCTCTGGGTCAATTTTGTTCATCAGTTTGTTTAGTTCATTATATTCCACAAATAAATGAGATCATGTGATATTTGTTTTTCTCTGCTTGGCTTGTTTCACTTAGCATAATACTCTCTAGATCCCTCCATGTCATATCAAGTGATAAGAGATCTTTCTTTCTTATAGCTGCATAGTATTCCATTGTATATGTGTACCACAGCTTTTTTATTCACTCATCTAGTGATGGACACTTGGGGTTGTTTCCAGATCTTAGCTATTGTAAATAGTGCTGTGAACATAGGGGTACATATATTCTTTCTAATTGGTGTTTCAGGCTTCAAACTTCTCAAGTATTTGCACTGTTATTAGATCCAGGCAATATCTCTGAATCTGCTGCTTTTTTTTTTTTTTTTCTCTGAAGAATGCTTTAATTCTTACTCCAATTTTCCTATTGCCACTGCCTTGATGGCATCCTTTGTCATCTTTTGCCAAGGCCCATGGTTCCTAAACTGCACTTTGGAACACTGAAGGCACTGCAGAGAACTCACAGGTGTGCCAAGAGATGCTTTAAAATTTTGAAGGAAACAGCAACATCTATTGAAAACAAACTACTATTTCTAGTTTGAAGTAGTTCATTTTCAAAATTAGATTGCTACATTCCTTTCAATAATACCATATTTTTACAAAGCAGAGTTTTTAGTAGCTGCCATGACAAAAAGAAAGTACTGTATGAAAATCTATATGGGACAAAGAAGAGGGAGGCAGTGTCCAATATGATTCTAAGATTTGAGAAGTTGTGCAATACCCAACACAGGTGCTAAGTTGTTAGGACATACATCTTTCTTAAGTTGTTTGGAACTGACTACTTAAAAAACAGGATGGTTAGGGGTATGTCTTTTAGCCTGTAAAAAAATTACTGCCACCTTACGGGTCTTACCTAGAAAGTTTGGGAATCTCTGGTGTAGGCTTTTGTGATAGCTCAACACTTGCCTAGCCCCTTCTGATCCTTTGTTTATATTATTGCCATAGTTATCCTTCTAAAATAAACCTTCCAGATTCCCCCCTTTTATAGGACACTGTTCATACAGTAATTTTAATCTTTTGAATCTATATTCTTTTACTAGTCGAATTACTACCCTTAAGTTTCCAAAATCTTGTTTAACTGAAACATTATCTTTCTTCTCTATCCACTTCCAAAAATCATTAAATGCAAAGAGAATGAATGTAGTAATATTCTATCTCAAAGTAACTTAATTGAAACTGAATTTATTCATGTACTAAGTAGGTTTGCAAATGAGTTTAATGGTTCAGCTTTAATTTGAAGAGTAATATACAAAATAATCTTTTAAAAATCAGTTCCTTTATTTTTTAAACTTTTTATTGAAATTATTTTAGGTTTACAGAAGAATTGTAAACATAGTAAAAAGTGGAACTGCTGGGTCATGTTGTAACTTTATCTTTTAGAGGAAATGCCAAACCCTTTTCCAAAGTGGCTGCATCATTTTATATTCCCACTAGCAATGTTGTGAGCCTTCCAGTTTCTTCAGTCTCACCAGCACACCGTATTGTTTGTTTTATTTTAGTCATCCTAGTGGTGTAAAGTGGTATATCATTGTGGTTTTGATTTGCATTTCTCCAATTGCTGGATGCTGTTTAGCCACAGTCTTTTCATGTGTTTATTGGCCATTTGTATTTCCATTTTAAGAAATGTGTATTCTGATCCTATGCACATTTTTAACTGGGTTATTTATATTTTTAGCATTGCGTGGTAAGAGTTTTTGAAAACATATATTTTAGATATTAGACACGTGATTTACAAGTATTTTCTCTCATTCAATGAGTTGCCTTTTCACTTTCTTGGTGGTGTCTTTGATGCACAAAAGTTTTAAATTTCATTAAGTGTACTTTATCTACTTTTTATTTTATTGTGCTTTAGTGTTGTATATAAGACTACTTTGAATTTATTTTTGTGTATAGTATAAGGAAGGGGTCCAACTTCAGTTTTTTTGCATGTGAATATTTAGTTTTCCTAGCACCATGTATTGAGACCACGTATATTTTTCCCTTTCTTTTTGCACAAGTGAGCAGATATATGTTTGTTTGTTTGTTTTTTTTCTTATTTCTTCCTTTTTACACAAATGGGATAGGAAAATACTATTGGTACTCTGTTTCACATTGCTTTTCATTTAGCAGTATATCCTGGAAATCATTCCATAGAAATCATCCTCATCCAATAGTGATACAATATTATTACCTAAAATCCATAGTTTATATCAGGGTTCACTCTTTATGTTGTGCACCTGTCAGTTTTAATAAATATATAATAACATGATTCCATATCAGTACCATACAGAATAGTTTCACTGTCCTAAAATCCCCTGTACTCCACCTATTCATTCCTTTCTCCCTTTTCCTGAATCCTTGGTAACCACTGATATTTTTATTGTCTCCATAGTTTTGCCTTTTCCAGAAAGTCATATAGTTGGAATTGTACAATATGTAGACTTTTTAGATTGTGTTCTTTCATTTAGTAATATGAATTGAAAGTTCTTCCATATATATATCTATATATCTATATATATATCTATATATATATATTTTTTTTTGTGGCTTGATAGTTAATTTATTTCTAGCACTAGGTAGTGTTACATTGTATGATGGATATACCACAGTTTGTTTATCCATTGATCTATTGAAGGACATCTTAATTGCTTCCAAGTTTTGGTAATTATGAATAAAGTTACTATAAGCATTTGTGTGTAGGTTTTTGTGTGGAACATAAGTTTTCACCTCATTTGGGTAAATACCAACGATCATAATTTCTGTATTATGTGATTAGTTTTGTAAGAACATGCTAAACTATTTTCCAAAATGCCTGTGTCATTTTGCATTCCCATCAGCAATGAATGAGAGTTCCTTTTGCTCCACATCTCACCTGACTTTGATGTTTCAGTGCTTTGAATTTTCACTAATCTAGTAGGTGTGTAGTGGTATCTCATTTTAATTCACAATTCCCTAGTGACATCTGATTTTGAGCATCTTTTCATACGTGTTTTTGCCATTTGTATATCTTCTTTGGTGAAGTGTCCAGATCACTTGCCCATTTTTAAAACTGGGTTGTTGTTTTCTTATTGTTGAGTTTCTTATTGTTGCTTTGTATATTTGGGATACCGGTCCTTTAACAGATATATATTTTGCAAATTTTTTTTCCCAATTTGTGGCTTGTCTTTTTATTCTCTTAATAGCACCTTTTACAGAGCATAAGTTTGTAATTTTAATGAAGTTCAACTTAGAAACTTTTTTTCTTTCATAGAATATGCTTTTGGTATTGTGAAAGGTGTAAGGTCTGTGTCTAGAATCATTCCAGCACAGCTTGTTGACCAATACTACACTGCCTTAATTACAGTTTGCTTTATAGTAACTCCTGAAGTTGGGTAGTGTCAGTCTTCTGACTTTGTTCTCCTTCAACAGTGTGTTAGCTGTTTGGGGTCTTTTCTATATAAATTTTAGAATCAGCTTGTCGATATTCACAAAATAACTTGCTTGGATTTTTATTTGGATTGCACTGTACCTAAAGATCAAGTTGGGAAGAACTGATATCTTGGCAATATTGAGTCTTCTTGTCCATGTACAGAGAACTTTCCATTTTAGATCTTTAATTTTTTTTTTCATAAGAGTTTGTAGCACTCCTCATATAGATTTGTATATATATTTTGTTAGATTTATACCTAAGTATATCATTTTTTAGTGCTATTGTAAATAGTAATCTGTTTCAAATTTCAGTTGTTCATTGCTGGTATATAATTAAGCAATTGACTTTTGTGTGTTAACCTTATGTCTTGCAACCTTGTTATCATTACTTGTTTTAAAATATTTTTGTCTATTCTTCAGAATTTTCTACATAGACATGTCATGTGTAAACAAAGACAATTTGATTTCTTCCTTTCCAACTTGTATACCTTTTATTTCCTTTTTTACTGCATTAGCTAGGACTTCTAGTATGCTTTGAATAGGAGTGGTGAGAGCAGATATCCCTGCCTTGTTCTCTATTTCAGTGGGAAAGCATCTAGTTTCTTACTATTAAGAATGGTGTTAGCATTAGTTTTTCTTGTAGATGTTCTTTACCAAGTTGAAGTTCCCCTTTATTCCTAGTTGGTTAAGAGTTTTTATCATGAATGAGAGCTGGATTTTGTGCTTTTTCTGTATCTAATGATATGATCATGTAATTTTCTTGTATAGTCTGTTGATCGGATTACATTAATTGATTTTCTAATGTTGAACCAGCCTTGCATACTTGGAATAAATCCCACTTGGTTATAGTTATAGGTTTTTTTTTAGTGCCTTGTTGGATTTGATTTACTAATATTTTCTTGAAGATTTTTACATCCCTGTCTGTAGTTTTCCCTATAGTGTTTGTCTGGTTTGGATGTCAAGGTAATGCTGGCCTCATAGAATGAGTTAAGAAGTATTCTCTGTGTTTCTGTTTTTGGGAAGATTGTTTAGTAGATTGTCTAGAAGATTAATATGATTTCTTCTTAAATGTTTGGTAGAATTCACCAGTGAACCCACTTGGGCCTGGTGCTTTCTGTTTTAGAAGGCTATTGGTTGTTGATTCAATTTCTTTAACAGCTATAGGACTATGCAGAATATTTCTCTTTGTACAGGGCTCAGTAGATTGTGTCTTTCAAGGAATTCATCCATTTTGTCTAGTCTATCAAATTTGTGGGTATAGAGTTGTTCATAATATTCCTGTATTATCTTTTTAATATCCACAGAATTAGAAGAGATGGTCCCCACTTCCATTTCTGATAATAGTAATTTGTGTGTGTGTGTGTTTCTTGTTAACTTGGCTAGAAATTCGTCTCAGACAACTTAGTTTTGGTTTTGTTTGATTTCCTATTTTCAATTTCATTTCTTCCTCTGCTTGCTTTGGCTTTTTTTTTTTTTTTTTGCACTATGCATATGATGCAGCGCGTAGATGATGTTTTCTTGAGTTATATACTTGAAACCTATTGGGGTGAACCAATGTCACCCCAATAAATTCAATTAAAATTTTTAAAAAATAATTTTTTTTTAGTTACAGTTTACATTCAGTATTATTTTGTTTAGTTTCAAGTGTACAGCAGTGTTTAGACAGTCATATACTTTACAAAGTGTTCCACCTGATATTTCCAGTACCCAACTGGTACCATACATAGTTATTATTGATTATATTTCTTATGCTGTACTTTATATCCCCATGACTATTTGTAATTACTAATCTGTACTTCTCAATTTCTTCACCTCTTATACCCAGTCTGACCCCCTACCCCCACCTTCCTGCCCTAGCAACCATCAGTCTGTTCTCTGTATCTATGAGTGTTTCTGTTTTATTTGTTAATTTATATTGTTCTTTAGATTCCACATATAAGTGACATCATATGGTATTTGTCTTTCTCTGCCTGACTTATTTCACTTAGCACAGTATCCTCTAGGTCCATTCATGCTGTCTCAAATGGTAAGATTTATTCTTTTTTATGGCTGAGTATTCATTGTATATATGTACCACAACATTTTTAAAAAATCTTCACCCAAGGACATTTTTTTTCCCATAGGTTTTGAGAGAGGCAGAGAGAGAGAGAAAGAGAGAGGGGGGGGGTCCTTCCAGCATGCACCCCAACTGGGGCTGGGGATTGAACACGTGACCTAGGTATGTGCCCTGACTGGGAATTGAACTGGGGACCTTTCAGTGTATAGGACAACATTCCTGCTGGCTGAACCATGCTGGCCAGGACTGTACCACATTGTTTTTTTCTTTATCCTCACTGAGGATATTTTTTCACTTTTTGTTCAGATAGAGTGGGAGGGAGAGAGGGAGAGAGAGAGAAACATCGACGTGAAAGGGACACATCGAGTGGCTGCCACCCACACAACCCAACCAGGGCCGGGGACAAACTGCATCTGAGTGTACCACAATGTTTTTATCCACTTGTCTTTTGATGGGCACTTGGGTTGCTTCCACATCTTGGTTATTGTGCACAATGCTGCATTTAACATAGAGGTGTGTATATTCTTTCAAATTAATGTTTTTTTGTTGTTGTTGTTTGTTTGTTTAAATACACACACACACCCAGAAATGGAATTGCTGAGTCATTATCGCAGGTCCATTTTTAATTTTTTGAGGAACCTCCATACTGTTTTCCATGGTGGCTGCACCAGTCTGCATTTCTGTCAACAGTACACAAAGGTTCCCTTTTCTCTACATCCTCACCAACACTTGTTGTTTGTTGATTTATTGATGATAGCCATTTTAACAGGTGTGAGGTGATATCTCATTGTAGTTTTAAATTGCAATTCTCTGATGATTAGTGATGTTGAGCATCTTTTATATGTCTATTGGCCATCTGTATGTCTTCTTTAGAGAAGTGTCTTTTGCCCATTTTTTAAATTGGATTGTTTGGTTTTTTGGTGTTGAGTTTTATAAGTTCTTTATAAATTTCGCATGTTAACCCCTTGTCAGATGTATTATTGGCACATATGTTCTTCCATTTAGTGAATTATCTTTCATTTTTTTATGCTATTTTGTTAATTATTTTATTTTTGTTACAGATGTTTCTCCTTTTCCCCCCATTGACACCCTCCTCTCAATCCTGCCCCCCTGCCCCAGCATTATCGTTTATGTCCATTGGTTATGCATGCATGCATTTAAGTTCTTTGGTTTATCTCCCCTCCCCCCCCTCCTCTGAGGTTTGTCAGTCTGAACCCTACTTCTGTGTCTCTGGATCAATTTTGTTCATTATATTCCACAAATAAGTGAGACAATGTAATATTTGTCTTTCTCTGATTGGCTTATTTCACTTAGCATAATACTCTCCAGGTCCCCCCATGTCGTCTCAAAGGATAAGAGATCTTTCTTTCTTACTGCTGCATAGTACTCCATTGTATATATGTACCACAGCTTTTTTATCTACTCATCTATTGATGGACACTTGGGCTGTTTCCAGGTCTTAGCAATTGTAAATAGTGTTGCTGTGAACATAGGGGTACATACATTCTTTCTGATTGGTGTATCAGACTTAGGATGTATTCCTAGAAGTAAGATCACTGGGTCAAATGGCAGTTCCATTTTTAATTTTTTTGAGGAGACATCATATTGTTTTCCATGGTGGCTGCACCAGTCTGCATTCCCACCAGCAGTGTACTAGAGTCCCATTTTCTTCACACCCTTGCCAGCACTTGTTGATGGTATTCATTCTGACAGGTGTGAGGTTTTTAATTTTGTTATTGTTTCTTTTGCCATGAGAAAACTTTTTAGTTTGATGTAGGCAAAAACTTTTTCTTTTTCTTTTTTTAATGATTTAAATCTTTTTTTCAATCTTCACCTGAGGATATTTTTCCATTTATCTTCAGATAGAGTGGGAGGGAGGGAGGGAGAGAGAGAAAGAAACATCGATGTGAAATATACATTGATTGGTTGCCTCTCTCACGACCCCTATCAGGGTCAGGGACCAAACTACAACCCAGGTATGTGCCCTTGACCAGAATCGAACCTGCAACTTTTGGTCTGTGGGCCAGCGGTCTAACCACTGAACAAAATGGGCCATGGTGCAAAAACGTTTTTGTTTGATGTAATCTTGTTTGTTTTATTTTATTTTTTGTTTTGTTTCACTTGCTCGAGGAGATATATCAGAAAAAATATACTAAAGAGAAATGTCTGAGATATCACTGCCTATGTTTTGTTCCAGGATTTTTGTGGTTTTGAGTAAAACATTTAAGTCTTTTATAATTTGAGTTTATTCTTGAACATTATGTAAGAAGGTGGTCTAGTTTTATTTTTTTGCATGTTAGCTGTCCAATTTTCCCAGAACCATTTATTGAGTAGACTGTCTTTACCTCATTGTATGTTCTTACCTCCTTTGTCAAATATTAATTGGCCATACAGGTGCAGGTATATTTCTGGGCTCTCTATTTTGTTCTATTGATCTATATGTCTATTTTTATGCCAGTACTGTGGTATTTTGATTATTATAAACTTGTAGTATAGTTTGATATCAGGTAATGTGATTCCTCTAACTTGTTCTTCTTTCTCAAGGTTGCTGTGGCTATTTGGGGTCTTTTATGGTCCCATTTGACTTTTTGGATTCTTTTTTCTAGGTCAGTAAAGTACATCATTGGTATTTTGATAGGAATTGATTGTGTTGACTCTACAGATTGCTTTGGGTAGTACAGAGTTTTTCTAATATATTCACTCAGTTTCAGTTTCCCCATTATATCATCTTACATTTCTGTAGGTACATTTGTCAAAACTAAGAAACAAACATTGATATATTACTATAAATCATAAACTTTAGGCCTTATTCAGATTTCACTAATTTTTCCATTAATGTGCCTTTTCTGTTCCATTACCCAATTCAGGATACCACATAGCATTTCGTTGTCTGTGGCAGTTCCTTAATTTCTTTTTCTTTTTCTTTTTTAAACTTTAAAGATTTATTCAGTCTTCATCATGTAATGACTTTGAATTGTTATTCTGGTAGAAAGACTGGGTTTATGGTGTGGCATTCCTATTCCTGATCCTTTATGAGATTTTTGACAGAAATTGTGGGTATTGTCTAAAGAGAGTGGAAACTAGTTTTTAATAGGAAGGGAATTGACCTATATGAAATATAGCCTGGTAACTTCAGTAGCGTCTTTACTGAAGTCAGTAAGGTGATCACTACTGGTTCTATGTTAGATGTCTTGTAATAACCTCTCTACTATTTAAGATCCTCAATTTGAAATTGTGATTCAGGCCCTAATTTGTCAAACTGTTTAAATTTGTGGTTAAAGTTATTATATGCCTATTGTGTATTAGATACTTAATTTCCTATTTCACAGAGAAATTAGTTGGATTTTAGAAGCACTCCTACATGAAGTTTGGTAATGAGGTCTCTGAAACAATTTACAAAAAAAAACAAAAACAAAAAACTAGTCTTTTTGGTAAGCCATTAATTACTCAAATATGTAAAATATTTGTTGAGACATTAACTTCCCGAGTGTATCCAGTATATTGGAGATGACAAATTGCTTGAAAGAGAGAGGATTATGGATATAAATGTGACAGAAGTTTCACTGGGTCTCAGAGACTATATATAGTCTCCA
The DNA here is from genome assembly GCF_014108415.1 of Molossus molossus. NCBI lineage: Eukaryota > Metazoa > Chordata > Mammalia > Chiroptera > Molossidae > Molossus > Molossus molossus. The sequence goes on from NW_023425350.1 coordinate 45,037,294, forward strand.
TTTCACACAAAACAATTTGTGTTATAATTTGAGTGCCTTCTCTTTCCTATAGTAACAAAGGAAAGGACTTTGTTATTACAAGTAAAATGCCTATCATGAAAAATAAAAAAAGGAGAGAGAGGGCTGGAAAGGAGAAAAAGAGAGAAGAATGTGAGCCAGCCACTGTGTTTGTTGGGGGAGAAGTTTTAACATATTTGCACAGTGGGATTTGGGTTCCAATATTTGGTTCTTTTGTGAAGGTTATATTTTTTCCTACTTTGACTGAAAAGTTTTTAGAAAATGATATTATTAATCATGTACCTACAATACAGAGTAGGCACTCAATAAATGTTTCACACACTGATTAGGATAGAATGCATTTTAACTTTAAATATGAATTATTCAGTTTTTCACTTTTTACTAAAAGAAATGACTAAGGTCTTAAGTAGTTCATTTGTAGAGGTAAGAAGGAGAAAAAATTCTTCTATAAGTTTTTCCAATTGCATATGGTATTCCTAATTGTATTTAAGTGAATAGATAAATTAGGTCACTTTTAATTGATATATTAAACAAATTGTTAGATATGAATATATTATTTTAATACTGTGTTGAACTTTATATAAATTCTTTAAATTTTCTTAGAATTATCAGTGAAAATGTTATCCCATTCTTGAAATTTGCCTCCTATTTGTTATTAAGATGATCTGTAATCAACTTACATATACAACATTTAATCAAAATTTTAGCCATTTTGGTAAGTATGTAGTGATATTTAATTTGCATTTTCCTCATGACTAATGTTGTTGAGTTATCTTTTCATGTGCTTATTGGCCATTTTTATTTCTTGTTTTTGAACTGTCTATGCAAATGTTTTACCCATTTAAAAAAAATATTATGTTGTTTGCCTGATTTTTATTAATTTGTAAGAATTCTTTTTTTAAAAATCCTCACCTGAGGATACTTTTTTTCATTTATCTTCAGATAGAGTGGGAGAGAGAGATAGATACATTGACATGAGAGAGACACATCAACTGGTTGCTTCCTGCATGACTCTGACCGGGACCAGGGACTGAACCGCAACCAAGGTACGTGCCCTTGACCGGAATCAAACACACAACTCCTTGGTCTATGGGCCGACGCTCCCCCACTGAGCCAAACCGGCCAGGGTGGTATATCTATTCTTAATGTGTGAGCAGAGATAAAAAGATAGCATACTTTTGTTCTTAGCAATTAAATTGATATTTTTATTGAAAACAAGTAAATGTGGCATTTGCCTGTATAAACAAGCAGATTTTGAGATACTAAGTATTAGCACCAAGAATTAAGGTAGTCTGTTCAAAATACAAACTAGATAACCATTGAAAATGTAGTTGAATTTCAGTCAAAATACCACTGCAGTTCCCAGTTGGTACCAGACTAAGGCCTACAAAAATTTACAGCTTGAAACTGTAATTGGATAAGCAGATTATTTAACAAAAAGCATATTAGCCCTTGCTGGTTTGGCTCAGTGGTTAGAGTGTTGGCCCATGGACCAAAGAGTTGCGGGTTTGATTCCAGTCAAGGACACATACCTTGGTTGTAGTTTGATCCCCAGTCCTGGTTATGTGGGAGGCAACTGATCGATGTGTCTCTCTCTCACATCAATGTTTCTCTTTCTCTGTCTCCCTCCCACTCTATCTGAATGAAGATAAATGGGAAAATATCCTTGGGTGAGGATTAAAAAAAAAAGGAAGTATATTAAAGATATATTTAAAAATAAAAATTACTTCACTAAGCCTTCTTTGTTTAGAAAGTTCAAAGGGAGGGAAGAGGAGAATCTACATTTTCACTGGTGATTTTTTTTTTTTTAAATAACTAAGAGGATCAGGAGAGAGCTAGAGAAAAAACCTAGAGATGGACAAGGGTAATTTGTTGTTGTTGTTTGCTTGATTTTCTTAAAGTTATAGACTAAACAGATTAACATTGAGCCTGAGGGAGATTTGCAAACAGATGACAAAAATCATGGTTTATTTTTAAGTGGTTAATAATGAAAGAGCCCACTATATGGTATAATTAAGAAAAAGTCATATTAGACTAACCTAGACTAACCTGAGTTCATTTTTTGACAGATTGGCCTTTTTGAGAGATGAAGCAAATGTGATAAACATACTATATTTGTAGTTCAGTAAAAGGTTTGCTAAGTTCCAATGTGGTGTCAAGATGGAAAAAATGGATCCTGGAACCTGGACAATTTGTTATTTTAAATCCAGTGAGACATTTCTTCATCCTTACCATAAGACTTAGTGCTTATCTCTGTTCTCTTCATTTTTATCAGTTATTTTTAACTTGCATGCAACACAGAAAACATACATTTTGAATTTTCAGGTCATAGTGAGCTATGAGGATAGTGGATATGTTAATTAAGAACTAGGATCTCAATTGGCTAGAATCATGGACTGAATTTAACAAGATTACATTAAATGGGATAATAGCTGTACACTTGAGTTTAAAAGATTTCTGCCATGTATGTGTCTAGTGGAAGACATTTGACTTAACAGGTAAACAAAAGATTGTAGTGAGTTGATAAGCTTACTATGAATCTGATGTGATGTGGCTGTTTGGAACATATTTGTGGACTGCATTAATGGAGGTCTCTAAGGGAGTTGATGGTCCTTCTTCAGACTACATTTGGAGTATTAGCTTAAGTTCTGGGCATCCTAGTTTAAGATGGTTATAAGCAAGTTGGGATGTATTTAGAAGAAAGTGAATGGGGGGGGGTTCAAATTACACAAGATTAACTTTAAGGAGTTGAGGATATTTAGCTTATAGAAGAGAAAATACTTCATGGTATAGAATGGCTGTTGGAAGTATCTGAAAGGCTGGTTTTGGAAATGGAAGTAGGTATATTCTGCCTGGCAGTAAGAGGCAGAATTAGGATAGATGGATAGAAGTTTAGGGAAACAGGTTTCCCTTAGCATAGCGAAGAACAGTCAGGGTTGTCTGAAGGTAGACTGGGCAGTCTGGGTGGAGCTAATGATTTTCCTATTGCTGGAGGATCTGGATAACTGCTTGGCAAACATAATATACATTGGGTTCATTTATCTAGACTAAGTAGGTGTTAAGACTATAAAGATGATTTTAAAAATTCTTTCCAAGTCTAAGGTTTTAGGATTCTATAAAATGACCTGGAACATGCTCTTATTCCTTAAGTAAGCAAGCATTGCAAAATGAAAGAACATTTAAGTCAGGAGCTCTGGATTCTAGTGTGGCCCTGTTGCTGTCCACCTGAACACATTTGTAAAATTAAAAGATCATACAAGACCTACAGGCTAAATTGCAACTCTCAGAAATTCTTTTGTGACTTTTGGAACCCAGTGCTTTAGGAAGAGGAAGGAGGATTGGCAGTAGATTTCAAACTCAGTGATGTTTATATGATAAAAGGTGAAGCATAGTTTGCTATGAGCAAGCTGGGAAAAATCAGGGTAGGAATGGAAGAGGCTGTACAAAAGTTATATGGAAAGGACAGAGACTAGAAAACCAGTCCTCACTGACTCCATTGTTGATCTTTTCAAGGGTTTTGACATAGGAAGTATGACATTGCCCGCCTCCCCTCCCCTCCCCCCTCCCCCTCCCCTCCCCCTCTCATCCTTTCCCCCCCTCCCCTTCCTTCCTTCCTTCCTTCCTTCCTTCCTTCCTTCCTTCCTTCCTTCCTTCCTTCCTTCCTTCCTTTCTTCCCTCCCCTTTCCCCTTCCATCCTTCTTTCTTTCCTCTCTCTTTTAAGGTTATTTTTCTTTATCATACTCTAATTCAGAACCTATTGATTACTTAGAATCTGAACTTTTAGAGCTTCTAGTTAAATTCTTCAAGTTTTAAAAACCAGTATTTTTATTTATAACTATAATTTTAGTATAAAGAATTTTAAATAAGTTTAAAAACTTTAAGACATCTACACAGGTGGCTCAGTTGGTTGATGCATCGTCCTGTACACCAGAAAGTTTCTGGTTTGTTTTCTGGTCAGGGCACATACCTGGATTGAGGGTTCCATCCCTGGTTGGGGTGTGTACAGAGGGCAACATAGTGATGTTTCTTTCTCTCTTCCTTCCTCTTTCTCTAAAAAAAATCCATGAACATGGATGAGGATTAAAAATTAGAGAGAGAGAGAGAGATCCGCACATTTTAAAAGGAAAACTTTTAAATACTGCTCTTGATATGAGAAGGTATGAGGCAGTAGCTGTGGTATAAATTATATTGACTGTAACTGATTGGGAACACTGCACATTTTATTTTCTTGGTATAAAATATTAATGCTTTTACTATTCATTTTTTCACAGATTAAAGTCATACTTGCTTCACATTATTTATCATTTTAGTTTCTATGTAGTTATGAATCTCAGAAAATTGAAGCTCATGATCCCCAGTGAAAGTTGATTGGTAGAAAGGTCAGTATGAGGTGGAAGTTTGATTAAAAAAACAGTTACAGTTGTAGCATAAGCAGTTACCACATGTACTGAGTTCATATCTTGTCATAATAAGTAGAAATGTATTTTTCTTTATGATTTTAAAACATTTTTATCTCCTACAGTTCTTTACTAGGGTAATATCTTCTATTGGAAAATAGATACAGAAATGTAATTTGATACCTTTTGTGGTCTCTATGTATGGATTTGTGTTTGTTCTCATATGACTTCTTTATCCCCTTTACTTATTCCACTCTCTAAACTGATAAAAGTGCTTTAAAAGTTAGATAGTAACAATAATTTTTCCCCCAAGCTTCATTTTAACATTAAAAATATATTTATTTCGAATCGACAAGCCCAACTCTTTAAACTACTAATAATCGCACCACAGTATGTTATTACTGAGAGCAAGCAAGCATAATTTGTTATTACTTACCACTAGAATAAAAATTAACCTTTCTAGTTTACAGAGCTTTTAGGGATCATTAGTTATCATCCATAACCCCAGCATTTATATTCCCACACACATATACACAGGTCTTTTTTTCCTTTAAAACTTAAATGAGCCCGGCCGGTGTGGCTCAGTGGATTGAGCATCGTCCCATGGACTGAGAGGTCCCGGTTTGATTCCTATTCAGGAACATGCCTGGATTTTGGCTCATCCCCAGTGAGTGAGTGAGTGTGTGTGTATGTGTGTGTGTGTGTGTGTGTGTGTGCAGGAGGCAGCCAATCAATGTTTCTCTCTCATATCGATGTTTCTATCTCTGTCCCTTCCTCTTTCTCTAAAAATCAATAAAAACATATTTTTAAAATCTTAAATGAATATTTATTTATTTTCACAGTTTATCCTTTTTATTTAACTTATTGGGGTGGCACTGGTTAACAAAATTACATAGGTTTCTGCTGCACTTAAATGAATGTTTAAACCTGTGTAAGTTTGCCCTGGCAGGGTGTCTTAGTTGGTTGGAGTGTCATCCCATACACCAAAAGTTTGTGAGTGCAATTCCTGATCAGGGCACATATCTAGGTTTCGGGTTTGATCCCTGGCCCAGGCGCATACAGGAAGCAATCAATGAATGTTTCTCTCTCCCTTCTCTCTCTAAAAATAAAAATATCTTTGAATAAAGATAAAAAAATAAACATGTATATGTTTGTTACCATTAATGTTGCCTAGCTGAAGTGATTGAATAAGTGTCACTATAGAAAGGGTAATTTGTTGCTAAGACTTGGTGGGCTGTTTTGGTATTTACCTAAGGTAAAAGGAACAATTATGTTTAATTTGGTAGTACCAGATTACACATGGAAAAAAAGATACCCAAATTAAATTAATGTTGGTTATGGGGTGGAGATGGGGATTTAAAAACTCTCTGTAGCTTTCACCGAGCTTCATCAAATATTAACATTTCGCCACATTTGCTTTATCATTACCTTCTTTTTATCTCTCTATACATGTATTATTTCTTTTTTGGAACAATTTGAGAATAAGTTTCAGAATTATTTTCCTTTACTTTAAATATGTTAACGTGTATAAACTATCTCTAAACTAAATGATGTAAACTAAAGGTTAGAAAATTACAGCCCTCGGGGCCAAATCTAACCTTCCAGCAATTTTTGTACAGCCCACTAAGAAAGAATGGACTTTACATTTTAAAATGTTTTTAAAAATTCACAAAATATTTCATGAGACATGAAAATTATATGAGATTCAGACTTCCCTATCCATAAATAAAATTTGGTGGACACAGCCATGCTCATTTATTTACATATTATTTATGGTCACTTTTGTACTAGTACACCAGAGTTTGGTAGTTGTGGCAGAGACTGGCTGGCAAAGCCTAACAAATTACTCTCTGGCCCTTTATGAAAAAGTTTGCCAGTTCTGGATATATCAACAACCGGATATTATGCTTACTACTTCTGGGTCAGTAGTTTGGGCATGAGGTAATTTATCTCTGCTCCATAATGTTTGGGGCATCAGATGGGATGGCTTGAAAGGATGAAGATAGCTGGGAAAGCTTAACTGGGACCATACGTCTGGGCCTTGGTTCTTTTTCTAAAATCTGTTAGGGCTGGAATATCCAAGACAGCGACTTCACTCTCATGTATGATGCTTGAAGCACTGGGGGCTGGCTAGCATCACTTACTCCATGCATAGCAATCTCATGGTAACCGAATTTCTTATGTGACATCTGGCTTCCACCAGAGCAAGTTTTCCCAGAAGGTAGTGGTAACAAACAGGAAGGCTATGACCTAGCCTCCCAATTTTCTAAATTACTCAAATCACTAAGACTAGCTTGGATTCAAGGAGAGGGAAGGAATAGGTTCCAAGTCTCCATGAGGGAATGGCATGCACATACAGGAAAGAAAGGAACTATCATAGTGTGCATTTCTGAAAACTTTTTTTTTTTATTAAACTTTTTATTTTGAGATAATAGAGATCTTGTGTACTCTTTACTCCCCCCCCCCCCTTTTATAATCTTCACCTGAGAATATTTTTTCCCCATTGATTTTTAGAGGTAGTGGAAGGGAGGGAGGGAGGGGGAGAGAGAGGGAGAGAAATAGCGATGTGAGAGACACATTAGTTGGTTGCCTCCTGCATATACCTTGACCAGGGCCAGGGTTTGAACCTGCAATCCTTGTATTTGCCCTTGACCAGGAATCGAACCCATGACCCTTAGGTGCACGAGGCTAGTGTTCTTACCATTGAGCAACACTGGTCAGGGCTACTGTTCTTTTCATGGTAACATTTTGAAAAACTATAAGGACAATATCCCAACTGGGATATTGACATTAATATAGTCAAGATATAGAACATTTCCTTCACAACAAGGATCCCTTATGTCTTTTTATAACTATACCCATTTCTTTCCCATCTCCACCCCTCAACCTTGGGCACACACTAATCTGTTCTTCATGGCTATAATTTTATCATTTCGAGAATGTTAAATAGAATACTATAGTATGTAACCTTTTTGGGATTGTTTTTGTTTTGTTCATAATTCTCTGGCGATTTATTTAGGTTGTTGCATGTGTCATTAGTTCATTCCTCTTTATTGTGGAGTAGAATTCTGTGGCTTAGATGTACCACTATTTGTTTAACCATTTACCTTTTAAAATACATTATTATTATCTTGAGTCTTCCAATCCATGAACAAGATATGTCTTTGCATTTATTTGGATCATCTTTGATTCCTTTCATCAGTATTGTGTAGTTTTGAACATACAAATCCTTTAAATGTTTTGTTAGATTATACCTAAATACTTTATTTTTAAGCAACTATAACTGGTATTGTATTTTTAATTTTGGTATACAAAATAATACAATTGACACATTTATTTCTTATCCTGTGAACTTGCTAAACTCAATGATTAATTTTAGAAGTGTTTTTGGAGGTTTCTTGTCATTTTTTTCTTTTATGTAGACAGCCATGTCATTTGCAAAGAGGAACAGTTTTTATTTTATTTTCTTTGCAATCTTTATGCCTTTTGTTTTATTTTCTTGCCTTTTTGCACTCTCTAGAACTTCCAGTACTATGTTGAGTAAATGTTGAGAATGGTTATCCTTACCTGGTTCTTAATTTTAGGGAGAGAGCATTTGGTCTTCCACCATTAAATATAATGTTAGTTATAGGTTTCCTGCAGATGTTCTTTATAAAGTTAGTGAAGTTCCACTCTATTCCTGTTTTTATCATGGATGAGTGTTAGATTTTGTCAAGTGCTTTTTCTGAATCTATAACTATGATTATGTAATTCTTTATTAACCTGTTAATATGGTGGCTTATTTTGATTGATTTTCAATACTGAGACAGCCTGGCTTTCCTGGAATAAACCTCACTTGTTCATGATGTATATATAATTCCTTTTAGATGTTGCTGAATTGTATTTGATAATATTTTATTAAGAAATACACATGGGGTTATTGGTCTGTAGTTTTCTTTTTTTTTTTTTTGTACTGTCTTTGTGGTTTTAGTATCAGAGTAATACTAGTTCCATAAATGAGTGGGGAAGGGTCTTCTCTTCTGTTTTCTGGAAGAGATTGTGTAGAATTGGTGTTTATTCTTTTTTAAATGTTTCATAGAACTCTCCAAGGAAAAGAGGGTCTGCAGATATCTTTTTGTAGTTTTAAAATTATTAATTAAATTTTCTTCATAGTTATTGGGGCTATTCAGATTACTATTTCATATTGGGTGAGTTGTGGTAGTATGTGTTTTTAGAGACAGTGTTTCATTTCATTGAAGTTGTCAGATTTATGTGTGTAGAGTTTGTAATATCCTCTTATTATCTTATAATCGTCATATCTGTAGGGTCTATAGTGATATCCCTGGTTGTATTCCTGATATTGGTAATTTGTATCCTCTCTCTTTTTTTCCTCTGTCAGTCATACTACAATTTTGTCATCTTTTCAAGGAACTAGTGCTTTGTTTCATTGATTTTTTTATTCTGTATTTTTTGTTTGTTTTCAGTTTCACTGATTTTTACTCTTTGTTACTCCCTTCTTCTGTTTGTGTTTATTTTATTTTATTCTTTCCCACGTTCTTGATGGGGAAATTAAAATTATTGATTTGAGATTTTTCTTCTTTTTTAATGTATGCATTTAGTGTTACAAATTTCTTTCTTAGCATTGCTTTAGCTATGTTCCACAAATTTTCCCTTTTATTCAATTTTGTGTATCTTTTTATTTCCCTTGAGACTTCCTCTTTGATCCAGGTATTATTTACAAGTATGTTGTTTCCAACTGTGGAGGTTTTCATGTTATTTTTGTTGTTGATTTCTAGTTTGATTTCAGTGTGGTCAGAGAGAACATGTTCTGTATGATTTAAATTTTTAAGTTTGTTAAGGTTTGTGTTATGGCTCAGGATATGGCCTATCTTGGTATACATTCTGTGGGTGTTTGAGAAGAATGTATATTCTGTTCTTGTTTGGTGGAGTATTCTATAATTACTATTTTGTTAGTTGTTGGTGGTGTTGAGTTCTATATCCTTGCTGATTATCTGTCTGATTTATCAATTATTGACAGATGGATGTTGATGTCTCCAATATAATTGTAGTTTTAGGTATTTTTCTTTTCTATAGTTTTCATCTCACATATTTAGCAGCTTGGTTTTTTGGTGTATACACATTTAGAATTGTATGTTTCTTTGTTGTGTCTATCTTTTAATTATATAATAATGTTCTTTTCTTTGTCTGATAATTTTCTGTGCCCTGAAGTCTCCTTTTCTGATATTAATTTACCCTTTCCTTTAGTTAATGTTTGCTTTATAAATCTCTTTCCATATTTTTACTTTCAGTTTGCTTGTATTATTACATTTGAAGTGAGTTTCTTGTAAGCAGCCTATAGTTGGGTCATGTTTTTAATCTACTCTGCCAGTGCCTATCTTTTAGTTTTTGTATTTAAACTATTTACATTTAATGTAAGTATTGATATGTAAAGGCTGATGTCTGCCATTTGTTTTAAAAAATATGTTTTTATTGATTTTTTAGAGAGAAAGGAAGGGAGAGAGATAGAAACATTGATGTGAGAACCATCAATTGGCTGCCTCCCACACGCCTCCAACTGGGGATCGAGCCCACAACCCAGGCATGTGCCCTGACCGGGAATCTAACTGGGACCTCTCTGTCCATGGGGTGATGCTCAACCCGCTGAGCCACACTAGCTGGGCTTGTTGTGTTTTTTTTTTTTATTTCTGTATTTTCTTTTCCCTTTATTGTGGGTTTCTTGAACAATATTTGGAATTCATTTAAATGTATAGTGTTTTTGAGTTTATCTTTTTGTCACAAGTTTTTTGGTGGCTGCTTTAGTTATTACACTATTTTATATACATATAATTTATCACCTCCAATCAGTAATGAGGTGCTACTCCCACTCCCCACTGGGTTAGTATCAGGGGAGGCTGAGTGAAGAGTCAGAAATTTCATCATCACCCAGGAGTATTCAGAACTTGCAACCCTGAGCAGTAACAAGAAACCCCTGCCTTACTCAGTGTCAACAGAGGTTGATGGAGAACCTCATTACTGCTATGTGGGGGTGAGAGTCCAGGTTTCCCAAATGGTCTCCACTGACACACCATAGACATGTGAATTATTTTGGCAGAGATGAAAATCCTAGCTCTCTACTTGGCCTCCTTGATCCCACCCCAGTGGGCACCTTGTTACAGTCTCACAAGAGTGGAAGTCTAGGTATGCCACTTGGCCTTTGCTGGTGTAAGTTGGGATTGGGGTCGCAGATTTTCTGTGGTGTTCAGCTGATGTCGAGTGGTTACTTTCTAAAAGCTTTTGGTCATGCCAGACTCTTCCTTTCCTTGTTCTTTAACTTCATTTGGGGCTTTTAATGTATGAACCCATTGGTAATTTGGGGTTGCTGGTTTTTGTAGTTCCAAGTTTGGGATATTTGAGGATGAATTACCAAGTTGGTCTGCCTTCTTCTGTCTATTCCTTCAGAGTCATCTTTTGTGTGTTTTATAAATAATTTTCAATGTTTGTGGTTGTCCTTAGTGGGAGGAAAAAGGAGAATTATGTTTACTCCATCTGTTCAGTAGTAGAAGCCTAGCCCTCTGATGGCTTTTTAGTCTGTCCTCCTGCTTATTTGTGATACTGTTTATGAGGATATGTGATTAATCAATTTGTTAGTGAGAACAATGTTTCTGATCCAGATTAATTGAATGGTTCTTGAGTTACTTTATAATTGCAACAGTACATTTACTTTATATGCACAGTATATGAGCATTTTTTGGTCCACAAAGATAATTTTCAAGCATGTAGTTAATGAGCCACAAATGAATAGGAATTGAGGGAGACATGGAGAACAAGTGGTCTCACAGAGATTGACAGTAGAGAACATTATGAACTATCTCTTTTTTAACATCTTCCATATTCTTACTTTTTTATGATGTTAAGCATTGATGGAGAAGGAAAAGAGAGATTGAAGTTTAAAATTCATCAGAATAAAAATCATAAAGTAAAATATTGATGTATTTAACTAGTTAATAATTTAAAGGTTTTTAGTATTAAGAACACTATAAACAAAATGGAAAGCCAGTTAGCAAACTGGAGAAAATATATCAGTATGAGAAATTAGCATACTAGTAGAAAACCAAAGGACATGAGTAAGTTTTCATGAAAGAAGAGATAGAAATGGTTAGTAATAACTCTTAAATATTTACCCCTTATAATGAAAGTAGCTTTTTTATGATTATATAAATAATGCATACTTATTATAAAAATTCAAATAGTTTGGTTCAGTGGTTAGATCGTTGGCCCACGGACCAATGAGTCACGGGTTCAATTCTGGTCAAGGTCACGTACCTCAGTTATGGTTTGTCCCCGACCCTGGTCAGGGTCGTGCGGGAGGCAACCACTCGATGTGTCCCTCTCACATCGATGTCTCTCTCTCTCTCTCTCTCTCTCTCTCTCTCCCCCTCTCTCTACCTCCTTCCCACTCTATCTGAAGATAATTAGAAAAATATTCTTGGGTAAGGATTAAAAAAAAAAAATTCTAACATGTAATAGTATGAGACATTTAGAATCACCTAAAGATAACCACCATTAACTTAGTAAGCATTCTTGCATTTAGCTCATTATGCATATACACCTATGCAATTTAATTAAATGCCTCATGTACTTTAAAAATATATATGGACACCTGAACATAATTGTTCCTCTATTGGGATGGGTGTTTAAATTTAGCTTGCCACCTCAATTACTTACTGATCTTTAAGTGTGAATTTTTCCCTTGATCTGTGGGACTTTAAAGGATCTAAGTCGGGCATTCAAAGATTTGTTCTGAGATTGGCAGTAATACTGACTTGTGACCACTTGAGCTATATCCTCAAAAGAGCCAGGCTCAATGGGGAAGCATCCATTTTAACTCTACCACTTTGCTCTGGCCTTAAGCTTATTATCCCAATTGCAGTGCTGGTATTGACATTTGCCCCCAAGGTATGACTTTTCTCCAGTTCACTTATAGATCAGGGCTCCCAGCTTTCATATCAAATAGCCTCTTGGTTTGCACCCTCACCCCTTTTTTGTAAGTGGTTTGGGGAAAATTGGAGGTGTGGTTTTTAGAGAATACCCCTTCTTTTAGGGAACCCAACAATATATTTAAAACACATTGTATATTTTCCAGTATCTACTTGGTTTGCACTAGAAGGACCTTTGGGTTATCTATTCTGCCATAGCATCAGAAGTGGCATACTTAAGAACATGATATGCCTTTCCATGTGTCTAAATTTGTTTTATGTGTTTCAGTAAGATTTTATAGTTTTCTTTATATTCATAAAAGAATGAAAATACTTGCTATTCGCTATGGTGTGAGGTAATTTTGATTCTTTTTGCTTATAGGAATATAAATTAGTCTGACCTTTTTTTAAAATTCTCACTCCAGGATATTTTTCTATTTATCTTCAGATAGAGTAGTGGAAGGGAGGGAGAGAGAGAGAGCGAAACATCAATGTGAGAGGGACACATTGAGTAGATCAAGTGGTTGCCTTCCACACGACCCTGACCAGGGCAGGGGATGAACTGTAACCAAGGTAGGTGCCCTTGACTGGAATTGAACCTGTGACTCATTGATCCATGGGCCACTGCTCTAACTGCTGAGCCAAACTGGCCCAAGGCTAGTTTGACCTTTTGAGGGAAGGTTTGGCGCAGTATGTCTTAAAAGCCTTAAAAATGTGCTTTGACTCTGAAATTCTATTTCTAGAAATTTATCCTAAAAATATACTCATGAGCTTGTGCAAATATTCATCTATGAGGAAGTTTATTTTGTGTTATTTATAATAATAAAATGCTTGAACGATATAATGTCTACAGGATTGGTTAATTGCTGCCATCCATATGAAGGAACACTTTGTGGTCATTAAAGTGTGTAAAATAGTATATTAAGAAAGTTCATAAAATAGTTGATGGACAAAAGATAATTGCCAAGTAGTACTACAATATAATCTTATTTTCTTAAAGTATGTTTTATATTATATATTAATAACTAAATCATTTACTATTTTAGTAATAAGAAAACGAGTAGTAAATTGTTGGTTTTTAAACTGGTCTGTGTAACCCAGCTGGTGTGGCTTAGTGGTTGAGCATTGACCCATGCACCAAGAGATTGCAAGTTTGATTCCCAGTCAGGGCACATGCCCAGGTTGTGGGCTCAATCCTCAGTGTGTAGGAGAGTGCAGGAGGCGGCCAGTCAGTGTTCTTTCTCATCGATGTTTCTCTCTCCCTCTCCCTTCCTCTCTCTCTAAAATCAATAAAGTAAAAATATTTTTAAAAAAGATGTATGTATCTAACTTAAAAAAATAAAATAAACTGGTCTATGTAGGTAGTGAAACATAGGAGCATCTAATGGATTGTGTAAATCACCATAGCAGGAATTAGATTTAGGATGAATAACACTGGATGATAGAAGGAAAAGGAACAGATGATTTCAGAGTTATAAGGGAAAATGATTTTGAATCTAGAATTCTCTATCTATCCAAGGTTTCAAATTAAGTACAGTTCCAAAGGCAACTTTCTATATTTTACTCTTGATACTGGGGCTGGGACTGTGCAAAGTATATTTCTCAGACTATGTTAGGTGACTTGCTATTAGTTTCTACCATTAGGAGAGAGGCAAGAGGAGAGGAGAAAAGGGACTTCCTGTTTTGTATCATATAAGTGGAATCATGCAATTCTTTGTGTCTGACCTCTTTCATTTAACATAATGTCTTCAAGATTCATCCATGTTGAAGTATGTATCAGAATTTTATTCCTTTTTAAAGCTGAATATATTCCATTATGTGTATACACACATACACACACACATGTACACACTACATTTATCCATTTCAGGATAAGGATCACCATTGTATGTAAATAAGGTTTGTCCATTCATCCACTGATGGACAGTTGAGTTGTTTTCACCTTTTGGCTATTATGAATAATGCTGCTATGGACATGTTTAACTTTTTAGAGAACCACCAAACTGTTTTTCTCAGTGCCTGCATCATTTTACATTTCCACCAGCCATGCACAAGGGTTCCAATATCCATGTCTTTGCTAACACTTGTTCCCCCTTACTCTCCCCTCCCTCCCGCCCTTCTTTTCTCTCTCTCTCTCTCTCTCTCTCTCTCTCTCTCTCTCTCTCTCTCAATAGCCACCATCATTATGTGTGTGAAAAGTGGTATCTCATTTTGGTTTTGATTTTTATTTCCCTAACGGCTAGTAATGTTGAGCATCTTTTCATGTGCTTATTGACCATCTATATATCTTCTTTGAAGAAATGTCTGTTCAACTCAGGTCCATTGCCCATTTATTAATTGATTGCCTTTTTTATTGTTCTTGTCGTTGTTGAGTTGTAAGAGTTCTTTATATATTCTGAATATTAATCCCCCTTATCAGATATCATGATTTGCAAATATTTTTCTCTCATTCTGTGGGTTGCCTTTTTACTCTGTTAATAGTGTTTCTTACTATACAAAAGTTAAATTTTAATGAAGTCCCATTTATCTACTTTCTTTTGTTATTGTGCTTTTGTCATATTCAAAAAGTCATTGCCACATCTAATGTCATGAAGTTTTTCCCCTATTTTTTTTCTAGAAGTTTTCTCATTATAGCTCTTACATTTAGGTTTTTTGAGTTTTGAGATCCCCTTTAAGTTAATTTTTATATATGGTGTGAGGTAAAAGAGTAGGACTGATTTTTGAGGATTTCCCAATATCTGGCCAGGTGGAAGAGAATGAGCCTGCAAAGAGGAATAAATGAACATGTCAATGTTGTTAAGAAGTCAAGTAAGATGAGGACCCAAAAATGTTTATTACATTTAGCAACATGGAGGAGACAAGATGAAAAGCACAGGTCATGTTCTTGGGACAATGACTGGTCTAATTTATATGTAGCATACAATGTAGGAAATTATATTAGAAGATTGGTCAAGAAATTGAAGAGGGCTTTCAGTTTGAATTTTATTCTCTAGTCAGTAGTAAGGCATAAAAAGGATAGTGAAATAATAATTCTTTCATGGAGGATATATAATGGCAGAGTCTATTTCCTTTGTATTTGAAAAATTGAGAGAGGTATAATGTAGGTTGTTTAGTTCTAGGGGAACTAGTTGTTCCTAGTTGGTGCTGATCTTTGGCCCTAGAAGTAAATATACATCTCTTGCCTATTAAATATATCTAATATACTCAGCTTCTTGCTGGGGTTATAGCTAAAAATAGCTCAGCCTTGTTTCTCTTTGGTCACAATTAGACTGTATTGAACCTGAGTTATTTTAAGCTGAGGGCCAGACTTCTGATTGATAAGTGTTATTTATGTGCCTGAAAGTCATCAAGAAGTGCAATTACTTTCTGTTTCACTGTGCAGAAACTAGTCCTGGATGTTTTCTTCAACCTTGGGTCTATTTATCTTGAAACTGAGTACTTTGTGTGCCTCAGTGTAAGGTGATCCTGAACATAAGATTATTCTTCACCACCAGCATTTTCCCAATTAGAAGGTTCATTAAAAAAAATTTTTTTTGTCCTCACCTTAGGTTATTTTTCCATTTATTTTCAGATAGAGGTGGGGGTGGGGACAAAGGGAGGGGGGAGAGAGAGAAAGAGAGAGAGAGAGAGAAACATTGATGTGAGAGAGGCACACTGATTGATTGCCTCCTGCACAACCCCGGACCTGGTCTGCAACTGAGGGAACCGAACTGCAACTGAGGTACATGCCCTTGACCAGAATCAAACCCGCAAGTCTTTGGTCCCTGGGTCAACGCTCTCACCGCTGAGCCAAACCATCCAGGGAAAAATTTATTTTTTTTGTTAACTAATAGGGATAGAAGTGAAATAGTCAAATGGCTACTTATATTTAATATAATAACTACATGTATTTAAAGTCACAATGTATAAAATAAAAAAATATCTAAAAATATAATAAATTCCACCCAATTTCTTGAAAGTTTTCTTAAGATACTTTTTTATTTGGTTTTTATAATTTTAGATATGTAAAAGTTACCGAAGTAGTGCAAAGAACTCCCATATGCTTTTCTCCTAGATTTTCCATTTGCTTTATCATTCTCTCTGTGTATGTTAATATATTATTCTGACTCATTTGAAAGTAAAGTGCAGATATGATAACTCTAAATCATTCAGTGTATATTTTCTAAAAACAGACAATGTCTTACATAAATACCACACAGTCATCAAAATTAGGAATTAACATTGGTACAGTGTTATTATTTAATATACAAACCTTATTCAGATTTCACCAATTTTCGCAATAATGTCCTTTATAGTAGAAGAACAAATTAATTTCTATGGTTCAAGATTTTAGTTAGGAGTACATATTACATTTAATTGTCATGCTTCTCTTAAAGCAATTTGTTTTTTCAAACTCTTTATGTTTCTTTGACATCAGTATCTTCATCCTCACTAGAGCTACTTTTTTAGTCATCTAGCCTAATTTTTTAGAGATTATCATTTCACTTCTCTTTCTTTGAGATATAGCACTCTTTGATTTTGATTAATCACTATACTGTCATTGGAAACATTATCACAGGCTGCAAATAAATGGCATTAAATAATAAAACATTAAAACATTTATTTTTCTCAGTCATCACATATGTGTATATTTGGATTTATACATGGTAACTTTTTACTATATTGCTTTTATAGTTATTTAAGTAAAATGTTTGCTTATTCTTCCTGCAACTGAGAAATCATATTTCTAAGAATAATTAATGAATTATTCTTTATTCTCTTGGTAGACCCATCTAAGAATTTAAAATTAATATTGGTTGGGTTTTTTTTTCAGGCTGGTGTTTATTTCTATGAACAATACTTTGTTCATATAATAAGATAATTAGTAAAAGAGTTGTAAGGATATGCATAGGAAATTTCTTCCTCTTTCAAGAAATGATATCAAGATAACCAAAGAATAGCTTTATAGAGAGGCAGATTAATTCATTTTAGTGCAACTGAAAATGAAACTATCTAATTTGAACAAAAACTTGTGCCAATCTGAGAGGCAAAGATAGAATCATAAACCAGTCACAAACCAAATAATAATATGCACATATATTCCTTGTGAAAGGTCAAATATTGGTCTTAAAAACAAATCTAACTTACATGACTGGATAATGTTGTCATAGATTGGATGTTATAGACATAATATGAAGTATATGACTAATGTAACTTTTTAAAAATAGGCTAAAATCTATGCTTGTAAATAAATATTGTTCTTCTGAATGTAAACACTCAAAGATATTAATGCTTCTTGGACATCTTTGAGATTCCCTTTGGAGGCTGCAGCACATTCTTCAGTATAGAATAGTGGGTTAGGAGAATGGACTCTGGTGCCAAACTACTCATTTCACATCTTTCTCTCCACCTACTATTGGAGTCACCTTCACAAAAAGCTTCTTAACCTCTCCATGTCTCAATTTTCTTATTTGTAAAATAGTAATATCTAATTAAGAGTGTGTGAGGCAGGTCATACAGGATGTGAATGACACCTAGTGCTGGACAGTGTAGCAGCTCATTATCTACTTGTGGTTTTTTATAAAAAGAGTGTATATGCAAGACAGTTAAGACAGTGTTTTAAATATATTGTATGCCATGCAGGTATTCATAGTGAATCTGTTGAAGATGGCTTGTCTTTGGGAATGGTCAAGTTAAATTTGGAGCCTTGGTGAATAAGGAAAGTCAAACCGAGTAATAATATTTTTGGTCTAAGTGAGATATATGATCTTAAGTGAAATATAATGACTGTATTTTCCTGCTAGCATTCATTCAATCCTTTCTTGCCTTCATTCTTAGGTAGTCTTATGTAAACTCTTAAAAATATTTGCTAATGAGTCTTTTGTGACTGATCAGTTCTTTAAAAAGATAAAGATGCAATTAAGAGTCAAAGATAGAGATCATGACTTTAAAAAAATGTGTTTTCTTGCTTGAAATTATGTTCTTTTCCAATCCAATACATGTAAATTTTTACCTTTACTTCAGCTTTTTGCATTCCTTTTTGCTCATGGAAAATTTTTTCATTAACTGCTGAGAACTTTAAAAAAATGTTATTCTTCAAATATTTGCCCAACTTTCTTCTTTTTAGAAAAAATTTTATTGACATATAATACTGTATTAATTTGTGTGCAACATAGTGATTTGATATATATGGCAAGATGATTACCACAATAAATTTAATTAACATCAATCACCTCACATAGTTACCTGTTTTTTTTTTCATGTTGAGAAAATTATAAGATCTACTACTCTTCTAGAAAATTTCTTAAAAAAAATTTTTTTTGATTGATTTTAGAGAGAGAGAAGAAGGGAGGGAGAGAGAGAAAAACATCAATATGTTGTTTCATTTATTTATGCATTCCCTGGTTGCTTCTTGAATGTGACCTGACTAGAAATTGAACCTTCAATCTTGGTGTATCATGATGACACTCTAGCCGACTGAGCTACCCGGTCTGGGCCTCTCCAAGCAATTTGCAAATATACAATATTGGATTGTTAACTATAGTCACCAGGCTATACATTATATCCCCAGAACTTATTTATTTTATAACTGGAAGTATGTACCTTTGATTACTTTTAGCCATCCCTACACCTTCTGCTTCTGACAGCTACCATTCTGTTCTCTGTATCTATGAGTTTGATTTTTTTAAAATCCGCACGTGAGATCATATAATATTTGTCTTTCTCTGTCTGACTTTCACTTAGCATAATGCTCTCAAGACCCATCCATGTTGTCACAAATGACAGGATTTACTTCTTTTTTTATGAATGAATAACATACCATTGTGTAAATATACCACATTTTCTTCATCCATTCATCTTTTTTTTGTTGTCAATCCTCACTTGAGGATATTTTTCCATTGATTTTTTTAGATAGAGTGGGAAGGAGGGAAGGAGAGAGAGAGAAACATCGATGTGAGAGAAACACATCAATTAGTTGCCTTCTGCACAACCCCGACTGAGGCCAGGATTGAAGCTGCAACCAACGACATGCCCTTGACTGGGAATCGAACCTGTGACTCTCTGCTCAGAGGGCCGATGCTCCTAACTGCTGAGCCAAACTGGCCAGGGCCCATTCATCTATTGATAGAAACTTAGGTTGTTTCCATACCTTGACTATTGTAAATAATGCTGCAATGAGCATGGTGGGGATGGGGGTGGGGTGTTCAGATATATTTACAAGGTAGTACTTTTGTTTCCTTTGGGTGTGTACCCAGAAATGGAATATGGATCATGTGATAGTTCTATTTTTTAATTTGTTGAAGAACCTCCATACTATTTTCCATAATGACTGTACCAATTTATTACCAACAACAGTGCATGAGGGTTGCTTTTTCTTCTTATTCTTGCCAACACTACTATTACTACTAGTACTTCTCCTCCTCCTCCCTCTCTCCCCCCACTCCCAGGGGTGAGGTGATACCTCATTGTGGTTTTGATTTGCATTTCTCTTATGATTACTGATTTTGAGCATCTTTTCATGTACCTGTTGGCCATTTGGATATCTTCTTTGGAAAAGTGTCTGTTCATTGTTTTCTGCTTTTTTTTTTTAAATCCTCACCTAAGGATATTTTTTCATTCCTCTTCAGATAGAGTGAAAGGGGGGGAGGGGGAAACATCCATGTGTTGCCTCCTGCACTACCCTGACCAAGGCAGACTGAACTGCAACCGAGGTACATGCTCTTGACCGGAATTGAACCTGCGACTTTTAGGTCTGCAGGCTGGCGCTCTAACCACTGAGCAAAACCCGCCAGGACTCTGCTTTTTAAAAATTGGATTGTTTGTTATTTTGCTATTGAATTGTATGAATTCTTTCTGTATTTTGAATATTAACCCCTTATATATATTATTTGAAAATACTTTATCCTATTTTGTTGCGTTTTCATTTTGTTGATAGTATCCTTTGCTGTACAGAAGTTTTTTAGTTTGATGTAGTCCCACTTTTTTATTTATACTTTTGGTGTCAAGTCCAAAAATTATCGCCAAGATCGATGTCAAGAAGCTTACTGCCCCCTTGTTTTTGTTTAGGAGTTCTATAGTTACAGGTCTTACATTCAAGTCTAGTCCATTTTGAGTTAACTTTTCTGTATGGTAATAAGATAGGCATCCTGTTTCATCCTTTTGCATGTGGCTGTCTTGTTTTCCTAAAACTGTTTACTGAAGAGACTGTCCTTACCCTAGTGTATAGTGGGTTTATTTATGGGCCCAGATTTCTGTTTCATAATTAAGATTCACCATTTACAGTTTAAAATTTATGTTTTACAAAGTGGTACATATAAATGAAAGAGTACTGCAGAACTTGTAACAGAACATAGCAGTTCGTTGTCTCACCCTTCTCGACCCTGATTCTCATTTCCTACAGAAAACAATGTTAACTCTTTTAATTCTTCTGGTGTTGTACTCTATATTCTTCAGTACCACAATATTTTTTGAGTTATAATTCACGAACCATAAAATTTACCCTTTAAATGTATATACTTCATGGATTTTTAATATAATCACAAAGTTGTGCAACTACTATTACTGATTCATAATATTTTTATAAAAAAAAGAAATCCTGTTTCTATTAGTAGTAATTTTTCACCTTTGCTTCCTGACTCCAAGCCTCTGGCAATCATAATTCTATATTTATCTCCATGGATTTGCCTATTATGGACATTTCATTAAAATGAGATCATATAATAAGTAGCCTTTTGTGTCTGGTTTCTTTCACTTAACATAATGTTTTCTAGGTTCATCCATGTTATAATATGTATCAGTATGTCATTTCTTTTTATGGCTATATAATATTTCATTGTATGGATGTACCGTATTTTGTTTATCCATTCACCAATTGATGGATATTTGGGTTTTTGGGGTTTTTTTTGCTATTATAGACAATGCTGCTATGAACATATATGTACAAGTTTTTGGGTATATACCTAGGAGTGAAATTACTGGATCATATGATAACTCTATGTTTAACTTTTAGAGGAACTGCCAAACTGTTTTCCACAGCAGCTATTCCATTTTATAATCCCACCAGCACTGTAGGAGGGTTTCTAGTTTCATCGTATCTTTGCCAATATGTATGCTGTGTGAATGATATTTTATTCTCTAGTAACATACTTTCACCAGTTTTTTGTAACCTTTTTGATTTTAGACTTTACTATCTTCTGGATATGGTAGGTGAGGATTTAGCTGTTGTAACATCTCCTCCCTAAAGCACACTTACTCCCTTTTTTTTCCCTATCCCTCCCATTGTCCAGTCAGAGTTACATTAGAATTCATTGTTATGATTTAGTATTGTTTGCAGCTGAGTCCTCTGCTATTATGATCATATTTCCTTTCTTTTGATTTTTGTGGGTGTAGGTGTTAAAAATTACCTTTTTGTCTTTTGCCTTTTCTTTCCATTTGTCTATCACTCTCATTCTTAAATTTTCTTTTGTTCATCTCTTATAAACATTGATAATTCATCAATTCCTATTTCCCCTGGAGCCCTCAGGGTCCTGTTCTACTTTGGAATGGTTTCTTTCTAGTCCTGCAGTGTAGGTGACATCTGGAGACCGTTTTTTTGAACTATCATCCTGGGTGATTAGTCAGATATTGAATCTCTGGATTGATCTATATTTATCTTTTTTATCTCTTTCCCTTTTAACATCTCTGTTCCTGTGTTTAGATCTGTAAGATTTTCTCAAGTTTATCTTCCAAGTCTTCAATTTTTGCTTTTCTAAATTAAGAATGACAATTTACAGAATGCTTTCTCATGCTTGTAAATACTCCTTTTATATTTTTCATGGGTATAATAGCTTTTATATTTATAAGGATATTAGCAATAATGTCTTTGGCCTTTCAAATTATATTTTTCTCTTTTTCAGCCACTTGTCTTTTTTATTGGAAGTTTTCCCCCAGATGATTCTTTGTTGTCTATTCACATTTAAGAGGAGGGTGACTGTACAAAGCTGTTTGGAAGCTCTGTGCATATACAAGGGATGGTTGATAACATTATTTGAGAATTTTCAAAGAGACAGGCACTGAGCTAAGCACTTTTCTTACATTATGTTAACTGATTTTTATGTTGGTCCTATGAAGTTCTAATTTCACAGATGAGGAACCCTGAGGCTTAGATGATACAACCAGAAAAAAGGGAATCAGATTCAAATATGGATGTGTCTGCCTTCATGATTCTTTTATTCATCGTATTCTGTTTCCCATCTCCCTCCCATTAAATGCTCTGTGAATGAATACCAGGAAATCTCTTGATAACTTTAAAGTCAGGTAGAAGCAAGACAGACCTATGTTATCATCCAAACACACTATTGAAGCAATTGTAGAAATGTGTTGAGAGGAAATGATGAAAATGATTATTTAGGAAGTCTGAGGAATGATCTGAGTGGATTTTTTTTTTTTTTTTTTTTACTAGAGAGCCAAGTACATAACTTGGAAATACTAATATTTATGTGAGTGACATGTGAGGCTTGTTACAACAGAACTAGAAAAGAGAAGAGGTAGTAAATAACATGCTAAATTAAAGGAAGTATTAAAGAGTGATTCTATAAAATAATAAGAAAAGTGGTATTATTTGGGAATATATATTTGTGTGTGTGTGTGTTTGTGTACGTACATACATCTACCAGAAAGTACACTCAGCTGAAGTCTGCCAAACCGCCCTTCTTCAATTTAAATGGTGCTGTTCCTAAATACTGATATATAAGTATTAGAAATACCTGTCAGCAAAAGTTTGTATGCATCACCAGTTAAATATTTTTAACCAAAAGCAATCACTGTGACAGTACTTTAAAGATGGTAAGAAGATGCAAAATATAATTTAATAAAAGTATTTTTATTTAAGTCACAAAGATTTACATCTGTTATTGGAACTGTCCTTTCATTTTTACAAAAAGAAATATATCCTATATATATGTGTACTTGCATAATTTGTCTTGTATAATTTTTTTCTTGTTGAATTAATTATTACAGCTTACTAAATGACTCTTATGAAGTAAGCATAAAGGAGTATAATTAACTGGAGCTACAGCAGTGATAGTACAATAGGAGGCAGATGTACCTACTGAAGGATAAAAATAATTACTTGAGAAATAGTAAAGTTAGAGTATTTCTGTCATAAAACAATTTCTCCCATTTTGTTTCAATATTCACAGCATTCCACCATGAAATGTTCAGTTATGGCTAAGAGCCCCTTTCCCTAAAAAGAGTAACCTTGTTATTTAGTGAAGTACCTATTCACATTAACTTCAGGGTTAATATTTTGAGCTTTTTCTTGTAAGCATATCCTGGATTCTGTTGTGAGAGGATTATGTTGTATTTTTTGTGTTCTAAGGACTTACGGTTTTTTATTTTTAATTTAGGAGAAGCTCAGAGGCTTAAATATTAATTACTAAGTTTGGAGGTATCTGTCTTTTATCTTTAGAAACATTGATTTCATATCAATGAAAAACAGTAGGACATAAAAAGGTTAAATTTGGTCTCAACACTTTGCAATGTGAGCTTCTATAACACAGCAACTGTTTTACTATTGTGCATGTGTGTTTTTAATTTACTGAATTTTCTAAAATGTTGATAAACTATCCACACACACCCAGAAATTCGAGTGGGTTAATCTAATCAAAGTTTATTTCTTCTTCACTTCTGCCTAAGGAGGGTATTCACAGGTTGACTGTCCTTCCATGTGGTCATTCAGGGGCCCAGACGCCTTTTATGTTATGACTCTGCCCTCTGCATTCTAGAATCTTCTCCATGCAACTGCTGTGGAGAATGCTTTATTGTCCATTTTACTCCAGAAGTGACTTAGATCACTTCTCACATCCCAGTGGTGAGGAGTACTCCATCTCAATGGGTATGTGGTGGTGGTGGTGGTGGTTGGGTGGGGTAGGGATGAAGGACTTCTTGCTATACCTCCTGGGATTAACATTATGCTTTGGACAGGGAGCATGAGTCTTTGGTGGTCAGTTTAGTTCTCTGCTAAAAAATATCACTTCTTCCTTCATAATATTGTTCAAAATTGGTAATATTAGCTACTTCTAGCTTCTCAGAAGATAGGAGGCAAGTGATTCCCTGCCACATATTCTTTACCCTATTCCTGAATTTCATTTTATTTTAAACCAACAACTATTTAATCATTTAGAGTCACTTAACCTTATAGTCATTGAACCCATAGTGTTTTAGAACTAGCTGAAGTTTTAGTGCAATCTTTTCATTTGATAAATTACAGAATAGACTCAGGGAAATGGAGAGACATTCCTAAAGTCACTTGGTGCCAGAATTAGGAAAAACAAGTTTTCTAACCTCCACTGTACTGTCATCTTGTAGGTGTCTTCTTTTATAAATTCATATCTCCTAAATTAGTATCAATTGCTGACCCAGATTTCTTTCTAATACCCTCCTAAGATACCCTGAGGGAAGGGGAGTTTTAATTGATGTAGAAAAGAATGAGTGATCTGAAAGTGTCTCTTGTTATTATTATGTGTGCTATGATGGAGCACCATGTTGACTTTGCATACTTAAGGAAGAATGGCCCTGGAATTTGAGGGGCTGCAAATAAAGGAGGGAAGGATGCCAAAGTCAAGTGCGGCCTAGTTCAAAATTTCACCTAGGTCTAGCTCAGACTTTCGGGAACATTTATGTTAACCTAAGACAAAAAACATACCCTCTACACTTCTCCTGTTTTAGGAAACAAATTAATTTAGCTGTCTGAGAGTTCTTTAAATTCAGTGAAATTAAAAAAATTAAATATTTAACTGTTTGTTCATACTTAATTTCAAACTTAAAAGTATTGTTTTACTTTAAATAACTTCCTCCATGATAACATTTAAGTAACTCACCAGCATAAAGTAATCAATTGCAGAAAATGCAGAAAAATATATTATTTTTAAAATAAATATGTTTTTATTGATTTTTTTTTTTAGAGAGAGAGAGATGGAAACATGTTTGTGAGAGAGAAACATTGATCAGCTGCCTCCTGCATGCACCCTACTGGGGATTGAGCCCACAACCTGGGCATATGCCTTGACTGGGACTTGAACCCAGACCTCTCAGTCCATGGAAGGATGCTCAATCCACTGAGCCACACTGGCCGGGCTAGAAAAATATATTCTTAAAATGACATGCAGTTTTACTTTGTAGTAGTAACCACAGTTAGCACTTTGAGATATTCCTCCTGGTGTCTTCTTATATTATGCAGTATAGAAAAAAAATTAAGATCGGTATAAATAAGTTTAACATGATATCCCAAGCATTGTCCCATGCTTGTAAATACTCTTAAAAAATATTTTTAATGGTTTATAATTTTCTATTAGATAGATGTACTATAATTCGTCACTCATCTTTTTTTGGACTTTATATTCAAGTGTTGTAAATTTTAGCTTGTGTGTGTGTATGTATGTGTGTGTGTGTGTGTGTGTGTGTTTTACAGTTCTAAATAAAATATTCTCAGTGGTTGGGCAGTTTCTTGTTTGTTTGTTTTTGTCAGTGTGCATATATTTCCTGAGATATATAAATAAATAGATCTTTTGTGGTATAAAATCTTTTTGTCTTCTCTGAGTTCTCGAAGGTTGTGCCTAGACTGGGTAGTCGGTTTAATTGTTTCTCTCCCTACTAGATTGTCTTCTTTTATCTTTGTATCTCCATTACACTGTGACAGGAACATAACAGCCATTTAATAAAATATTTGTTGAATGTTAGGTTGTCTTGACTATTTTTTTTTTATACACTTTTTTATTGATTGATTGATTTTACAGTGAGAGGGAGAAGGAGAGAGAGAGGGGAAACATTGATTGGCTGTCTCCTGCACACCGTCTACTGGGGATCTAGCCCCCAACCCAGGCATGTGCCCTAATCTGGAATTGAACCAGTAACCTCTTGGTGCATGGAACAATGCTTAGTCCACTGAGCCACACTGGCTGGGCTTGTTTTGACTTTTTTGATAGAAAGGAAGTTGTATAATTAAAGGTTCTTTGGTAATTGAATAAAACTTACACAATTGCTCTGTCCCGGGCCTCTTGAAAGCACATAAGTAGATATTTAATGGTTCTTTTCTAGTACATCACAGATGCTTAAAATATTAATTATGGTCAGCTAATTGTGTGGTTATTGGTACTCTTCTATTGAGAACAGTAACTCACAATACAGTTCTTTGCTTTATAATGTTCTGTCATGTCCCTGATAATGTAAAGGTGGATTGGTTTCTAATAAAGACATTTTAAAAAAATGGGACACAATTTAGAATCACAAAAAAGTTTAGCTGTCTCTGGAGGCATTACCAGATAAGTAATTTATGTTTTGTTTACATTATTGGAACTTCAGGCATATAGGTCAGGAGACTATCCTTAATTTTTTACACTAAAAGCCTTCCCTATTCTGAAGTACTGAGATTAGATTGTGTTGAGGGGAAGGAGGTTCTGAGAAACTGAGTTAGAAGAAGGCAACAGTGCGGGTGTCACTGGAACCGTATTGTGAAGGGGAGACACCTTCACTGACATCACAACTAATGCTTCACTAGTGTTCTAAAGTCAAGAGGTGTGGCTTTGGCTGGTGTGGTTCCATGGTTAGAGCATTGGCCCACGCAGTGAAGGGTTTCAGGTTTGATTCCTGGTCAAGGGCATGTACCTGGGTTGCAAGTTCATCCCCCGCCCGGTCAGGGCACGTGCAGGAGGCAACCAATGGATGTGTCTCTCTCACAATGATTCTCCCTCTCTCTCTTCCCCTTCCTCCCCCCTCCCTTCCATGCTCTCTCAAAATCATTGGAAAAAATATCCCTGGGTGAGGATTAACAACAACAAAAAGTCAGGAGGTGTGGGGATTGCTTACCACTTCCTATAAAGCAGTGGTTCTCAACTTTGGCTTCACATCAGAATCACTTGTGGAATTTTTAAAAATCTGCACACTAAGTCAATTAAATCAGATTCTCTGGGGATGGAACCTAGGCATCAGTATTTTTAAAGCTTCCCAAGGGGTACCAACGCGGAGCTGAAGTTAGAATCCCTGCAAAGTCCAGAGAGTATGTATTATATAGGTACAGGCTTTAGTTGTACCTCATCAATTATAATTAACTGTTTGGGAATTTCAGAATAAAACTTAAGGGTCATTTAGTACCAGATGGTCATTGAGCCTTAATCTGTACCAGATTCTTTTTTTTTAATTCTTGTCCAAGGATATTTTTCCATTGATTTTCAGATAGAGTGGGAGGAACGGAGAGAGAGAGAGAGACAGAGAGAGACAGGGACAGAGACACATTGATTGGTTGCCTCCTGCACCACCCTATCCAGGGTCAGGGATTGAACCACAATCGAGGTACGTACCCTTGAACGGAATCAAACCCGCACTCTAACCTCTGAGCGAAACCTGCCAAGGCCCAGATTCTTTTTTTAAAATATGTTTTTTAGAGAGATGGGAAGGGAGACATAGAAACATCAATGTGAGAGAGAAACATTGATCAACTGCCTCCTGCATGCCCCATACTGAGGATCAAGTCCACAACCTGGGCATGTGCCCTGACAGGGAATTGAACTGGGACCTCACAGTCCATGGGGCAATGCTCAACCAACTGAGCCACACCGGCCAGGGCTGTACCAGATTCTTATTATTTGCAGAGAATACAAAGATAAATAAGATAGGTTGACAAAGGAGCACAGTCTAGTGGAAGAGGTACAAATAATAATAAAAAAAAAATTGTATGGGGCATGTAGAATATTAAAATAGGTTTGTTTCGGGTATTACTGGAAATACAGTAGAAGGAGCAGTTATTTAACTCAGCCTGTGGTTTGGGATATGGAAGGTATGGGAATGAAATGAGAAATGGCTAAGATTTCACAGAGGATGTGATGAATTAGAGTTTATCAGGTAGAAAAGGGGAGAAAAGAGGAAGTTTTAAAAAATTACAACATGCAGATGTGAATAAATTGGATGAATAAGTGTTCAGGTATTGGTTGAAAAGACGACTGGCTATGAGATACTTGAGGTTATACTGCTAGAAAGGTAGATTAGAATCAGGTGGTGAAATGTCATAATTATAAACCACATACAGGAATGTGGATGCTATCTCACAGGGTGTCACAGGGTTAAATGCATACAGGCTCTAGTAAATCATCTTAGAGTGAAGCTGATCAGATGTGAAGCAGTTGGTAGTGTTGGAGGTTATAGTAATCCACACAGCATGGACTTTGTTTAAAGGCGTTTATAAAGAGCTGTTTAGTAAAGTTTAAATTACAATTAAAATAAAGCGCAGAGCTATT
Organism: Molossus molossus; assembly: GCF_014108415.1. NCBI lineage: Eukaryota > Metazoa > Chordata > Mammalia > Chiroptera > Molossidae > Molossus > Molossus molossus. The sequence goes on from NW_023425350.1 coordinate 45,065,911, forward strand.
TAGGTCAAATAAATCTCTCAAATTTAAACTGCAGGTGCCAGTTTGTGTAGTACCTTCAGTGTAAGAGCCCAGTTTAAGATAATAAAGTTGTAAGGTTTTGTAGCATTTCTAAAGCAGTACCGTAGAAATACAATGAAGAGATGATGTTGGGCTGGAGATGAGAAATTAGCAAAAAGGTCCAGTAAGCCACCAGTACTTTCAGACAGGGTGGCTTACACTTGTGGGCTTCTCAGTTCCTCTACTGTTAAGTTGCCAGCATTGATAATACACTCTTCCTGGCCCCATCTATGCCGCATTTCTCCCATTCTTCACTGTCATTTGTCCTATTCTACTTCTCTGTGCATTGAACAAGGCTTTTTTATTTTCAGGTTGTGTTTGTTTCTTCTTTGGTATGGATTCTTAGATTCACACTCTGATGTTTCATAGAAACTTTCTTCTATTTCACTTGTAATTTAGCACTTCTACATCTGGCTGCTGCTTCCAACATCTCACTCTGGGAAGACGCACTAAAGCAGACTACTTGTTTTAGTTTATAGTTGTTGTCAACACTGGTCAGGAACTAAGCTTAGTCTTGGGTGGGAGAACCAGTATATTTCTATACCAGGTTGGTTACTATCACCATCAGAAACATTGTACCTTTGTTTAGATGGCTCCTTAGCCAAATAGTTTCATTACTGTAATTTCCTTTCCCCTCCCCCTTTATTTATCTATCTTTTCTTCAGGTCTGACTGCCTAAAATGAACAAGCATTAACATTTTACCATATTTATGTTGCTTCTTGCATCCTTTTCCCTCCCTTATTTAGCTGAGATCTATACATTGTAAACTCTTAGTCTTTTTACGTCTAAAACAATTCTTAAATGGTCATTTAACTAGTATAAAACTAAAGAGTGGCAGCTATTTTCTCTTAGCACTTGAAAGTCATTAGCTTCATTGTCTTTTGGGCTCTGTTGTTGCTAATGAGAAGTTGCTGTCAGTATAATTATTCCTATGTTGGTGATTTGTCTTTTCTTTTATGATTTTTCTTTTTATTCTTGCCATCCTGTAGTTTGATTGCAAGGTATGTAGATATAGACTGGTTTTTATTTATTTTTTTATTTCATAATATTTATTTCCTATCTAAGGATTCCAGCCTTTCTTCAAGTCTGGAACATTTTTAGCCTTATCTCTTCAGTATTTCCTCTGCCTCGCACTGTTCTAAACTTCTAGACTTCTGTTAGGTATATATGTTCCTCAGTATTTTTATCACTTTATTTCTGTGCTACAGTCTGGGTCAGTTCATCCATATTTTTCATTGTACAGTTCTCTTTTTGGACAGGTGTATTGGTGACTCACTGGGTAGCTATATCTCTATCTATCCTCTAGTCTGTCTGTCTGTCTATCTATCTATCTTTAAATGAAATAGGAGGACAAGTCACCTGCTGATAATGAGGGCTTCCAGGGTAAGATGAAGGAGACATAGAAAGTGGTGACGGTCACCAAATGAGCCTATCACTCATTTTGTGGTTAAAAAGCTTTTAACCACCCCTTCTATAGTCTTTATATTTTCCTTGAGCACTAAAGAGAACTTAGTTGTATTAGCTGAAAAAATAAAGATTTTTTTGTTTGTTTGCTTTTTACTTTATATTTTCAGAAGTTAAAGAAGAGAGATACTGAGAATTAGGAGATCTGTATTTTCATCTTGGTTCTGCCAGAGCTTCAGATTAGTTATTTAACTTTGCCAGTTTTAAAAGCTTATAAAATGGAATAATAGTATATATTGTGCCTATTTTTAGTACTGTATTGTTTTTATGAAGTTAATTGAGTTGACTGGTTATAAAAATGTTGAAAACCATAGCATTGTTCATAAAGTATAGAGATGTCAAAGTAGTATAACTCAGAGATTTAAATTATCTTGGTAATGCCATTTGTATGCTTATTTTTTCCAAATTAAAGTGGATAATGTGTTACAAATATAGTATTAAGTTTTGGAGAAAATATAATGTGTGCTTTTTTTAAAAAAAAATGGTCATCAATTCTAAGTATTTTAGTTTACGTGGTTTGTTAACTTGCTATAGTATTTTTAGAAAAATATGTTGCTGAAATATTAGTCATTTAAATTAGATCACAACTATATTCACCATCTATAGTGAATAATTTATTTGAATAAGCTTTATTGTAAAAATAACTGCTCTATATAATCTAAAGCAAATGACATTTTTGTCCTTTTAAATGTACTGGAACTTGCCCTGGCTGGTGTGACTTGGTTGGGCGGTGTCCTGTGCACAGAAAGGTTGCTGGTTTGAGTCCATCAGGGCACTTGCCTGGGTTTCATGCTCGATCCCCAGTAGGGGGTGTGCAGGAAGCAGCCAATTGATGTTCCACTCTTATACTTCTCTCTTCCTTCTCTCTCTTAAAAATAAAAATCAATAAAAAAATTTAAAATAAAAAATGTACTAGAACTAAACTTCATATTAATTTTATTTAAGATAAATTATATTTAATCTTTTTCTTGTTTGGCAGGCAACCAGATAAACTGGTGGTGGTTTGGACAAGAAGAAGCCGAAGGAAGTCTTCTAAGGTTAGTCTGTTTCTGCATTTCTTACCTAAGTATTAAATTCAACTTTAAATAAAATTATTAAGCCCAGTTGGTATGGCTCAGTGGTTGAGTGTTGACCCATGCACCAAGAGGTCTCCAGTTTGATTCCCGGTCAGGGCACATGCCCAGGTTGTAGGCCCAATCCCCAGTGTGTGGGGGGGCATACAGGAGGCAACCAATAGATGTTTCTATCTCTCTCCTTCCTCTATCAAGAAAAAAAAAAGTTTAAAAAAATTAAATTAAATTATTAATCTTCTTTGGTCCTACAGTTGAATATTTTAAAGTATTATTAGATATTTTGGGTTATGTCTAGTCTGCTAAAATGATTGACCAGGCACTGTGATCTTGTTACTACAGTTCTTAAAATGGGAGCCAGATACCTGAGCTTTGATCTTAGATTTGGTAGCCTTGAGTAAGTAGTTATTTAACTTTCCTATACTACGTTATCACAAATTAAATAAGTACCACTTACAAAATTGTACTTAGGAATAATTTATTCAGATTTCAAGAGGATGAAGTTAGGGCACACGTAAGAAATGATGAATCTGAATCCATTGCTGAGTTGCAGAAGAGATGGATTTGATTTTTTCAAAGGCTTTAATTTTTTGGTACTGATAGCTTTGTGGAGAGTAGAATAAAATTTTAAAATGTTCAATAGCAATTGTACAGATATTTAAAAAATTCATTATATAGGTAAGTAAATTCAAGTATATTTTTATAAGCACACAATAACTCTAAGTATGTTTATTGGATACTGAGTTTCCACAAGTAGGTCTATGTAAAGAAAATTGAATTGAATTTCAGAATTTAAAATTTTTACTAAGGCATCTCTTCAGATTTCATTTTTATTGAGCTAGAATGTACTTACAGCTCTGGCCAGTTTGGCTCAGCAGTTAGAGTGGACCTATGAGTCTCAGGTTCGATTCCGGTCAAGATCATGTACCTTGGTTGCGATTCATCCCTGGACCTGGTTGGGGTTGTGCCAGAGGCAGCCACTTGATATGTCCCTTTCACGTCAATGTTTCTCTCTCTCTCTCTCTCTCTCTCTCTTCCTCTTCCTCTCTCTCCCTCCCACTCTATCTGAACAAAAATGGAAAAATGCCCTTGACTGAGGATAAAAAAATAAATAAATAAAAGAAAATGTACTTACAGTATAATATACAGATGTTAATTATATGATTTAGTAAGTTTTGATTAATATATACTTGTGTAATTTTTATTCCTATCAAACACGGACTATTTTCATCATATGATTTTGAGATGTATTCATGCTATTTTGTGTATAGGTAGTTTTCTTTTAATTGCTGAGAAGTATTTCATTATGTAAATATACCAAGGTTTAATTATGTGTGCTATCCCTGTTGATGAACATTTGCTTCATTTCAGTGAATATTGTAAATATTCACTATTGTGAATGCAGCTGCTATGAATGTTACTACTATACAGGTATTTTGGGGGACAAATATCTTCATTTCTTTTGGGCAGATACTTAGGAATGGAATCACAGGGTAATAGGTAAATATATTTTTTACTTTTATTTTTTTAAATCCTCACTCGAGGATATTCTTTCATTTATTTTCAGACAGAGTGGGAGGGAGGGGTGTGGGGAAGGGAGGGGGGAGGGAGAGAGAGAGAGAGAGAGAGAGAGAGAGAGAGAGAGAAATGTGGATGTGAAAGAGACATATTAATTGGTTGCCTCCTGCACGACCCCGACCAAGGCTGGGACTGAACCACAACTGAGGTATGTGCCCTTGATTGGAATCGAACCCGTGAGTATTTGGTCCAAGGGCTGGCACTCTAACAGCTGAGCCAAACAGTCCATGGCCATTTTTTACTTTTAAATATAATCCCACTAGCATTATAGGAAATGTTCAGTTACTTCATAGCATGAAAGGTATCTTCTTCAAATAATACATTTATAGTTTTAGGGCATTATATTATGGACCTGGTATATATTTTTTTTATCCATTACATATGGGTTCTGAAAATAACTTAAGGTCTTCTGTCAGTTTTGCTGACTGGGTCTTAAGCTTTGTGGAAAGGAACAATATAAGATCATCTATTAAGTATAATAGATGAATATGACTACAACTGTAAACATTAGATAGTACCTAAATGTATTTAACTATCAACAGAAAATGATTCCCCCTTTTAATAATTAGATACCTATTATTTTCTTAAGAAAATTATGAAATATCATGAAATACTTTAGATTATAGGTCAATTCAGAATACCCATGTTTGAGGTTAAATACACTTTTTTTAGTTGTATTTTTAAAAGTCAGTCAGATATTTTTTTATTTTAGGTCCAGATTTTTTTATATTGTATCAAATATTAATTGAGTCCATATAGTGAAATACAAATGTGAAATGCAAAAATAAGGATACAGCTTGGTTTTTCTCAGAATGCAGTATGTTCTAAAAGGAATTATTTCTTTTTTTTTTATCCTCACCTGAGAACAGATAGAGCCGGAGGGAGAGAGGGAGGAAGAGAGAGAGAGAGAAACATCAATGTGAGAGAGACACATTGACTGACTGCCACCCACACGACCCCAACAGGGGCCGGGGACAAACTGCAACTGAGGTATGTGTCCCTAGTGGGAACCGAACCCGGGTCTCTCTGGTCTGCAGACCGATGCTCTAACCGCTGAGCCAAACGGGCCAGAGCAAGAATTATTTTTTGTTGAACTAATTTTCCAGCTGTGATGCTTTTAATATTTTAAATCTCTTCTGTATATTTTAGAATCATTGTGTTTTATCTTGAAACATTACAGTACAGATGTACTTATTTAGAAAAGTTTATGAGACCCCATAGTGTGTTAAGCTTATTATAGCATATGTCTAGTATGTGTGTGTGTGTGTGAATATATATGTGTGTGTGTGTGTGTGTATATATATATGCATATGTATATATAGCATGCTGTTTTATAAATTGTATGCAACAGCTGAATAACACATAAAAATCAATTCCAGAAGCTGTGGAGGAAATGATTATGGTATTATTGTAAAAGTTAAGCAAATAACTCAAGATTCATGACATTTTGGAATTCTTGTTCCTAGCTATTTTTTAAAAAATATTAGCTATCAGTTATATTAAATCCAAAGAATAGAATCATTGTTTTCTTTTTGAAGACTTCTCTGTTTACTAACATATTTTCTTTAAAATATACATTATTTGCTGCTAAGTCCTACTGAAATCACTTACGGGAAAACAGATCTTGGTAACCACAAACCAGAAAATATTCTAGTTATTTTTTTCTCCAATTTTTATTAATTTATTTTTGTTATAGATGTTTTTCTCCTTTTACCCCCGAGACTCCCTCCTCCCTATCCTGCCCCCTAGCATTGTTGTCTATGTCCATTGGTTATGCATACATGCATATAAGTACTTTGATTTATCTCATCCATCCCCCTGCCCTTCCTCTTCTGAGGTATGTCAGTCTGAACCATACTCCTTTCTATGTCTCTGGGTCTGTTTTGTTCATCAGCTTATTTTGTTCATTATATTCCACAAATAAGTGAGATCATGTGGTATTTGTTTTTCACTGACTGGCTTATTTCGCTTAGCATAATGCTCTCCAGGCCCCTCCATGTCATCTCAAAGGATAAGAGATTTTTCTTTCAGCTACATAGTATTCCATTGTGTATATGTACCACCGCTTTTTTTATCCACTCATCTATTGATGTACACTTGGGCTGTTTCCAGATCTTAGCAATTATAAATAGTGCTGCTATGAACATAGAGGTACATATATTCTTTCTGATTGGTGTTTCAGGCTTCTTAGGGTATATTCCTAGAAGTGGGATCACTGGGTCAAATGGCAGATTAATTTTTAATTTTTTGAGGAAACACCATATTGTTTCCTATAGTGGCTGCACCAGTCTGCATTCCCACCAGCAGTGTACTGGAGTCCCCTGTTCTCCACACCCTTGTCAGCACTTGTTGTTTGATGATTTGTTGATGACAGCCATTCTGGCAGGTGTGAGGTGATACCTCATCGTTGTTTTAATTTGCATCTCTCTGATGATTAGTGATGTTGAGTATTTCTTCATATGTCTCTTGGTCATTTGTATGTTCTGTTTGGAGAGGTGTCTATTTAGGTCCTTTGCCCATTTTTTGATTGGGTTCTTTGTCTTCCTTTTGTTGAGTTGTATGAGCACTCTATGTATTTTGGAAATTAACCCCTTATCTGATGTATCATTGGCGATTGTGCTCTCCCATGTAGTGGGTTCCCTTTCCATTTTGATGATTGTTTCTTTTGCTGTGCAGAAGCTTTTGAGTTTGATGTAGTCCCATGTGTTCATTTTCTCCTTTGTTTCTATTGCCTTAGGTGATGTATCAGTGAAGATTCTGCTGCATATGGTGTCTGAAATTTTGTTGCTTACATTTTTTTCTACGATTTTTATGAATTCACCAGTCACATTTAAGTCTTTTATCCATTTTGAGTCCATTTTTGTGTATGGTATATACAAGTTGATGGTCTAGTTTCATTTTTTTTTTGCATGTAGCTGTTTAGTTTTCCCAATACCATTTATTAAAGAGGCTGTCTTTACTCCATTGTATGCTCTTGCCACCTCTCTCAAATATTAATTGAGCCATAATCTCTTGGGTCCATTTCTGGGTTCTCTGTTCTGTTCCACTGGTCTATCTGCCTGTTCTTGTGCCAGTACCAGGCTGTTTTGATTACAGTAGCTTTGTAGTATAACCTGATATCTAGTATTGTGATCCCACCTACTTTGTCCTTTTTCAAGATTGTGGTGGCTATTCTGGGTCTTTTTTGGTTCCATATGAACTTTTGAAGTATTTGTTCTAGTTCTGTGAAATATGTCATTGGTATTTTGATGGGGATTGCTTTGCATATATAGATTGCTTTGGGTAATATGGACATTTTAATGATGTTAGTTCTTTCAATCCATGAACAAGATATGTGTTTCCACTTTTTTATATATTCCTCTATTTCTTTTCTCAATGTCCTGTAGTTTTCTGCAGATAGGTCCTTTACTTCTTTGGTTAAGTTTATTCCTAAGTATCTTTTTTTTTTTTTTTTGCCACAGTGGTAAGTGCGATTGCTTTTTTAGTTTCTCTTTGTGTGAGTTCATTATTGGTGTATAAGAATGCTGTTGATTTCTTGACATTGATTTTGTATCCTGCCACCTTGCCAAATTAATTTATTAAATCTAGCAGATTTTTGATGGAGTCTTTAGGGTTTTCTGTGTATAATATCATGTCATCTGCGAATAATGACAGTTTTACTTCCTCCTTTCCAATTTGGATCTTTTTTATTTTTTCTTCATGTCTGATTGCTGTGGCTAAGAATTCCAGTACTATGTTAAATAAGTGTGGCGAAAGTGGGCATTCCTGTCTTGTTCCTGTTCTTAAGGGAAATGCTTTTAGTTTTTGCCCATTGAGTATGATTTTGGCTGTAGGCTTTTCATATATGGCCTTTATTATGTCAAGATATGATCCCTATATTCCCACATTGCTGAGTGTTTTTAGCAGAAATGGGTGCTGGATTTTGTTGAATGCCTTTCAGCATCTATTGATATGATCATATGGTTTTTATCTTTCATTTTGTTTATGTGGTGTATCACATTTATTTATTTGCAGATATTTACCATCCTTGCATCCCTGCAATGAATCCTACTTGGTCATGATGAATAATTTTTTGATGTATTGCTGGATCTGATTTGCTAATATTTTGTTAAGAATTTTGGCATCTGTGTTCATCAGGGATATTGACCTGTAGTTTTCTTTCTTTGTAGTGTCTTTTTCTGGTTTTGGAATTAGAATTATGCTAGCCTCATAAAACGAGTTTGGAAGTCTTCCTTTTTCTTGAATTTTTTGAAATAGTTTGAGGAAAATGGGTATTGGTTCTTCTATGAATGTTTGGTAAAACTCCCCTGTGAAGCCATCTGGGCCTGGACTTCAGTTTGCTGGGAGTTTCTTGATTACATCTTTAATTTCCTTAGTTGTTATTGGTCTGTTCAAGTTTTCTATCTCTTCCTAGTTCAGTTTTGGGAGACTGTGTGTTTCTAGAAATGTGTTCATTTTGCCTATATTGTCCAGTTTGTTGGTGTATAATTGTTCATAGTATTTGTTAACGATCCTTTGTATTACTGTGGTGTCAGTTGTTACTTCTCCTCTTTTGTTTCTGATTTTGTTTATTTGGATCCTCTTTGTTTCTGGGTGAGTCTAGTTCGGTCCATCAATCTTGTTTATCTTCTCAAAGGACCAACTCTGTTTCATTGATCTTTTGAATTGTTTTTTAAGTCTCTGTGTTGTTTATTTCTGCTCTGATCTTTACTGTTTCTTTCCTTCTACTTGCTCAGGGTTTTTCTTTTTGTTTGCATTCTAGTTCTTCAAGTTGTGAGGTTAAATAGTCACTCAGAAATTTTTCTTGTTTCTTGATGAAGGCCTGTATTGGCTATGAACTTCTCTCTCAGGACTGCTTTCTCTGCGTCCCATAGATGTTGTATTGTTGTGTGTTCATTGTTATTGGTTCCAGGAAGTTTTTAATTTCTTCCTTGATCTCCTTGGTAACCCATTCATTGTTCAACAGCATGCTATTTAGCCTCCATGTGTTTGAATGTTTTTGTTGTAATTGATTTCTAGTTTCATTCCATTGTGATATCATTCCATTGATATGATTTCAATGTTCTTGAACTTGTAAAGACTTAGTTTGTGTCCTAACATGTGGTCTGTCTTTGAGAATGTGTCATGTGCACTTGAGAAGAATGTGAATTCTGCAGTTTTGGGGTATGATTGTCTGTAGATATCTATTAAATCCATTTGATCTAGTGCATCATTTAGAGTCTCTGTTTTCTTGTTAATTTTTTGTCCAGAGGATCTATCCATTGATGTTAGAGGGATGTTGAAGTCCCCTGCTATAATTGTATTGCTGTCGATTTCTCCTTTGAAGGTCTCCAGAAGACTTTTAATATATTTTGGTGCTCCTATATTGGGTGTATATATGTTTACCAAGGTTATATATTCTTGTTGGATAGATCTTTTTGATATTATGTAATGACCTCCTTTGTCTCTAGTTATAGCATTCATTTTGAAGTCTATTTTATCAAATATGAGTATTGCTACTCCAGCTCTTTTTTCCCTTCCATTTGCTTGGAAGATTTTTTTCCATCCCTTCACTTTCAACCTATGTGAGTCTTTTGTTGTGAGGTGCGTCTCTTGTAAACAACATATAGATGAGTCATGCTTTCTTATCCAATCAGCTACTCTGTGTCTTTTTATCGGAGAATTCAGTCCATTTACATTTAAGGTGATTATTGATATGTACTTATTTATTGTCATTTTTATTTATTGTGGTTATATTTTTTTTCCTATTTCTTATGCTAATTACAGTAGTCCTTTTAACATTTCTTGCAGTGCTGGTTTGGTGTTAATATATTCCCTTAGCCTTTTTTTTTTTTTTTTTGTCTGGGAAGCTCTTTATTTGACCTTCTATTTTGAATGATAGCCTTGCTGGGTAGAGTAGTTTTGAATTCAGATCCTTGTTTTTCATTACCTTGATTACTTCATGCCATTCCCTTCTGGCCTATACTGTTTCTGTTAAGAAGTTAGCTGATAGCCTTATGGGGGTTCCTATGTAGGTAACCTGTTGCTTATCTCTTGCTACCTTTAAGATTCTCTCTTTGTCCTTAATTTTTGGCATTTTAATTATTATGTGTCTTGGTGTGGGCCTGTTAGGGTTCTTACTTGGGGCTCTCTGTGCTTCTTGTACTTGTATGCCTTTTTCCTTCACCAAGTTGGGAAATCTTCTCTCACTCTTCCTTCAAATATATTCTCTAACCTTTGCTCATTTTCTTCTTTATCTGGAAGTCCTATGATGCACATGTTGTTAATTTCATGTTGTCCCACAGTTCTCTATCTTACTGTTTTTTAATTGTTTTTTTCTTTTTGGTTCTCTGATTGGGTGATTTTTTTTGTTTACCCTGTCTTTTCATTCACTGATCTGGTCCTTGGCTTCCTTTACTTTGCTGGTTATTCCTTTCAATATGTTCTTTATTTCTGCCATGTCATTCTTCATTTCTGCTTAGTGCTTTCTCATTTCCAATTGGTTGATCATCAATGTTTCTATTTATTTACTCATGCTGTTGAGCTTCCTCATTATCATCACTCTGAACTCTACCTCTGATAACTTGCTTAACTGCATTTTATTTATCTCTTCTTTGGTAGAGTTCTCTTGTTCTTTCATTTGGGATAGGTTTCTTTGTTTCACCATTTTGCCTATCTTAGTGGGTTTTGGAGCCTGCCAAATTTTTCCTGTGGGTGTTGGTGTTGTCCTGGTTGAGGCTCCATCTACTGGGTTTGGATAAGTGTGGGAGGATACATGTTAAACACCACTGTCAAGTCTTACTTTTCTGGGTAGATTTGCAAGCTGAGGAAAGGTTTAGTTATCCCTAGGCTTTTTTGCCTGGAGGCTCTTAGTCTCAGTTACTTGATGAGTTTTGGCTTGTAGCCCTCAGATGAATGAAAAAATCCCTTAGGTGTTCAGGGTAAGAGGATTTCCAGGGAGTGGGGCAGATGCTTGCTAGTTGTTAATGAGCCTCAATTTGCATTTGTCTGGTGTGGCAGGCTGGTGTTAAATTCCTGAGGGAGGGACTGTTGCTTCTCCCTGGGGCTCTGGGAAGGGGCTCTTTGAGTAATATGGCTACTGTCCTGTGAAGGAGTGAATCAGCACAAAACTCCCATTGCCCTCCAAGTTCCTGAGTCTCTCCACATAGTTCCAGTCCAGTCCACCTTCCCTCTGCCGAAGCCCAAGGTGAGTGGCTGTAGCTAATTTAGTGCTTTGTCCTGTCCCTCTGTGCTGTGGATTCAGGTTGGGATTTTAACCTTGAGAGATCTGTTCACAGCTAAAACAGCTGCTGTCTGTGGGCTCCCAGCTCACCCTCTTGGTGCCTCTGCAGTTCCTACCGGGCTTGATTTAGTGTCCTTTTTCTGTCCTTGGTTATACGGGTCCTCTCCAGTTGCTTTTCTGTTGTTTTTTTTCCTGATGATTTGTCTTTATTTTAGTTGTAATTCCAGTTTGTTCCTGGGAGATGGTCTGTGTTGTTCCCATTCACTCCACCATCATTTTGGAATCTCCTGTTTTCTCCATTTTTGATCTGTGTCATGCACATACATGTTAAGACCTTAGGGATAGAAGACTATTTTTTTGACTAGTGTATGAATCAAGAATAGAGCTGGGCATGATATTGGTTGAATGAAGAACTCTGAACTTGGAAATCATGGAGTTTGGTTCTTCTGATTACTAGTATGGGTTCAAACACACCATTTACTTTTTGATTGCTTCAGTTTTCTTATTTGCATTTGGATTAGATTTCTTAAGGATACCTTCAGGTTTAAAATTCTTTTATGGTCATTTTTATCATAAAGAATTTTTCAAAGACTCTTATCTTCTGTTAATCAGAAAAGTTATTCTTCTCTTTCTTCTTATGTTTCTATTGTATGTGGAGGGTATGAAAATGAAAATATAATTATATGAAAATATGATCATGGAAAGTTTGAAAAGATCAGAGAAATAGCCTGGTCTACCTTCACAGTATATGATAATTAGAGTTGTTATAAGTCTTCAAAATTAAGTATGTATAGTTGAGTTTTTATTAGGATTATCTAAGGTAGGTAGAAATTTACTTTTCAAAATGGACATTGTTTACTTTGTGGGCTTTTTGTTCTAAGATTGTCAACAGGCATGGAAGTAGGTGGGGGAGTGAATAGAGGAATCTCTGGTGATTTTTTTTTTTTTTTTAATCCTCACCCGAGGACATTTTTCCATTTTTTGTACAGATAGAGTGGGAGGGAGAGGGAGGGAGAGAGAGAGAGAGAGAAAACATCAACGTGAAAGGGACACATCGAGTGGCTGCCACCCGCACAACCAACCAGAGCTGGGGACAAACTGCAACCAAGGTACGTGCCCTTAGCAGGAACCGAACCTGGGTCTCTCTAGACCCCAGGCCAACGCTCTAACCGCTGAGCCAAACCGGCCAGGGCTGATGATGTTTTTTAATCAACAAAACTCAGTGTTTTACCTTTGGTTATGGTGTGCTAATGTGGTAAGTCTCTAGTTTTCTTTCCTCACCTGAAGTTTGTTTGGAGGCAATGGAGAGAGACTAGAGGTAGAATTATGGACAATTTATGAGTTGGAGGGGGAGAACGCTGCTAAACCTATATCTTCTGCTGGTATTTTAACTTATACGAACTGATAAGATTTGCATGGACATAAGTTTCCATGATCTTGATCCCTTTCAGTTCCAATTCCTGGGTTCAAATCCAACTTCTGCCACTTACTTGGTATGTGATATTGGCCCAGTCTGTGCCTTGGTTTCCTCTTTTGTTAAATCTGGACCCTCACATGCACCTGCTCTCATATACTCTAACTTCTTTCCTTCTATGGAAGAATAGTCTGTGCTCCCAGCAAAGGTCATTCCGTCTCCTTTTGTACTTTTAATGACATTACTCTACCAATAATTCTTTCTCTTTTGCATCATTAAATTTTCCTTCTTAAATGGATATTTCCCATCAGCATAAAAATATTCTTATTAAAAAATTTTCTCCCTCACAATATTTCTCCCACTAACACCAACCAATTTCTCTCTTTTCTTTCAGCGAAACACTTCAGAGGAGTTGAGTGTACTTGCTATCTTTAGTTTCTTCCTATTCTACTTGAACCCAGGCATTTGCCTTCATCAGTCTACTGAAACTGCTCTTGTGAAGTCAGTAATAGCTTCTGCTCTGTTAAATCCAGACATTATTTTTTAGACCTCATCCTGTTTGACCTATCACTAACATTTGGCATGTGTGATTGTTCCTGTCTATGTGAAATACTTTCTTCACTAGACTTTCAGGATACCAGCACTCCTCTGGTTTTCCTTCTGCTTTATTGATCCTCTTTTTCTGATTTCTTCTCATTTCCTTGACCTGTTAATGTTGTGCTTCAAGGTTCAGTGCTTGAGCCTTTATGTTCTTTATCTGTACCATCCACTCTTAAGCTTTAGGTATTACCTGTATGCTAATGATTCCTAAATTTATAACTCCAGACACATACATCTAACTGCCTATTTGAACATCTGTACTTTAATATCTCATAGGTACCTCAGATTTAATATGTGGAAAACTGAGTTCCCTCTCTTACTTCCCAAACCTGCTCCACCTACAGTCTTGCTTATCTGTTAACAACCATTCCTGTCTTCTACTTGCTCAGGGACAAAGCCTTATGATAGCCTTATCTACTTTCTTTCTCTCAGACAATAAGACAGCAAACCTTGTTGATTCTGTTTTGAAAATATAAAAATATTTTGAGACTCTAGCCATTTTATGTACCATCTTTCTACCACCCCAAACCAAGTCACTATCAGTTCTCCCCTGGTTTATTGTAGTAGCTTTTTATTTGGTCTCCTTGTATCCTCTCTTATGCCTGGAGCCTCTTCTTGATACATTAGCTAGAGTGAGTCTGTTAAAACATAATTTAGATAATCACTTCTCATCTTAAAACCTTCTGGTGGCTTCCCTTCTCCCTCAAATCACAAGCCAAAATATTTGTAGTGTCCTCCCAGATCCTTATGTGATTGAATCCTCCATTATTTTTCTGGCCTTGTCTTCTACTGCTCTCATCTTTGATGACTCTGCTCCAGCCACAGTGGTTTTCTTGTGATCTAACTGCCTCAGCACATTTCCAGTTGCTGTACCTTCACCCTAGAAAGCTCTTCTCATGTATTTACATACTATCTGGTTCTTTCACCTTCTTAAGGCCTTCTCTTAACTATTACCTTCTCAATGACACTTTCTCTGACTACCTTATTGAACATTTTTTCTTTCCCTTGACCCCCCTCCATCCTTCTTCCCTACTTCTATTTTTCTCCATAGTACTTACCTCCACCTACCGTATTATATATTTTACTTAATTATTTTGTCTGTCTGTCTCTTCCTACTATACTATACACTTTACTAAGGCAGATAGATTTTTTTTTCTACTCTAGTGCCTAGACAATGCTTGGCTGATAGTATCAAATGAGCGAGTGAGTGAGTGAATGGACAAAGGAGTGAATGGTAGCTACCTCATATGGTTCTTAGGCAGATTAAATTAGTTAAGCATAAGTAAATTCCAAACATGGATTGGTATATAGAAAGTAGTCTATAAACTGTTAGCTTTTATTATCACATTAATGGCATGTCCATGGACAGTCCTGTCCTTAGAGATGAAGAATTAGTTGAGATGTCTTGGCATATCTATCTTCCATCAGCTTTGGCTGGAAATGCTACCACAAAGGAAGAACTATAGTGGTAACTTCCAAATTTGGAGGTGGTTCCTTAGGGAACACTGATAACCAAGATTTACAAGGGAAAAAATATTTAAAATTATAAGCACTTAGAAATGCTAACTGCAAAAACTGCTTTATTTTTCTTTTTTTAAATTCTCATCTGAGGATATTTTTTCATTGATTTTTAAGATAGAGTGGGAGGGAGGGGGAGAGGGTAAGTGAGGGGGGGGCAGAGAGAAGAAGAGAGAGAGGGAGAGAGAGGTGAGAAAGACACATCAATTGGTTGCCTCCCACCCGATCCTAACCAGGGCCAGGGATTGAACCACAAGCGAGGTAGGTGCCCTTGACAGGAATCGAACCTGAGACTCTTTGGTCCACAGGTCAGTGCTCTAACCCCTGAGCCAAATTGGCCAGGGGTGCTTTCCTTTTTTCACTTATCCCAAATAAACATTGACAGTCTAATGGAAAATGAATTTAAATGCAAAGCATGCAATTATTTTTTCCTTTTGATGACTGAATGTGCCTTTAAGTTCCCTGATAACAAATAATTTAAAAAATATAATGTTATCCAATCACAAATAGAAGCCTTTGAAAATATGAAACATCTCAGTTTTGCATATTTTGTGTGTGTTGGTGGGAGAAAATGTGAAGGTTTGTTTACAGGTATCATCAATAGCTATCATGTGATATAACTGTCATGTCCCAAGTTTAATACTTGAAAAGTTTTATTTGACTAGTTATTTTTGTTTCAGGGAGACTACAGATCTGATGGATAGTTAAGTAGGGTCAATATATTTTTGTAAATTATTAACATTTCATTTCCTATACGTCATATTGAAGCCATTATTTTTATTCTGATAGGCTCATAGCTGGCAACCTGGAATAAAAAATCCATATCGTGGTGTTGTAGTGTGGCCTGTTCCTGAAAACATTGAAATCACTGTGACACTTTTTAAGGTAAGTTTCATTTTTATAAGTTAAACAATTTATGATGTAATCATGGTTCTAAATGACACAGTATTTCACTATTCATTGTTCTATACACTTGGATCCAACCTAGTGCCTTAATGTGCATTAATTTTTGGGATTTAGCAGTTAATTATTAACAATGCAAATGCATCAGGGTCTATAAAGTCAGAATAATTTGATAGTCCTTTTGAACTTGTTATGGTTAAGATCAGTTGGAATACTTCTGTTACTACTTCCTATGTTCTATCCATAGGAAATTTGTGGTTTTCCTGTGGAAAGTTGAGGCTTATGGAATTTTTAGTTCTGAACCTCATTTTGTTACGCTTATTGGACTAATAAGATTTGTTTTAAAATGAGCATTTGATAAATATTTTAGTGATGTTAGTATTAGAAGATAAGTTTTAAATTGATATTTGGTAAATATTTTATTGATATTAATATTTTATAAATACTATAGCTTAAAAGCAAAATTCTAGTTGTAAATTCAAAATGTAAATCCAAAAACAGATGTGCATATACCTACCAGTCTGTTTTCTATACATGTTTTTTTCTTGAAAGTTTTCCATATTTCTGGAAACATTATAATGTATTTCTTGCACATATGGTGATGAAGCACTAAAATATATACTTTCCTATTTCCCTCCCCTCAAAATGATGAGGACAATTGTGTCTCAGTTTTAGCCTCTTTGAAAATGGTGAAATTAGAAAAGGAATGCTTTATTTCTTCTTTCAATCATTCCAATTGTATTGAAGTTACTTTTGCAGAAGAATGGGAGGAAGGACATCTCATTAAGCATAATTTAGTAACATAAAGTTTGTGAAAATACACTAAATATTTCAGGACATTAATTAAGTAGAGCATTGTTATATGGCTTAGAGTGTGAAATCTCTGTATTAAAAAGTTGCTTTTGATTTTGTGACCCATTCTATTAATTCAGTTATTCAGGAACTACTGCAGAGATCAGTAGAACAAAACAATACAATGAATGTTAATGTACTAACCCATGATTGGAATACTACTTTTAAATGCTCTGTTTCATTTATTCTATTTTACAAAACATTCTTAACATTTTATATTTTACAGTTTTGATATTAGTGTTATTGGCACTATAACATTACTTGAATATGCTTATCATATAAACACCATGCTTGGTTTGCTTAGGGTGAAATAAGGGGTAAGACAGTAGCTCCTCTTCTTTTTTTCCAGGAGGACCAGAACCATCCTATTGCCTTTCAGCCCACGGTCCTGAAAGCCTGTTATTAAACTCCTCTAATCCATATTTTTCCTACTGGAATGATACAATAAACTTATAAGTTGCCCTGGCCGGTTTGGCTTAGCGGTTAGAGCGTCGGCCTGTGGTCCAAAGAGACCTGGGTTTCGTTCCCGCTAAGGGCACATACCTCGGTTGCAGTTTGTCCCCGGCCCTGGTTTGTCGTGCGGGTGGCAGCCACTCGATGTGTCCCTTTCACGTTGATGTTTCTCTCTCTCTCTCTCTGTTCCTCTCTCCCTCCCATTCTACCTGAACAATAAATGGAAAAATGTCCTCGGGTGAGGATAAAAGAGAAAAAAAAAAAAAAGAAAACTTATAAGTTAACTGTGATACCTTTAGAGTATTTCATTTGATTCTTACAGCAACTCTAAGGTTCTATGATGATTTCCATTGTATTATCAAGGCAAC
This sequence comes from Molossus molossus, assembly GCF_014108415.1. NCBI lineage: Eukaryota > Metazoa > Chordata > Mammalia > Chiroptera > Molossidae > Molossus > Molossus molossus. Next base: position 45,083,411 of record NW_023425350.1, read on the forward strand.
TGAGATTGGAAAAGAAGGTTACTTGCCCAGTCACACTGTGCTTTAGCCCTGTTCTTTATTCTATGTTGTACTGCCTATTCTGTATAATAAACATGGCTATGAATATAGATTACAAATAACAGCAAGATCTCTTTCTTGAGGAAGACTTTTAAGTAGTCTTTTGAGTGTTTTGATTTAGTCTGTTGTTTATATTGGTAAAGTAAATGAATGGGCATAATTGTACAACTTTTTAAAAAAAGGGTGAGAGAGAAGAAGGGGTTAGAATAGAGCTGATAAATAGCTGACAGTCATGTGTTTAGGGGAAGACTGTGCACTGGGTGATTCTGGGTTGAAAGTGGCTGTTGAAGTATGTCACTTGGAGGATTAGGAGATAAGTGTTGTTTTCAAGTACTGATGAGAATGTTCAGCATATCCTTATCACTGAACTTTTATGATTTTGAGTGTTATAGTGTGTAGAAAAAAAACCCAAATACCTCTTCCTCCCCTGTTGCTGTATCACTTGTGCTAATAAGGCAACCTGTGACCATTTGAAATATTTAAAAATATTTTCAGTCAACATTTTCTGTCTTCCTGACTTCCCATCTTACCAGAATTATGATAGAAAAGAGAAAGTAAAACAAGCATGCTAATTTTTGGATCTTTTTTTTTTTTTTAGAATATCATTGAAAATATTCAAGTGGAAACTTTTCATATTTTCCCCTTTTTAAATTTTTACTCTAGTAAAGTCTTACATTTCACTTAATCTTTAAATTTGCAAATAAGAAAAGACTATCTTTTTTGTCTGAAGTATAGGATTCTCAGAGGTGCCCATAGACAAGGTCCATTTTAAAGAAATTACCAATGTTTTATTTTTCTGTGATTTAACTAGAAATTTATTTATTTTTAGCCTGCATGCTTGATTTGGAAATCTGAATTAAATTGAAAAGATTTGTTTCAGTAAATGAATAAAAATTCTTTGGCGTTTTGAGAAGGAAAAAGTCTCTTGAAGCCATTTTCAGTTGTTCTCTTTACTTCAGTGGTAGGAAAGGAGACTCGAGAGCGGTGATTTTCAACCTTTTTCATCTCATGGCACACACAAAGTAATTACTAAAATTCTGTGGCACACCGAAAAATATATTTTTTGTCAAAATAATGGGTATAATTTTGATTCATTCACACCAGATGGCTATTGTTGTGTTGGCCATTGTCATTCATTTAACTTTATCTTTATTATTGAAAGTATTACAGATGTCTTCCCTTCTATCCCCCTTTGTCATCTATCCATTCATCCTTTTCCCAACCCCCAGCCTTCATCGCACTATTGTCTGTGTCCATAGGTTTTGCATATATGCATATAAGTTCTTTGGGTAGTCTAAGGGAAAATAGGTCAGTGCCCTTGGCTAAAGAGTCAGGTATTGCATGTTTTAAAAATTCTCACACATAGGGGTTGAAAATTGCTGATCTAGAGAGAGAGTAGGATGCAAAGAAGACTTAATTGATTCAAGCTGAAATTAATTTTCATTACAAATGTTTTTGTTTAATTAATAATATAAGTACTTGTGTAGATATACCATTTTGAAGTGTCTTGATAATGAACATTACTGTTGCTCTTTTACTAACTTTGTGTCCCTTGGTCCCACTGAAATTATTCTTTTAGGGGTAATACATCATTGGTGTTTGAAAATAATGTTTCATCTGCTTTGAGAATTAATGTGTAATATGTAAGGCACTGTTCAATATTTGTTAATTTATAAGATATATATTTATTAATTTATTCATTACATATTCTTGAGAGGACGCTGTGTGGCTTTTCGGGGTCCTGTGGACATAGTGGTAAAACTGAACCAATAGTGTGGCTAAAAATAAGGCAGCCCAGGAACTGTAACGTAGTTACAATACCTGTTAGTTGTTCACTGTGACACAGTACATCTTTTAGGTCTCAGTTTTGTGTTCTCTTAAATGGGAATAAAATAGTACCTATTTCATAAGTTCCTATGATGATTAAAAAAGCACAGTAACTGGGGCAGAATGTGTGCTCAATAAGTATTTTGTATTCTCCTCCTCCTCCTTATGATTATGATTATTATTAATTGTACTAGCTGTGCTGCAGCTAGGCTGCATTTGCCTGGACAAAATGAGGGGGAAGGCCAGGCAGGAAGGGTAGTAAAATGTCTTTTTCCTCAAAATTGTGTTACACTTTATTTCTCTAAAATAGCACTGTTTGTGTCCTAAATTCCTCAGAGAAGAGTTTCTTCAAGCTTTATTTGTAGTATTCTCTGCCCATAAACCTAGTTCATGGGCAGGACCAGGCTGGGCAAACAAGTATCAAATAGAGTTCTCTCTACCTTTCTTCTCCTTTTACCTTTTTCTACCTCCTCCAGCCATCACCACCAAAGAAACTCCTGTTTGAAAGGTTTTTATCCTCTTTGTGTGAATTTACTCATAGAAATAGTTGCCTCAATACAGCTTAGAATCAGTTGCTACTGTGCTATTACAGTAAAAAAAAAAAAAAGTAAACACATAGAAAGGAGTAAAACTAAGAAGTTTTGAATTTATCCCATAGTATATAGGAGCCATTAAAGAAATTTGAGTTGGAACTAACATGGTCAGAACTGTGGTTTGGGAGAATCACTGTGTACAAGATTGACTGGAGGACAGAGAGACTGAGAATGTTACAGGGGCATAAAGTGGTAAGGACCCAAACTAGACTGTGGCAATAGAAAAAGAAGATTAATAATACTTTAAAGTGGAATCTGTCATGAAGAAGATGCTTCCCTAGGAACAGCACGTGGGACCTGAGACCCAGGCAGTGGTTCGCAACCTGTGGGTCACAACCCCTGTGGGGGTCGAACGACCCTTTCACAGGGGTCGCCTAAGACCATCGGAAAACACATATTTTCCGGTGGTCTTAGGAACCGAGACACCGCTCCTCCATCCATCTCCAGGTGGGTCCACCCACATGCAGATATGCCCACATACAACATGAGGAACTATATTAAAGGGTCACGGCATTAGGAAGATTGAGAACCACTGCAGTAGGGGAACAGCAGAGCCTAGTATAAATAAAGAATCCTACTTCGCAGAAATTCATTTATCGCGGTAGAGTCTGGAACTGATTAACCACGATAAACGAGGGCCGACTATATTGTCCATCTGTGTGCATTCACTCACTCTCAGATTGGAATGCTGAGCCAAAGCCTGCTCTGTTTAAATATTCTCTCACTCTCAATACTTTCATCCCTGCCCCTCTTCATGGGATTGAACTTGATTAACTTAATTGCACATATTATGCGACCCCACTACTTTTCCTTTTTTTTTTTGGTCTTATGCTCTGTTGCCTTTACTTATTCTAATATCTTTAGAAGTCCTATACCATCCTTCCTGTCCTAGTTGCTTTCTCTCTCAAAGCTTTTCCTCTTCATTTCTGTAAAAAGTAATGTGTTGTTTTCCAGTATTTGGTGAAACTATGTATTTCATTCATTACATATTTATTTAAATTAGTTTCTTTTCTTCAAAAGCAGACAACTATGTTTGAATCCATATTACATCTCTACATTCCCTTATATAAGTACCTAATAAATACTTGCAAAAATGTGCCTCATTTTTTTTTTTTTTTAAGTTGTACTTGGTTGTAGGATCCATTACTCTTTCTCAGGTTTCTGAGGCATTTCCAGGCTTATTGAGTGAAGAGGGAATGGGAGTATCAATAGCCATACCAATTTTCCACTTTATATAGATTATAAAGTCCTTTGCAGTGTTTTGAAATTCCAGATGTTTACATAATCTCTGCTCAGAAGAAAACTTTGCCTCAAGTGGTACTTTTAATTTAAAATACATGTATAAAATTGAGGGCGAGACTTTATAGAAGCATATAATATCTAAATAAAGTGGTTCTTAATAATTCACTCTAAGTAACCTGTCTCTGATCAAGTTTCTTTTTATCTTCTCATCTGTGCAATGCTGGAATATATACATTAATATAAGTAAAATAGAGAATTTCTCAATATAAAATAATGCTTTAAATTTAGGGAAATTATGGAAGTTTTTGTAAGACTAAGCCATCTGCCTAAAAAGTTGGTAAAGCTAAAAAGCAAGGCTGTCCACAATTTATTAATCAATTAATTGAATTAAAGAGATGTAGCCTGGCTGGTGTGGCTCAGTGGATTGAATGTTGTACCATGGACTGAGAAATTCTGGTTCGATTCCCTGTCAGGGCACATGCTGGGTTGCAGGCTCCATCCCCAGTATGGGGCCTGCTGGAGGCAGCTGATTGAGGTTTCTCACATCAATGTTTCTCTCTCTCTCTTCCTCTTTCTCTAAAAAAGAAATCAATAAAAATACTAAAAAAAAACAAAACAAAAACAACACACAAACAAATGTATGTATGTCAGCACTGGCCAGTGTGGTTCAGTTGGTTGTAGCATTGTCCTGTGCACCAGAAGGTTATGGGTTTGATTCTCAGGGTGGGGCATATATGGAAGGCAACTGATGGATGTATCTCTCCAACATCTGATGTTTCTCTCTCCTTTCCCCCCTCTCTAAAATCAATTTAAGAAAAGAAATATATATATCAACTTTATAACTTTGCTTTTATTGCAGGATCCTCATGCAGAGGAATTTGAAGATAAAGAGTGGACATTTGTCATCGAAAATGTAAGCTAATGGCAGATTCTGTAACCTTTCACATTTTTAACTGTTTATTACTAAGGTACACTAGAATTTTGGTAATAGGAGCAATGTTGCCTTATAAAATTAAATAGTGATTTAAAAGTAAAAATGCTCTTCAGTACTGAATTATATATATAATTTGGGGGCTTGAAGGAAAGACCGTGTCTTATTCATGTTTTTATTTATTCAGCATCTAGCATGGTGCTTCTCACACAGCAAATTTTTATTTAAACATTTGTTGAATGAAATAGTGACTTTTGAAATCTTTTAAAAATAAAGCACATGCTTTACTTTTTGTTTGGGTTGAGAGATTCTAGATTGGTGCTTTAATAATCATGTTTGGTTTACATATTGTGGAATTTAAATTACTGTCAGGTGGTTATGGTAGGTGTTCAGTAATGTTTTTGAATGGGGAGGGAAGATAGGCAAAGAAAATACAGTAAATTAAGAGTGTGGGTTCTAGAGTCAGATAGACCTGATTTTAAGTCCTAGCTCTTTCACTTACGAGTTCTGTGATCATGGTTAGTTTCTTAACTTCTCAGCCATAAATGTTGTTGTTGTGAGGATTAAATACTTAATTTTAGTAAATGTTAGTTTTAATAATTTTCATCATTATCATGATCACCATTAAAGTTCTAAAATATATTTATAATAGATTTGTAACATTGCTTTGCAGTGTATTTTTTCTTCCCCAGTCAGCATATTGAGTGATTTTGTTTTGTACCTCAGTGATAAAAGGATTATTACACTTTTTCCAGCAGTAACTGGGCCATTTTTAGTCCAAAAGATCTGGGAAGCTTGGGAGGTAGATCAGGTCCAAACATAGCAAGTGGAGTTCTGATGGCTGGATGTCAAGCCAATGTCATGTTGAAGTTTCATACATGTTAACACTTGGGCTTTTCTGTAGTGATATATTTGAACATTATATTGGAGTAGCCACTGAAGTTTGAAAAACAAACAAACTTAGACTTCTTGAAATTAGTTACAGCTTCAAAAGCTAACTTTCATCCTCATATCTGAAGCTTCTCCCCAATGGATGTTACTCATGGCTGTGTTATACATCTGAAGTCTGTTTGTTAACCTGATGTGTTAAAGAATTAGCTCATTAAATTTGGGTTGTAATTAATGATAAAAATATGTAAAAATTAACTTTATATTTGTTTTGAAAGGTATTTTTACAATACAATTATTCTTAGGATAGAGAAGCCACACCAGTTCTAAATTTCTAAAGAATACATTATGAACTAACCAACCTACTGAAAGGTGGAAGTAAAAAAAAAAAAAGTTACATGACATAGATTAGGTGTAAATGCAAAAGGCTTTCAAAGCTACGGGATTTTAGGAAAAATTATTAAGTTCTATGTTACATTTTTTTTTATAAAGGTATTTTAAAGGTCAATAGAGAAAAATTAAAATTTAAAATGAAACAGATTTTAAGTGGATCATGAGATAAAGGAGTATATTTTGAATTGTCATTTTCCTTTGGAGGTATATGTTTCTCAAGTCAAAAAGTATATTTGATAACCTTTTAATGAAAACATATTTATTTAAGCTTAGAAGCTTATTTTTCTCATTTGCATATTTATTTTTTTTATCCTCACCCGAGGACATTTTTCCATTTTTTGTTTAGATAGAGTGGGAGGGTGAGAGAGGGAGAGAGAGAGAAACATCAACGTGAAAGGGACATATCGAGTGGCTGCCACCAACACAAGCAACCAGGGCCGGGGACAAATTGCAACTGAGGTACGCGCCCTTAGTGGGAACCGAATCAGGTCTCTCTGGACCGCAGGCTGACGCTCAAATGCTGAGCCAAACCGGCCAGGGCTCATTTGCATATTTCTTACTCCAATGGTTAAAATTGCTAGAAAAGTGACTGTGAGGTAAGGGAATGGCTATAGGAGGAAAATGGAAAATAACATTTGTTAGCATTCCTTCTCTACAACTGTTTATTAATAAATTACATTTATAAAAATCCAATAAATATAGATGATTTTTAACTATTATTTGTATTATAAAACCAAGATTTTAATTGAACTATTACTAGAGTTAAATTTTACTGTGGCATCCAATGATTTTGAAAACCTTACTCTGAGTTATGTAGTGGATAAACCACTGGATTTGTGGAGAATCTCAGCCATCATTATGCTTTTTGATAACAAAGATTTTCTACCTCCTGTCTCTCTTATTTTTATTTGAAATATATATATATATATATATTTTTTTTCTTCCATATCATAGTACAGAGAAAACATGAACTTTTGATTGTGTTAGAATTGAATATAGACCCTGATTTTGTATCTTCAAAGCGGGTGACCTTCAGTAGATTATTTTCTAGGACTCAGTTTCTTCGTCTATAAAATGAAGTTTTTCTGCTAACTGATCTCAGAGGGCTCGTCTAGGTTTGTGACTTTGTTTTACTTGATAGAAATATTTTTATAAACTTTTTGAAAATTACCTTTTTGCAGATCAAATTTTTGGTTTTCAAGTTCATGAAGACTGAAATATTTTAAAGATTTTAGATAATTATCTAGTGTACCATTTTGGAATAAATTAACATCTCCCTAATTTATATATTTCTTTAAAAAATCCATACCAATATATGTATTTCCTTTATACTTTTAAATTTGGAATGAAATATGAGTTTTGTTGAGTTTCCTCTTCTGAAGTTTTTAGCACAACAATTCTTTTCCTACTACACCTTGTTTCTGTAATAGTTATTTCCTATGTCAGATTTTAAAAAAAGAAAATTTAATTAGGTGGGTGAAAAAGGTGAAGGGGGATGTAAGAGGTGTAAAATAAGTCATGGTGACTGTAATGTACAGCATAGGGAACAGAGTCAATAGTATCTTAACAACCTTTATGAGGTGACAGATGGCTACTAGATTAATATCAGTGACCACTTTGGTAAGGTATGTAAATGTTGAATAACATTTATGGCATTCAACATAATATTGTATGTCAACTATAGTTTAATTTTTAAAAAAGGAAAATTGAATTGTGGTATGAACTCACTTTTCATGTTAGCTTTTGTAGCAGAAACCTAATTTCTCAGCTATCGATATAAGAAAAAATTATACCCATCTTTTAAGAGGTAGCCAAAACTTAGGGGAATCTAGGTATTGAAGAAGTAATTTGAAGAAAATTAAAATTAATCAGGATGTGGTAGGGAGGCAGTTTTTCAGCTATCAGTAATGATGACAACAATTAATAATGCTTGCTAGGAACCCAAATGCAAGAAAATAACATTTACTAGATGAATTTCTTATGATTTTATTATTTTTGGCTTATGCCTGTTTTACAACAGGTTTTTTTTAAAGAGACAATTATGGGATTTGACCTATTTTACTAGCACCATGTTTATTTTTTAAAGAGTTGTTAAAGAGAGAAAGGTAAATATTAAATAATCCATTATCACATTTACTTACGTTGTATATAGTTACCAGACTTCAGAAGTATTGTGAAATTGCTATAGTCTTAATGTACAGGAAAGAGCATGAATACACATTATAACAAAAACATTTAGAATATATTAACTTAAAAGAGAATATACTAATTTACATACTTTAAATTAGGATAGCTATTACAAATTGTGATCTGTTTAATCTCAGAGGATGAGGTTGTATAATTAAACCTAAAACAAAACAAAAAGGAAAAGTAGTGTATTCTTACCTGGAAAATAGACCAGAATTGTGCAGGAACATAATTTCTTTCTGCCTGGACCAATTCCTATATAGTTAGAGGAATAAATGAATTTCGAGAATAGTTTTTTTCTTTCCTATCTGGGTGTTAAATCATTTTACCTGCTCTGGAAAATCTAGGTCAGTTTTCTGAGATGCTAACAGGACCCCTGTTTGGATAAGAAATTTAATAGGGGAAAAGTTCTGTTCCATTTATGTCTGTATATAGCACAGTTTATTTTTAGTTAATGTCTTTTGTGTAATAGTTAATACATACTGGTTAGAAGAGTGAGTGAATGATTATAGTTAAACTTAATTAACTGTTAGAAATCCTGTAAGGATTATTATTTTTAAGAGAGAAATTGTAGCTCTTCCTGCAAGCAGCCTTTGGTGAGCTCTGAAAATGGTTTGCTATTTACTTGATCCAGAAAACCCCACAAAATCATGCAAATCAAGAGGTTTAAATCTTCATATTCACTTTAAGAACACTCATGAAACTGCCCAGGCCATGAAGGGTATGCATATCTGAAGATGTCACTTTATAGAAGTAATGTATGCCATTTTGTTAACAGTGATGGAGTTGGTAGGTGTGCCCAGGCCAAACAGTACTCCTGGAGATGCAGGGTCAGTGGCCCAAAAGAGTGCTGAATTTGTGCTGCACATGCTTAAAAATGCAGAGAGTGATACTGAACTTACGGGTTTAGATGTAGATTCTCTGTTCATTGAACACATCCAGGTGAACAATGCCCCAAGATGTAGTGCAGAATTTACAGAGCTCGTGGATGGATTATCCCATACATGAGGTCTCCTTGCCACACTGAGATGGTCCTACTGAAAAAGAGCAGATTGTTCCTAAACCAGAAGAAAAAAATATTGCAGAAGAAACTGAAGAAACAAAAACATACGTCCTGGGAGCAAATTCTGCATCAAATAAATGCTAATAAAAATAAAGAGAGAGAGGGAGAGATTACATAAATATCCAACTATATTGAAGAAAAATTTAAAAAGTAGACTCTAGTGGCAGTGAGATAGTATGTAAAGGATCCATATGCCATTATATAGAGGTTTTTCTGATCAACCTCTACTTAATATACAGAGATTACCTCATACTTTCCATTCTTTCAATAAAACATCCTGTGTCAACATGTTTAGTAGGCTACTACTCCGTTTAATTGACTAACTCTCTGTGCCATTCAGATAATTTCAGAGGGATTCTACTATAATTGTATATTATACAAGTCATTCTCATGAGATGTCCATATACTCATCTATAGGATTAAATAATAGGTCTTAGATATTTTCTTTTAAACCAAAATTCAGTATATGTAGATACTATATTTTTCAGGTAGAAGTTCACTTTACAGTAGTCCCCTCTTAGCCACAGGGGATGCATTCCAAAACCCCCAGTGGATGCCTGAAACTACAGATAGAATGGAACCCTATACATACCTACTCAAGATAAAGTTTAATTTATGAATTAGGCAATTTTATGGATAGAAGATTCATTTTTTCAGTCTCAGCATATAATTTTTTAAGTCAAGAACTTTCACCTTTACTTAAAGGAAGCACTTTACAGCTTTTCTTTGTCATATCTGAATTGCCAGCATCACTACTCTTGCTCTTTGGGGCCATTATTAAGCAAAAGGGTTACTTGAACACAAGTGTTGCAATACCTCAACAATCAATCTGATAACCTGGAAGGCTACTAAATGACTAATGGGCAGATAGCCTATACTCTGGACAAAGTGATGATTAACTAACTCCCTGGACAAAGTGGGACAGAGCAAGATTTTATCATGCTACTCAGAAGGACATGCAGTTTAAAAGTTATGAATAGTTTATCTCTGGAATTTTCCATTTAATATTTTTGGACCACAAATATATTTTGAATGTGGGTAATTGAAACTTTAAAAAATGAACTGTGGACAAGAGGGACTACTATACTTGACATCTTCTAATGTATTTTAACCTTTCAAATAAATGAACCAGTATTTAGTTCATTCATTCGGTAGTAGTTAATTACTGTGCAGGTATTTTGTGCTGGGCACTGTTCTAGGTACTAGAAATACAGTGTTGTATAAAACACAAAAAAATTTCTTCATGGGGCTTACATTCCTGTGTGCGTGTGTGTGCACGCACATGAGAGAGAGAATAAAAATTAATGTGTGAGAAATATATACTATGTTAAGTAGTGTAAATATATAGTGTATGTTAAATACATGACAAATATATAGTATATTAGATAAGTGCTGTGTGGAGCAAAAGCAAGGACGTTATGGGTAGGGATCTCCATTTTATTACATGGATACAATGAGCCTTCCTAATCCTTGTAAGATCTCTAAAAGAGAATTCAGGCATTTTTATCAAATTAATTTAAAATATATTTTAATAAGAGTTTGTTAAACAAATATTGTGAGGTGTGAAAAAGTTTAAAAATAACCTTGGAAGTCTATATAAACCTTTTTTTAGGTTGAAGCTCCCCTCAGTGGTGAATGATGAAATTGACTCTCATCTGGAGAAACAGTTCTATTACTGTAGCAATAACATATTACAAATGTTGTGCTCTGTCTTACATTTTAAATGTGCTTCCACATCATGTAGAGAAGAACTAGTGAATTTCTAAGGACTAAAGTCTATTTCTCCTTGTAAAAGCTGGGTTTTGTTGAAAAGTTTTTTTGTAAATTGTCCTGACATTGAAAAGTGTTCTGACACCTTGAATGGAAATTTGATACATGTCTTTTCCTTGTACAATCAATAAAAACATTTTAAGTTTTTGCTTAATATAAAATATCACATTAAAACAGAAGTAATAAAGGGACATTACCCTAACAAGTTTATTGGGCACTTGCTATGTACCAGATACTATGTGGAATGCTTTATACACATGATCTCATTTATTCATTACAATAACTATGAGTCAGATATTAATAACCTTATTTTATAAAGAAAGACTTAGCTTAAGTAACTTGATCAAGGTTATATAGCTGAGATGTTAGGATTTTATCCAGTCTTGTCTTTCTTCATGGTCATCGTCCTTAACTCCTATGTAGTAACTACTTCTCTTAGTGACAGATGAAAAGAAATAATTTGAAACTGTAGATTCATAGAGAATTTTTAAATCTGCCTTCTGTAGTGAGAAATCTATGAGGTATATATGTATTAGATTAGTAAAGGCAGTCTTAAATTATTGTGCATTTTCAGGCTAAATGCTATTGGGATTATTTAGTTGACTGCTGCTAGACATTGCAAAATGGAATTCCAGAATTTATCAGTTCCTAGAATTCTGAATATTTTTTCTCCAAGCAGCCTTCCTGACTCTTTGTGTAAATTGAGATAATGCTGTCTTTATTTATTTATTTTTGGTTCTTTTGTTTTTGGTCACAGGGACGATTTCCTAATTTTTTCTTAGCTTTCTTCTTTGGACCAGAAAGCTACTTACACATAAATGAAAACTTCATAGGTGATTTTCCTACAGTTAGCTTTGTAACCTTGGACAAGTTATTTAATCTTTTATAGTCTCAGTGTACTCGGGTATAAAATTATGGTATCACTATCTACTTCATAGGTTATTAAAGATTAGAAATAATGTATGTAAAGCATCTAGCTCAGTAAGGGGTAACGACTTTTATCATTTTTCTATGTCCTCCTGAAAAGAGGACATAGAAAAATGATAAAGGAAAGGAAGATAGCTTTCCAAATTTATTTTTTGCAGGATTTTAGTTTTTTTCACTCCTTTACACCACTTATACCTCTCAATGATATCTAGATTTGATCTTTATCTTAAATGAGTGACAAGGCAACTTATATCTCATTTAGATTAAACTTAAAAATATTTCCACCTGTGTAAAGGTTTCAGTTTTTTTTGATAGGGTATCTTCTCCTTATAAATTTAATCCAAGAATAGGAACCAATTTTTTTCCTGAAATTAAACAAGTGCTGGTAATTTATTAATATCTACCTCTAGGCCTGACAGTCCTATGTTTGTGTTTATCTATTTGCAATATGAATATATGAATGTACTTCAAAAACAAATATAAATGAGTTTTAAATTATTCTTTATTTTGGATTATTTATCATCTATATTCCTATTATTAGTACAGATCATCAAAAATGGATACTGTGCCCAGCCGATGTGTCTCCGTGGTTGAGCGTTGACCCATGTACTAAGAGGTCACTGGTTTGATTCTTGGTCAGGACACATGCCCAAGTTGTGGGCCAAATCCCCAGTGGGAGCATGTAGGAGGCAGCCAATCGATGTTCTCTGTCATTGATGTTTCTCTCTCTCTAAAATCAATAAAGAAAAAAAAAAAGGAACGGATGTTTCTTTTTTTTATCTACCATAACATAATAATGTTTGTTCACCCAGGCAATTGACACTGTGGGTTTTACAGGGTGGGACAAAAGTAGATTTACAGTTGAGGATACAAAACACAGTTTGTTCTTGTATTACATTAATTATTGTATAATTTTCCATACAAACAACTGTAAACCTACTTTTGCCCCACCCTGTATTTTACTTTTATTTTTTTTGAATTGATTTTTACAGAGAGAAACGTCACTTTGTTGTTCCACTTATTTATGCATTCATTGGTTGATTCTTTTTTTTTTTTTATCCTCACCCAAGGACATTTTTTTTTTTTTTTCATTTATCTTCAGATAGAGCGGGAGGGAGATGGGGGGAAGAGGGAAAGAGAATCATCCATGTGAGAGACTGGTTGCCACCCACACAACCCTAACCGGGACGGGGACAAACTGCAACTGAAGTACGTGCCCTTAGCGGGAACTGAAACCGGGATTCTCTGGTCCGCAGGCCGACGCTCTAACTGCTGAGCCAAACTGGCCAGGGCTGGTTGATTCTTATATGTGCCCTTACCTGGAATCAAACCCACAACTTTGGCATATCGGGACACTGCTCTACCCAGCCAGGGTCCCACAGGGTATTTAAATGTGAAGGCCATAACAGTTATATTTAGAAAACAAAAAAAAACTTTTTTTCTTCCTGGTGCTTTACATTATTCAACTAAAATTAGAATCAGTGTATTTATAAATTATATCTATAGGTCTTAGTTTTAAAAATTAAAAAAATTATTTTTAGATTATTTTAGTTTTTGAATAAATCCCAAAATGCATATTGATGAAAAGTATCAAAGTTGAATTCATTCATTCATTTGATCATCCTGCAAACACTTTGTGTGCATTTCCTATATGCCTAGACATTTTAATATTGAAGATACAGAGTCAGTTAAGGCATGCCGAGTTTTGATTCTGAGATGCATGTTCTCCCCCTTCTCATATTTTAACTTCTCTGAAATTGGAATATTACATATTTGGTGTTTCACAATTATAACTGGTAGTGTTTTTTTCCCTTTTCTTAGCGCTATATAAAATAATGGCACATCATTTAAAAACCAAGGGAGACTTATATTTGATGGCATAAAGTAGCTTGTCCTCTTGAAGTATATAAACTAGTGAGGGTGTCATATGTGTAAAGAAAGAAATACAAGAAAAAAGATATATATCCTTAGGGGACTGTAAAGGAGGGCAGTTGGGAAAGACTTTCTAGAGCAGTGGTTCTCAACCTGTGGGTCACGACCCCTTTGGGGTTTGAACGACCTTTTCACAGGGGTCACTTAAGACATAACAGTAGCAAAATTACATTTATGAAGTAGCAACAGAAATAATTTTATGGTTGGGGATCACCACAACATGAGAAACTGTATTAAAGGGTCGCGACATTAGGAAGGTTGAGAACCACTGCTCTAGAGGAAGTGGCTGCAGCAGAGCTTTAGTTTTTAAGAAAAAAGTGGAGTTATACAAAAAAACCATTCTAAGAAGAGGAAAGAAAGATCAGGTAAGGGTAATGGTGGATTTAGAGTAGTAAACATTCTTTTTTTTTTATCCTCACTCAAGGACATTTTTCATTTTTTGTTCAGGTAGAGTGGGAGGGAGAGAGAGGAACAGAGAGAAACATCGATGTGAAAGGAACACATCGAGTGGCTGCCACCCGCACGACTGACCAGAGCCGGGGACAAACTGCAACCGAGGTATGCTCCCTTAGCGGAAACCGAACCCAGGTCTCTCAGGACCGCAGGCCGACACTTTAACCGCTGAGCCAAACCGGCCAGGGCTAGAGTAGTAAACATTCTTGATGAGATAATTTAGAGGAAGGAAAAAGAAAAAAACCCAAAAAGAAAATGAGCTCTTCACTAAAGAACAGTAGACCTCTATTATTTTTAAACTGTTAATCCAGTAGATTTAATAATAGGCATGTGATTAACTTGAGGTGCTGTCTCTTCCTTGGAGGAGATCAGTGGAGTTTGAAAATGTGTTTTCTTGGGGACACCTATTCAGTCTTTCCCACTGTTTCTGCATATGACCAGTGAGTTGGCAGTTTGGCTCCTCAGTGCGTTTATTGCTGTTTATTTGATGTTACCTCCAGAAGCCTTTTAAATGGATAGGATGGCATGTTAATTCCAAGGTAATACTATAAATCCTCTTTTTTTTTCTTTTATTGGATTATGTTGAACAAGATTGCATGCCCAACCAAATTTACCTGACAATATTATACCACGAATAGAAATAATGTAATAGCTCAAACAATACAATATAAACAATATGAAAATCAGTTTCTGGCCTTATTAAATTTAAGTTTGAATCTTCCTCTGAAATCAAGTAAGTCTCTTGATCTCTCAAAGTTGTATTCTTTTTCTTTTTTTTTTTTAATCCTCACCTGAGGACATTTTTTCCATTTTTTGTTCAGATAGAATGGGAGGGAGAGAGAGGAAGAGAGAAACATCGATGTGAAAAAGACACATCAAGTGGTTGCCACCCACACGACCCAACCAGGGCCGGGGACAGACTGCAACCGAGGTACATGCCCTTAGCGGAAACCGAACCCGGGTCTCTCTGGACCGAAGGCTGACTCTCTAACCACTGAGCCAAACCAGCCAGGGCTCAAAGTTGTATTCTGATAAATTACCTCTACTTTTTCTTTCAGAGGAAAAAAAAAAATATATATATAAATGCTTCTTCTTTTCTCAAATTATTATATATTTCCTGTGTCATCTTGGCCAAGGATCTCACTCTGACGGCTGGGTAAAGAGTAGATATCTTTTTTAGGAACTATAGCTTATACTCTCTTCCATTTAAACTGGTGTAGCTTTACATTAAATTAAAGAATTTTTGCACAGTGAAGAAACCATGAACAAAATGAAAAGGCAACCTACTGAATTGGAGAAGATATTTGCAAATGATACATTCAGTAAGGGGTTAATATCCAAAATATGTAAAACACTCATACAAATCTATATCAAAAAGCAGTCTGATTAAAAATGGGCTCTGGCCCTGGCCGGTTTGGCTCAGCAGTTAGAGTGTCCGCCTGCGGTCCGGAGAGGCCCGGGTTTGGTTCCTGCTAAGGGCGCGTACCTCGGTTGCAGTTTGTCCCCAGCCCTGGTTGGTCGTGCGGGTGGCAGCCACTCGATGTGTCCCTTTCACATCGATGTTTCCCTCTCTCTCTCTTCCTCTCTCTCTCTCCCACTCTGTCTGTACAAAAAATGGAAAAAAAAAATGTCCTCGGATGAGGATTAAAAAAAAAAAAAAAGGGCTCTGAATAGACATTTTCCAAAGAAGACATCCAGCTGATCACCAGGTACATGAAAAGATAAACATCATCACTAATAATCAGGGAAATGCAAATCAAGACCACACTAAGATATCACCTCACACCTGGCAGAGTGGCTATCATGAAATCTTGCCGTTTGGGACAATGTGGATGGACCGAGAAGGTATTTTGCTAAGTGAAATAAGTCAGACACAGAAAGACAAATGCCATATAATTTATGTATATATGTATGTATGTATGTATTTATTTATTTTAATCCTCACCCAAGGACAGTTTTCCATTTTTTGTTCAGATAGAGTGGGGGGGGGGGGGAGAGAGAAACATCAATGTGAAAGGGACACATCAAGTAGCTGCCACCCACACAACCAACCAGGGCCTGGGACAAACTGTAACCGAGATATGCGCTCTTAGCGGGAACTGAACTCGGGTCTCACTGGACTGCAGGCCGATGCTCTAAACGCTGAGCCAAACCGGCCAGGGCAGCAGGTTTATTTTCTTTTATTTTATTTTATTTTATTTTTATTTTTTTCAGATGTTTCTCCTTTTTTACCCCATTGGCACCCCCCTCCCCCCTCCCACCCTGTCCCCGGCTTTGTTGTCCATATCCATTGGTTATGCATACATGCATATAAGTTCTGTGGTTTATCTCTTCCCACCCACCCCCACCCCCACCTTCTCTTCTGAGGGATGTCAGTCTGCGCCCTACTTTCATGTTTCTGGGTCTACCGTATTCCTCAGATTGTTATGTTCATTATATTCCGTATATAAGTGATATCATGTGGTATTTGTCTTTTTCTGCTTGGCTTATTTCACTTAGGATAATACTTTCCAGGTCCCTCCATGTCGTCTCAAAGGATAAGAGATCTTTCTTTCTTACAGCTGCATAGTCCTCCATTGTATATATGTACCACTGCTTTTTTATCCATTGGTCTACTGATGAACACTTGGGTTGTTTCCAGATCTTAGCCATTGTAAATAGTGCTATGAACATGGGGGTACGTATATTCTTCCTGATTGGTGTTTCAGGCTTCTTAGGGTATATTCCTAGAAGCTGGATCACTGGGTCAAATGGAAGCTCAGTTTTTAATTTTTTGAGGTAACACCATATTGTTTTCCATAGTGGCTGCACCAGTCTGCATTCCCACCAGCAGTGTACTAGAGCCCCCTTTTCTCCACACCCTCGCCAACACTTGTTGTTTGATGATTTGTTGATGGCGGCCATTCTGACAGGTGTGAGGTGATACCTCATTGTTGTTTTAATTTGCCTCTCTCTGATGATTAGTGATGTTGAGCATTTCTTCATATGTCTCTTGGCCATTTGTATGTCCTATTTGGAGAGGTGTCTATTCAGCTCCTCTGCCCATTTTTTAATTGGGTTCTTTGTCTTCCTTTTGTTGAGTTGTATGAGCACTCTCTATATATTGGAAATTAACCCCTTATCTGATATATCATTGGCAACAATGTTCTCCCATACAGTGGGTTGCCTTTCCATTTTGATGATTGTTTCTTTTGCTGTGCAGAAGCCCATTGAGTATGATGTTTGATGTTGGCTGTAGGTCTTTCATATATGGCCTTTATTATGTCGAGACACGATCTCTCTATTCCCACATTGCTGAGCGTTTTTATCAGAAATGGATGCTGGATTTTGTCAAATGCTTTTTCAGCGTCTATTGATATGATCATGGGGTTTTTATTCTTCATTTTGTTTATGTGGTATATCACATTTATTGATTTGCAAATATTGTACCAGCCTTGCATCCCTGGAATGAATCCCACTTGGTCGTGGTGGATATATATATATTTTTTGATGTGTTCCTGCATCCGATTTGCTAGTATTTTGTTTAGGATTTTGGCATCTGTGTTCATCAGGGATATTGGCCTGTAGCTGTCTATCTTTGTAGTGTCTTTTTCTGGTTTTGGAATTAGAATTATGCTGGCCTCATAGAACGAGTTTGGAAGTCTTCCTTCTTCTTGAATTTTTTGAAATAGTTTGAGAAGAATGGGTGTTAGTTCTTTTTTGAATGTTCGGTAAAACTCCCCCGTGAAGCCATCTGGGCCTGGGCTTTTGTGTGCTGGGAGAGTCTTGACTACCTCTTCAATTTCCTTAGTTGTTATTGGTCTGTTCAAGTTTTTTATCTCTTCTCCGTCCAGTTTTGGGAGACTGTGTGTTTCTAGAAATTTGTCCATTTCGCTTAGATTGTCGAATTTGTTGCCATATAGTTGTTCATAGTAGCTGTTAACGATCTTTTGTATTTCTGTGGTGTCGGTTGTTACTTCTCCTCTTTCATTTCTGATTTTGTGTATTTGGGTTTTCTCTCTTTGTTTCTTGGTGAGTCTAGCTAAGGGTCCATCAATCTTGTTTATCTTTTCGAAAAACCAGCTCTTTGTTTCATTGATCCTTTGAATTGTTTTTGGGGTTTTTTTTTGGTCTCTATGTCATTTATTTCTGCTCTGATCTTTACTATTTCCTTCCTTCTACTTGCTCTGGGGTTTTCTTTTTGTTTGCTTTGTAATTCTTTAAGTTGTGAGGTTAGACAGTCAATTAGAAATTTTTCTTGTTTCTTGAGGTAGGCCTGTAGTGTTATGCACTTCCCTCTCAGAACTGCTTTTGCTGCATCCCACAGATTTTGTGTTTGTATGTTCATTTTCATTGGTTTTCAGGAAGTTTTAATTTCTTCTTTGATTTTCTCGGTAACCCATTCATTGTTTAATAACATGCTATTTAGCTTCCATGTGTTGAAATGTCTTTGCATGGTCTTGTTGCAATTGATTTCTAGTGTCATACCATTGTGGTCTGAGAAGATGCTTGATATGATTTTAATCTTCTTGAACTTGTAGAGATTTAGTTTGTGTCCTATCATGTGGTCTATCTTTGAGAATGTCCCATGTGCACTTGAGAAGAATGTGAATTCTGTGGTTTTGGGGTGTAATTCTCTGTAGATATCTATTAAATTCACTTGGTCTGGTGCTTCATTTAGAGTCTCTGTTTCCTTGCTAATTTTTTTTGTCTAGAGGATCTATCCAGTGCTGTCAACGGGGTGTTGAAGTCCCCTGCTATGATTGTATTGCTGTCGATTTCTCCTTGGAAGTCCTCCAGAAGATTTTTAATATATTTTGGTGTTCCTATATTGGGTGCATATATGTTTATCAAGGTTATATCTTCCTGTTGGATAGATCCTTTCAATATTATGTAGTGGCCTTCTTTGTCTCAAGTTATGGCCTTCATTTTGAAATCTATTTTATCAGATGTGAGTATTGCTACCCCAGCTTTTTTTTTTGCTTTCCATTTGCTTGGAAAATTTTTTTCCATCCCTTCACTTTCAACCTATGTGAGTCTTTTGTTGTGAGGTGCATCTCTTGTAAACAACATATAGATGAGTCATGCTTTCTTATCCAATCAGCTACTCTGTGTCTCTTTTTTTTTTTTTTTCAGATCTTTACTGTTGGATGTAAAATGTATTACAGATGTTCTACATTTTTCCCCCATTGACCCCCTCCTCCCCACTCCTGCCCCCCTCCCACCTTTTTCCACGCTATTGTCTGTGTC
Organism: Molossus molossus; assembly: GCF_014108415.1. Taxonomy (NCBI): domain Eukaryota; kingdom Metazoa; phylum Chordata; class Mammalia; order Chiroptera; family Molossidae; genus Molossus; species Molossus molossus. The sequence goes on from NW_023425350.1 coordinate 45,102,903, forward strand.
CATTGGTTATGCATATAAGTTCTTTGGTTTATTTCTTCCCACCCCCCAAACCTCTTTCCCTTTGAGGTTTGTCAGTCTAGCAATGAATTTGTGCTTCTTAATCCCTTCACCTTTTTCACCCATTCCCCCAACCCCCCTCCCAATTGGCAACCAACAAAATGTTCTCTGTATCTATGAGAATAAACGTTTCTGTTCTACCTGTTCATTTTGTTTGTAGATTCCATTGTTTATAGATACGTATTCATTGCCATTTTGTTTGTTCATACATTTTATCTTTTTCTTCAAAAAGACCCTTCATCATTTCATATAATAACGGTTTGGTAGTGATGAACTCCTTTAACTTTTTCTTGTCTGGGAAAGTTTTTATATGTCCATCGATTCTAAATGACAGCTTTGCAGGATAGAGTAATTTTGGTTGTAGGTTCTTGGTTTTCATCACTCTGAATATTTCTTGCCACTCCCTTCTGGCCTGCAAAGTTTCTTTTGAGAAATCAGCTAACAGCCTAATGGGAATTCCCTTGTAGGTAACTAGCTGCCTTTCTCTTGCTGCTTGTAAGATTCTCTCTTTGTCTTGAATGTTTTGCATTTTGATGATGATGTGTCTTGGTGTGTGCCTCTTGGGGTTCATCTTGTTTGGGACTCTCTGTGCTTCCTGGACTTGTATGTCTGTTTCCTTCACCAAGTTAGGAAAGTTTTCTGCCATTATTGTTTCAAACAGGTTTTCGATTTCTTGTTCTCTCTCTTCTCCTTCGGGCACCCCCAAGATGCGAATGTTGGCACGCTTGAAGTTGTCCCAGAGGCTCCTTACACTATCCTCATTTTTTTGGATTCTTTTTTCTGTTTGCTGTTCTGATTGGGGATTTTTTGCTTCCTTATATTCCAAATCGATGGTTTGCTTCTTGGATTTACATACTCTATTATTGAAGCTGTGTAAATTATTCTTTATTTCAGTTAATGCCTCCTTCAATTCTAACTGTGTATCCATGATTTCTAACTGGTCCTTTTTTATGCTCTTGAGGCCCTCCCTAAGTTCACTGAGGTTCTCACTAAGTTCATTGAGCATCCTTATAAGCAGTATTTTGAACTCAGTATCTGTTAGGTTGCTTATCTCCATTTTGCTTAGTTCTTTTATTGGGGTTTTGTTCTGTTCTTTAATTTGGGACCTGTTTCTCTGTCTCCTCATTTTGGCTGCCTCCCTGTGTTTGTTTCAGTGTATTACTTAATGAGAGGTATGGGGCTCTCTGAGACCAGATGCTGCTCGTTTGACAGAATTTAGGAAAAACCTGAAGCAGGATCCAAGACAGGCCAATCCTATGGTTAAGCAACTGGCAACAGCTTGGGTGGGCTTGAAAGTTGTGTGGGGCGGGGTGGGGCCTCAGGGAGTCAGCAGGGCGGGGCTACCAGTGTGAGCCAGGTTGCTGGAGTCCCAGATATGGAGACTGTCTGCCGCCCCCGGGGAGGGCTCACCAAAGGAACAAAGGCCTCTGACAGCACGTCTGTCCCCAAGATAGCCCCCTCTCCAGCCCTTGCTCCAGTGCCAAACAGCTCAGTTCCTCCCTGTATGTCTCTGGCGCCCCTTGAGCTGCCTCCCCTCCAAGCTTAGAGGGAGAGAGTCCGATAAGTCCGTGCGCAGGCCCTTTAGGGAACTGCCTGGGGCTCCAGCCGCTTCAGCTTCCCTGAGCCTCAGTTTCCGCTGGTTTTTCCAGCCAGAAGTGATGGGGACTTCTCTTCCTGGCACTGGAACCCTGAGCGGGGCACCTGGTGTGGGACGGGGACCCCTCAGTCCTCAGGAAGGACCTTCCCAGCCGCGGGAGCCTCCTGATTTTTATCCGCCACACTTGGGTGTGGGACCTGCCCCTCGCGCCACCGCCCCTCCTACCAGTCTGGATGTGGCTGCTGATTTAATTTCGTAGTTGTAGGACTTCCATTCAGCTTGATTTCAGGCGGTTTTGAATGCTGGTTGTTCTGTAGTTTAGTTGTAACTTTGATGTGGTTGTGGGAGGACGCGATACCGCGTTTACTTACGCTGCCATCTTGACCGGAAGTCTACTCTGTGTCTTTTTATCGCAGAATTCACTCCATTTACATTTAAGGTGATTACCGATACGTACTTGTTTATTGCCAGTTTTGTTTAGTGTGGTTATATTTTTCTTTTTATTTCTTCTACTAAGTACAGTAGTCCTTTTAACATTTCTTGCAGTGCTGGTTTGGTGCTAATGTATTCCCTTAGCCTTTTTTTGTCTGGGAAGCTCTTTATTTGACCTTCTCTTTTGAATGATAGCCTTGCTGGGTAGAGTAGCCTTGGATTCATATCCTTGTTTTTCATGACCTTGATTACTTCATGCCATTCCCTTCTGGCCTGTAGTGTTTCTTGTGAGAAGTCAGCTGAGAGCCTTATGGGGTTTCCTTTGTAGGTAACCTGTTGCTTATCTCTTGCTGCTTTTAGGATTCTCTCTTTGTCTTGAATTTTTGTCATTTTAATTACTATGTGTCTTGTTGTGGGCCTGTTTGGGTTCTTCTTACTTGGGGCTCTGTGTGCTTCTTGAACTTGAATGCCTTCTTCCTTCACCAAATTAGGGAAGTTTTCTGTCACTATTTCTTTGAATATATTCTCTAACCCTTGCTCATTTTCTTCTTCGGGGACTCCTATGATGCGAATATTATTACGTTTCCAGTTGTTCCACAGTTCTCTTAAGCTGTCTTTCTTCTTTTTAATTATTTTTTCTTTGGTTTTCTGATTGGTTGATTTTTTTCTACCCTGTCTTCTAATTAGCTGATCTGGTCCTCAGCTTCCTCTGCTCTGCTTTTTAGACCTTCCAATGTGTTTTTCATTTCTGATATGTCATTTTTTATCTCTTTTTTGGTGGTTTTTAATTTCCAATTGGTTTATTTTCAGCATCTCTATGTCCTTCCTCATGCTATTGAGCTTCCTCAAGATCATGGCTCTGAATTCTAGCTGTTAACTTGCTTAACTGCTCCACATTGATCTCATCTTTGGTGGAGGTCTCTTGTTCTTTCATTTGGCTTCTGTTTCTGTGTTTCACCATTTTGCCTATCACAGTGGGCTTTGGAGCCTGTCAAGTTTTCCCTGTGGGTGTTGGTGTTCTGTTGTTTGTGGCTTCTTCTCCTGGGTTTAGATAAGCGAGGGAGGACCCACGTTAAACACCACTGTCAAGTCTTACTTTCCTGGTTAAAGTTGCTAGCCCAGGAAAGGTACTGTTATCCTGTAGCTTTTTGCCTGGAGGCTAGCAGTGGAGGTTACTTAAAGAGTTTTGGGTTGTCAGTTGATTGAAAAACTCCCTCAGGTGCTCAGCACAAGGGGATTTCCCAAGGGTGGGGCAGATGCTGGTTGTTAATGAACATCAATTAGCATTTCAGTGGCCCACAGGGTGGGGTTGGATCTCTGAGGGAGGGGCTGCTGCCTCTCCCCAGAGCCCTGGGAAGGAGCAAGATGGCCACTGTCCTGTTTGGCAGCAACTCAGCAATAGCTCTGAGTGTCCCCACATAGTTTCAGTCCAGTCTGCCCTCCCTCTGCTGGAGCCCAAGGTGAGTGGCTGTGGCTTTTTTAGCCTTTGTCCTGGCTCTGCGCTGTGGAGCCGCCTGGGAGTGTAACTCGAGAGCGCTGCTCCCAGCTAAGACCGCTGCTCTCTGTGGGCTCCCAGCCCCCGTCTCACATCTTCGCAATCCTACCAGGATCGAGTCAGTGTCCTGGTTATATGGTCCTTGCAAGCTGCTTTTCTGTTGCTTTTTCCCGTCAATTTGTCTGTGGTATAGTTGTAATTCCAGTTTGGTTCTGGGAGACGGTCTGTGTAGCTTCCATTCACTCCGCCGCCATTTTGAAATCTCCATATAATTTACTTATACGTTGAATCTAAAAAGAACCTCCGAAACAAGCGACCAAACAATCCGAAACAGAAACACACTCATAGATTCATCAGAACAAACTGATGGTTGTCAGAAGGGAGGGGGAAGCCTCTTGTGCATCACCGCTTTTCCAAAGGTCTAAAGAGTGAATAATACATATAAGAATACCACAACCCACATCTAAAAAATTAGAAGCATTTCTTCCTAATATAACCAATACAACAATTTATAATGTGAGATGGCCCAGCTTTTTAAGGGTAGGACATTTGACCTAGTATAGCTCTAGTGATAACCTACCAGTTAATGTTCCACCTGCTAGAAATCTGACCCAGTAACTTACTTGAACCTGATCAATCCCTGTTGACATTTCTTCTGTGTGAAAGTAACACTGAGTGGGTGGACAGGAGGTTCAAACTTCCCTTAAGAACATACTTCACTTTTTGTTCTTCTGTTAATAAATAAAGAGTGATTAAATCAATAGTGCCTTTATAGCTATATTTGTTGGTATTGCATACTATATCATATACTATATATGAGATACTTTTTCTCCTTGTAGTTCATTTAAATTTGTATTTAGGAAGCCAGTCCTTTCTCCACCCTGTTCCCTGCAGCCAATTAAGAAGGAAGTGGACTTCTCTCACTCCTGTGGGATGTCAGGAAAATTCATGTGCTTAGCCATAGTGATTACTGCTGAGAGAGTTTAGCATTGCCCTACACAGCACCGATCAGTTTCCATTTAAGGAAGGATGATACATGGAAGATACTTGTATTATTAGGTCTCTTTAAGTCATTTTTTTGGAGTATAAGCTTCTCAAACATGTTCTTATTAACCCAAGAACCTTAGTCCCCTTTGGATTTCTAAATAATTCAGAAATTTGAAAGCAGTATATAGAGAACCTCTACTGATATTTTCCTTCATACAAATTTAGCAGCTTGGATAAATCTAATCTCAGCATTTTAAAAATATCAACTTAAATCTTTAAGATTATTTCCGATATACACAAAAGTAGAAGGAATAACTGGCCGGTGTGGCTCAGTGGTCGAGTGTTGACCCATGCACCAAGAGGTTGCCAGTTTGATTCCCAGTCAGGGCACATGCCCAGGTTGTGGGCCCGATCCCTAGTCAGGTTCATGCAGGAGGTGGCCATCGATGTTCTCTCTTATCAATGTTTCTATCTCTCTCTTCCTCTCTCTCTAAAATCAATAAAGAGAAAAGAAAAAGTTGTGTTTTTTTTTAAAGTAGAAGGAATAATACTATAAACCTCTATGTATGTATTCATCTCCCGGCTTCAACAGTCTTCAGTATTTTGTCAAACTTATTTCATCAATCCTTCCACTTTTTTTTTAACCAGATTATTTAAAGTAAATAATGAAGGTCACTTTTGAATACCATCAGCTTGGGAATTTGCTAAAAGATACTGGCATGTCAGAAAAGGTGATCCACTACAAAGGTATTAAAAAAACAACAGAAACTTCCTTTTAGATGATCATTCTGACTGAGTAGGCCTAAGGTTCAAAATTAGCTATTTTATTTCTTGAAAAGTTATATTACTTGTTTTCACATAGAAAAAAACATTAATAGTATTAGAAGCAACAGAGCTTTCCTCCTAACCCCTCAGAATTAAACTCCTGCATTTAGAGTAAGATGCTCATACTTCAGGCAGGCTTTTCTGGTCTTGTAATTATCCTGTCAACTTTCTCTTATAGGTGATTATGTGAATGGTGACTGGCTGTCTGTATAAATTAGCCATATTCTCCATATAACTAGTAGTTATATGAGGCTTTGTCAGCCAGTTCACTTTCATTTTGGTTAAATTTCAGAGAAAGTCCATACATAAATATTTTTTTTTCTCTTTAGGTTTCTTTATGCTAAATATTTAGTGTGTTGTTCTAGTTCAGAAAATTTTCAGATCTGCTTCTGGAGGAAAATTCCATCTCTGTTGTTCTTAGAAGACCCTTTGGCTTTAAAGAATATAATGGAGAAACTTATGTTGCTCTTAAAAAAAAAAAAAAAAGAAAAGGTATGCCCAAGAATGATCATATATATGTGCTATGAGCCTGCCAAAATTCTCAAAATCCTGATTCTTATATAGCTACCTCTTTGCTTAAGGACTTAGTTTTCTATTTTCATCTTGCCTAATGTCTGTCAATTTTTGTTAATTATTTGTCAATTTTATTAGAGTATATTAATTAGAAGAAAGTGAGTTTCCATCTTTAGATCCTGCATTCTAAATGATAGCAGGAAGGGACATAACATGGATTGTCAGCTGTATGTACTGTATCTATATATAATACAAGAAGCTCTGTGATAAAATAGTAAATAAACAACTGCATGTTAGATCACTTATTTCATGTAGTAGTTTACTTTGTAAAATATCCTCGCTAACAAATTTGAGAAAAAAGTTTTACTTTGCAGCAACAAAGCGCTGTTTTTATACTATTACAGTGAGTATGCTATTGGATAGTCCTTGTTATTGGATTTTCTGATTTTTGTCCCAATTCATTATGTGGAGATTCATTTTCATTGATGTTAATCATACCTGACAGATCAAGCAAGTATGTTAATATTATAAAATTCACTAAAGTCTTAGTAACTATGATTGCTTATTCATGTACTATTTATTAAATAGATACCATGTGGCAGATATTTGGTAGTTACTGAGAGTGTAATAGTGAAAAAGGTGTGGCCCCTGACTCCAGGTATCGTGTAGTCTGTGGGGAGATAAATAGGCAACCACTAAGACAGGAGTAGGTATAGGGTATTAAATGTGTACATAAAAAGAATACCTAACCCAGTCTTGGTGTATTAGGGGAAGCTTTCCAATGGAAGTGATATATAAATTGAAACCTAAAAGATAAAGTCTTTACAGTCCTGGCTTTGTAACCTCAAATTTCAAAACCTGTACTACCTGAAGGCTCTTTAAATGTTTATTTTTTGGAAATTTAGTTCATACTCATTTGATGGTAAAACCTGTCCTGATTTGAAGTGAGGCTATTTGTAGTATTTATTTCACTTATTGTGTAAGTTTATTCATTTTGCTGCAGAAATAATATCTTTGATTATGGGGTGCTGCCTTAGACACAGTTGGGACTGTGCTGTAATTTTATGCACTGTAATATGGACATTGGTACTTGATTGCCTTTCTGAAATCTAAATAAGAGATTTCAGATAAGAGATTACGTACTCTGATTGTCAGCTCCAGGGATTATGGAAAGTGTTTCAGTTGACTGTATTAACTTGAGCCAGAGGTAAGAAATCTTGGCCCCTTTGTGGAACAACATCTAGTTCAGTGAATTACTTTTTGAATATTTCATCTTAAAAAGAGTAGTTTATTTTTCTAGGGTTGTAGTAATTTATAGCCATTTAGTTGAATTATATAATAATTAAGGAATTAAAAATTTCAGTATATAATTGCTGTGAATCTACAAATTTACATGTTGCACATGGTGGGTGATAGTAGTAAAAAGCTGCTGATGTCAGTTTTAAGTCAGCATTCACTTAAAGTCATCCATGTCCCATTTTAACAATTTAGATACTTGGATGGGCCCCAATTTAGATCTACTGAATTAGAATTCTGATGCAGAAGGGAGGTGCTTTTGAGAACATTGGGATTACCTGCTTTTATGTATTTTTGACAAATTAAAAAACGGGGCGGGGGGGGTGTAGATAAATGTATAAAACAGTATTTTATATGTTATGAAACGTATTCCATTATGAAAATAATTTTGTGCCCTGATACTTGGATCACTTAAACAGATGGTATACTTTATTGGAATTTATTAGAGTTTACTTTTCTTTCTAAATTTACTTAGCTAGGCTGATGTGATATAGTAACTTTAAGATCTTACTTCACCTGTCCTCTTAAAATAAAATTACACTTATATTAACTGAATAGTAGTAACTTCATAACTTAAATAATATTTGATAAGTTTTGTTAAAGAATACAAAATGTTTTTACATAAATACCTCATTCAGTCCTTTACAAACCTCTCTTAAGTGGATATTATTATAATTCATTTGATTCAGTGAGGTTATGTGACTAGCCCAAGAACACACAGAAAACAGCTTAGCCTGGTCTCAAACTTAAGTTTTCAGACTTTGAAGCCCCATGCATTTTACCATTTATTTGCTTATCAAACATTTATTGTCCTAGGCACTGTACTTAGAGCCTACCTGTACTAATTAATTACTACAGGGGATACACACTTACATCTGTACTCAGATACTAAAGTCTGGTTTCAGAGATACACATAAAATAGGAATAAAATTATATGCACTATGATAAATGTATAATGATAGTGGAAAAGTATAATAGAAATTAGGGGTAGATAAGTTAATATGGATTGAAGTTATCAAGATTGTTTAAGAAACAGATTTTCAAACATGCCTATGTTTATCCTTAGAGGTATGTGTCAGTTTCTATTTTTCTGTAAGTTTTCTTCTCTAATACATACTTTAAGGTGTTTTTAAAATGGCATCTCCACAGAATTATTTCAGAGAAAGAGGCAAAAATAATGTGAATTTTAAAGGTGAAACATGAGTTCAAAGAAATGTTGTATCTTGATTGAGCTGCTTCTGGTTATATTTCAGGTCCTCAGAGGTATGCATCCTTACTCCTTTACTGTTAAAGGTGATTGAGAGGAAAGTTTGGAGAAGCATTAGATAGGAAGAAAAATAAGGCTTTGGGCTCGCTTAGACGTGGATTTGAATTATACTTGCTAGCAGTATACATTTGTACTTTATACATATTTATCCTTTCTGAACCTCTGTTTTCTCATCTATAAAATAGAGATAATTTTATAAAATAGTAACTAGAATTAGAGATTAAAGACATAAAAAGCATCCAACATAATGTTTGGTGTATAGTAAGAATTCAATACATGCTAATAATAAATGGCAGAGAGAGACTTTACAAATGAGGTGAAAATAATAAATGTGGAAGGAAAACTTGTGGAGGGAGTAAGGAAATCACTTAATTGGTTAGGTTGAAAAGGACCAGCTCATGGAAACTCTTGAATACCAGATTTGGAAATGAATATACTTGGCCAAAGAGCAGGTCTTCATAAGCAAAAGATTTCAGAAAGAATATATATTGATGTATGGAGTCACTTATCCCACCATATGGATCTCTGAAATTGTCTTTCCCTCAAAAGACAGCACTGGTGAAAGATGCCACAGCCAGTTTGCTGTCTCACCAAACAAAGGCTCTTAACCTTGACTCTTGGGACCCTTAGGAATTCTTGCATGACTTACTTCAGAGGACTGAGATTTCTTTAAAATGTAGGTGAAAGTTTGTGTAGGAAGGTATGAAGGTTTTTTTTTTTAAATCAGATTTTCAATGAATTGTTGCCCAAACTACTTTAAAGACTACGGAGTGTGTGACATGATAACATGCGAAAAAACCTCTCCTCATGTGGGTAACCCACTTTTTTACTTTGTAAATTTAGGTGGTAGTAGTAGTGATCCTTTTATCTTACTTTAAAAAGCCATGCTTTTTTGTATGCTCAAATGGAAGGCCATAGCGTATAGCCTCAGTTAATATTTTTGAGTAATATGTAAAAGTTTTAATGTGTTAGAGGTATAAATTAATGTATGTATTTTATCAAAACTATCTTAAAATTAAAGGAAGTAGAGCAGTAGCATAATATTTTTACATTGTAATAAAGATGTCTTTAAAATTGATAATAGAGTAGAAAGTATTTTAGTAAATTATTACTATATCTTCAACAACTATATGTCCTTTGAGATGATTGTAAGTTGTCATTCTGGGAGTTAAGGAAAATACCACAGCCATATACATTCTAGTTTCTATAAACTAAAAAATAGTTTAAACTTTAACTTTATACTGAATGAATTTGATGGCATATAATTTATGCAGTTATTATTGAGTCACAGTAGTATACTGCAGTCTGTCTTCTAAATTGCTAGAGCCATTTAGATTATATTCTTACTTCCTGCTAGCTATCTTCAAATGAATGAGAGAAAAAGACAACCAAAGTTGCTTTCAATTCTATTTTTTGCCCATTGGAGGGAGGAAGCTGATAAACCAGTCTGCTATCAAAACAAACCTCTAATATCACACTAGCAGTATTTAAAACCAGCAGTGTATTTGAGCAATTTTTTACATGTGTATTCATAGAAATTCAGCAGTAAAAGATACTAGTGCATACAAGATGTTATGAATCTGCATGAGGCCTTTTTTACTCCTGACAAAAAAACAGAACAGAGACTTGGTATTTGTATTACTGTAGAGTTCTAATGACATGCCACACTTTTAATAGGAAAGTATTTGTTCTTAAGATTGATTTCAACTTGTTACTTTTACTTGTCTTTCTCTGTTCTCTTTGTAATATGTAGATAAAACTTCCTTAGCCCTGGACAGGTGACTTAGTTGTTTGGAGCGTCGTCCTGTACAGTTGTTTCTCGTTTATCATGGTTAATCCGTTCCGGACTCTAGTGGTTGCACCTGGCATTGAAGGATTCCTGGGGTGTTTAAATACATAGGCCTACAGTCCGTACGTACAGTAATTTTAATTTTAATTGTAATACAGGGGTGTATAATTGACTCAGACAACCAAGTGCACTGTATCATTTTCAGTGTTTTGATCAACTTTTTAATGAATATATTTGAAAAAAACTGCAATAGAGTGAAGCTGCGAAAGTTGAAGCACGAAGTCGTGAGGGACGACTGTACACCAAAACGTTGCAGATTCCATTCCCAGTCAGGTCACATACCTAGGTTTCGAGTTCGATCCCTGGTCGGGTGCACAAGGGAGCTAACTGATTGATGTTTCTCTTCCCCCTCTCCCCAACCTACCTCCTTCCCTCCCTTTGCCCCTCTCTCTAAAATTAATAAAACATATCTTTGGGAACCAAAACAAGTTCCTTAGTCTTATAATGGAGCGGATTTTTGTCATTCTAGATTTCTGCCACACCAGCCACCTTGAAAGATCAGTTGATATGTTGAAGTCTCATACATAATTCTTTGCTCAAAGACAACCATGAAATGAATTACAAAAACAAACAAGCAAAACTTTAAAAAAACTAAGTTAAATTCTTTCTTTGTATAGAATTGGAACTTTGTATTATATAATTAAATCTAGGTGCATTTGTACTGACAGAAAATCAAATGGAATATTTTCATGAAGTATGTCCTATTAAATAGAATTGTTGACATTATAAGAGAGCTGTGTCCCTGCAGAAACAGTGAACATGGTTTAATTACTCATCTCCTGTCTTTGCTGGGTAGGGCTTAGAGGAGTCATATATAGGTTGATAAGGCTATAGTAGGAAGGGAGCCAGATTGTGGTTAAGAACCTCAGTAAATCCCAGACCCAGGGGCTCTGGTGTCCAGGGCAAGGGTCATACCACATTACCCAGGTGCTTCCATATAGTGGTTTCTGAAACTTTTGTAAGGAGAGGAAAAGATGGTTTGGAGTTTAGACTGTTAGTAGAAACCATCTATCTGGAAGCTTTTCTCTTTGCCTTTTTCTGTGATCCTGCCATTAAGATCATGTGCACATACTGTCCTGATTTTAGGCCAAGATCTGCTCCATGTGGTTTAAGTCTTCCAGCTGAGTGAAGTTAGGTGAATGGAGTTGGAGGCAGGCATCTCATCCTACCTCCATTATGCTCCACCTCCATCAGTTAATACTTGTTTGACCAATAGAGTTCAGCTGACTGTGAGCCAATCCTGGAACCACAATAGGCTCAGAATGTGTTAGCTGTTTGAACCCAAAGCTGTGCAGTCAGGCATCTTGGCTGAGCTAGACAAGAAGCCAGTATCTGGGTCTTGGTACATAAGACTGATAGCTAGGAAAACTGTAGTTTGGGGGATGAAAGAAACAAATATTGCTTTCCCTGAGCACTTATCTTGGTGACGGGGTCTAGAATGGACCACGATGTAGAAATTAGACGTAGATGAAAAGTTTTGGGAAAACCTTGAGTTACTAACAATGAGGATAGGACGGAAAGGGTATATCTTTGGGCTTTTCCTTGGTTATGTTGCACTTTCAGGATTGAGTAAGGCAGACATATGAACACCCCCCACCCCCCACCCCCCGCTATGTCACTGTTCTGACTTAAACTCTTAACTGACAGTCAGGGAGCTGAACATCCCTCCCCAAATTGCCAGATTGAAATCTTGCTGAAAGTTTTACTTAGTAATGACAGGCTAATTGCTGCTGGCACACCTGGATAGCCTTGTACCTGGTGTTGAACCTGCTTATGCAATTAGATGCTCCAGATTGGGTGCAAGAAATCCCTCCTTTCTGGTACTAAAATTTAATGTTCTGAATGTCTTAAATGGAAATGGGAATAAGGTTATACACACCTGTAACATTGAATTGTGTATTGCTCCTTGTCAGGCAGACATTAAGGGTGTGCAGGGAGAGAGTTACCACCATCTACTATCTACACTTGGCTGGCTTGTGGAGAAGGGCTGCTCTTTTTAAATTCTGTATTCCTTCACTTTTTGTTTCTTTCCTGTTTTTCTTTCTTGAATTTGTTGCTTTGTGGGGACTAAGACCTTGGGATCATTTGAGAAGTTGAAAAGTATCTTTTCTGACTACTTGTCGTGATTTGCTTGATCCTGAGTTGGTGGAAATGGCAGAGACCGGTCTACTAACCACTTGGAGGGTTATATTCCTTTATGCCATGGTGTTGGGCAGTAAGTCTTGGTCTTCATCTGAGTCTAATTCTGTGCCATGTCCTCTGATCTGGGCCCTAGGATTCTCTCTCATGGCATCTTAACTGCAGCCCTACTGAGACAGAGGGTAAAGAGACAGAACAAGACCAGAGGGGCCCATTGTTTTTCTGGCTAGAGAAGCCAGCTACTAGCATGGAAGCAGCTTGGGGATGGCTGGACACAGGTCCTCGGCCCCTCTATTCCAGGTGGAGCTTTCATCACTGGAACAGTACTCTGTTTCCCCCTGGCCATAGATGCTAAACCTTGGCCATGGCTCAGGCCTGTACTGAGTAGCTGTGTTCTTACCACTTGGTCAAGGTTGAGGATTTCCTAATGACCCATTCTACTCCATCTGATTTACAGATGGGACCTCCCACTTATTTTGGGCGTGATGTGTTCTGAAGAAGCTTTTTTGAGAGCTAATGTGATATCTTCCATGGATCTCTTCTTTTTGCTGCAAGGAACCAGCCTCTTGGGTCCTCTTGGGCCAAGAATTGCATCTGGGAAGTTCTTGGTTTTCAAGGTGGTCTCTGTTGCCAAATAAGACTCCAGAGTAGTCCTCTGTGAGGCTTTAGTGGCCTCAAAGCAGAGGGTCCGGATGAGGGTCTGCCTGGGCCCTCTGTTGCCAGCTGCTCAGCCTTGCTCTAGCTCCAAGCACTTGTGACGACCTTGTTTCATTACTAATTCCAGCATGTGATTTTGGTGCCTTGTTGTTACTTGTGAAAAACTTTTCTGTTGTCTTTTATACAGTAAAAAAAAAATTCATGTACTTTAAATGAAAATATCTGATTCACAAAGAAGCCAATTATGTGTCTTTTGTTGGGACAGTTCATAATGTAGTTCCAAGATCACTTTTGCAAATTGTTCTTGTCACCAGATGCGTTCATACATTGCTGTGCAGTTGTAGGGGAGGGTGAGAGGAAGGTGGGAGAGATACTTTTTTTGGGGGGGTACATGCCCCTAGGGGGAACTGAACCCGGGACTCTCTGGTCCGCAGGCCAATGCTCCAACCGCTGAGCCCAACCAGCCAGGGAGGAGAGATACTTTTTGATCTTTTTGTTTTTTACCTTCCCTAAGAGGGGACAGTCTGGCCCTCCCTGGTAAGAAGTGCAGAGCTGTCCTTTTTGGGGGGTGTGGGGTAGATAGGGAGAGTACTCTATTGCAACTTTCTTTAGCCAAAACTTCTTGATATATCTTTCTTGCTTTTCCTTTCATTCCTGTTTTTGTCTTGAATTCATGGCTTTGATTTTATAAAACCTGAATTATTGTCTTTTTTTTTTTTTTAACAGTCAATTTGGAAATAAATAAATCAGTAAAATAAATTTGAAGAATTTCTTCTTAATAAACCTAAAGAAAAGTGGTCAAATAACATGAAATGGGTATAAAATTCTTAATTATATCACTGGAAAGTATAGGATTTATTTATTTATTTATTTATTTTACAAGTTAGACATATTTTATTTGATTGAAAGCCTTTGTATGGTACATATGATGTTTTACATAGTTGACCTCAACTTTGTTCACACTGACTTCAATGAGTTGTATTTGGGTTTCTATGCTCAAGACTGCTCAGTTGTCGCTGTTGTTGGTGAGGGGTACTTTCATAGAAAATCTTATTTTTAATTTCTCTGGTGATTCTTTCCTGGATTCTTAGCTTTGCATAATTATACGTACAATGAAACCAGTATCCTAAAGTCACCAAGATAATTCTACTCCAACATCACGTGATCTTCTAATTCTACTAATTAATAAAAAATGTCCAAGGCCAGCCACAACAGATCCTAACAAGCCATGTAATACCAAATCCCATGCACAGGGAATGTTCTCAACATCTAAAATTTCTAGGAGCTTAAAGGGCTCCCCCTTCCCATGCTCATGGGCTCCAGCATGGCAGCCATGGGGATGAGTCATGGGCTTTATTTACATTATATTTAAACCTCTTTAGCAAAAGCAATACAAATATATGCCTTCCTACCTCTTATACTTGAGATATTTTCCAAAATTACTTTATACTGTTTTTTCTTCTCTTTTAAAACCATGTACAACGTGATGACTTCTCTTTTAAAACCATGTACAGCCCAGCTGGTGTGGCCCAGTGGATTAAGGGTCATCCCATGGACTGAGAGGTCCTCATTTGATTCTGGGTGGTTAGAGCAAATGCCTGGGTTATGGGCTCGATCCCTAGTAGGGGGCGTGCAGGAAGCAGCCAATCGATGTTTCTTTTTCACATCGATGTTTCTATCTCTCTCTCTCCCCCTTTCTCCCTCTCTCTAAAAAAGAAAAAAAAAATCAATATATTTGAAAAGTTGTCTACTGTGCTGTATATTTGAAAGTTGCTAAGAGAATAGATCTTAAAAGTTTTCATCACAAGAAAAAGTGTAGCTATGCATGATAATGGATGCTAACTAAACTTACTGTAGTAATAATTTTGAAATATACATATATTAAATCTTATATACCTAAAACAACACAATATTATATGTCAATTATATCTCAATCAAAAAAATGAAGATTCAGATTAAACTCTGTAAAATAGACCATTATTGTTCTACTTAATTGAAACACAGAATAATTTTTTTTTTTACTTCATTTTACTGGATACTGTAAAATTGGTTATGTATTTACTTCCAAACTTTGGGGATATAAATAAGACAAAGTTTTAATCCTCAAGCAGTTCCCAGTCTAGTCAGGGGGACAGATCTCTTAGCAAATTATGCTATTATAATGATGATGCTAGAAAAAGAGGCAGGTGGAAGGTCTATTGAATATATCAAGAAATGGTTATTACTCTCAGAGGTACAATTTGAAAGACTTTCAACAGTTTACCCACCAGATAGAGTTTTGTGAGAAGGATGGGGTCTATGTTAAGGCCAGAGGGAAAGGTTCAGAGGTAAAATTGCTTCAGCTTTAGTCTCAAAAGTGGGGAAAGCAGAAGGGGTTGAAAGTAAGGAGATGAATAAGGGCCAGATTATGTTGGGCCTTGTATGTAATATGAAAGAATATGAAGTTTATCCTAGAGATCTGTGGGTTCTGGATACCTATCAGAATCATCTGTGGATCTAGTAAACCATACAGATTTGCCTAAACCCTGCCTGATTCTGATTCATGATTCTAGTATGCTATCAGGGGCCATAGAAAAGTTTTAAGCAGAGAGATAAAATGATCAGATTTGTATTTTGAAAGATCAGTTTTTAGCTTTCAGACTTTTTTGACTATGCCTGTCACTAAGAAATACATTGTATGTTATAATCTAGTAGACATATATAAACACGTATATAACTAAACAGAAGATTCATGAAATACATCTTACTCTTACTAGTATTTCTTGTTCCATCCTGATATTTTAGAATGCTCGTTTCCATTAAGAAAGCCACTAATTTGATTTTGCAACTTATTACATTGATTTCAGAATGTACTAAAGGGTCATAGTCTACAATTTGAGAAAATGTTGCTATAGAGAATGAATTGAGATGTGTAAAACTGAAGGGCTGAAGATCAGACAGGCAATTACTTTAGTTATTCAGGTAGTAGATGACATGGGCCTGAACTAGGACAGTGGCATTAGCAGGTGCAGACAGGGAAGAAGGGAAAGAGATTTAATAGGTGTTTAGAAAGTAGTAGATTCCGTTCTTAGTGACTGATTCGTTCTGAGGGTTGAGTGAGGCCAGGGAGTCTAGGGTGATTTCCAGATTTCTAGCTTGAATATTTGGATGCTTGTGTTGTTCTTAAGCAATACAGAGAACACATGGGAAGAATTGGTGAAAGCAGGTTTTAGGGGGGAAAGAGTTGGATAGATTAATGGTATTTTTCCAAGTCAGAATCCTGTAAGTAAATGTTTTTCTCTTTTACTTACTCAAATACCTATCTCAAGGCTCTGTCCTTTCTGATACAACCTACTTTTTCTTACATTTGTTTCTGATATTTAAAATTTTTTATTTACTTATTTTTAGGCTCTTATTAGTAGGTAAATTTAAATATCTTTATTGAGATAATTCACATACCATAAAATTCTCCCATTTAATTTAAATTCAATAATATTTTGTATTAGTTTCAGGTGTACAGCATAATGGTTAGACAATCATATGCTTTATAAAGTGTTTCCTGATATTTTCAGTACCCACCTGGCACCACACACAGTTATTACAATATTATTGACTATATTATATTCCCTATGCTGTACTTTACATTCCCGTGACTGTTTTGTAACCACCAATTTGTACTTCTTAATCTCTTCACATTTTCCACTCAATTCCCAATCCCCTTCCCCTCAGCAACTATGACCATTCTCTGTTTCTACGAGTTTGTTTCAATTTTGTTCTTTTTTTTTTTTAACCTCACCCAAGGACATTTTCCATTTTTTGTTCAGGTAGAGTGGGAAGGAGGGGGGGAAGAGAGAGAGAGAGAGAAACATTGACGTGAAAGAGACACATCAAGTGGCTGCCACCTGCACGACCAACCAGGGTCGGGGACAAACTGCAACCGAGGTACGCGCCCCTATCGGGAACCAAACCCAGGTCTCCTTGGACCGCAGGCCTACGCTCTAATCACTGAACCAGACTGTCTAGGGCTATTTATTTTGTTCTTTAAATTCCATATGGTTTCTAGTATTTTTATGTGGATTGCCTTAAGATATTTCTAAGCGTTCTCTCTGTGCTATAAGGTTCTGTAACACCAATTCAGTCTTTTTGAGGACATCTGACTCCTTGACCAAAATAAAACATAAGAATTAAACTTTTTTCTGTCTTTCTAAACTACATCGTTCTTTCTTCATCTGTCAGAGATGCTGAACTCATTTTTCTGACCCTTCTGTCTTTCATTACCATAATGTATTTCATGACTTCTTGGGTGTTAATTGTGCCTACGTCATTCCCATATCTAACCAACTAATGGGAAATCGCAAAGCTATGAACTAGAGCCAGTATTATTTGATCTGTTTCATGCAGCCATGCCTAAGACCTGACAAGGAACCTAGTAGCTGGTATGAGAATGTATTTTCAACTTAGAAAACTTTCAGTAGTTTTTTAGTGACAGTTTGTTGTTACAAGCAGTGCAGGTTGAAATCTGCTGACTATTCTCCAGAACTTAATGATCATTTTCTGCCACCTGTAATCCAGTTTGATAGATCAGATTGTAGTCACTATCCAATTATTCCCAGTTTCTGTGGGTCAGGAATTCAGGAACAGCTCAGCTAGTGGTTTGGAGTCTCTCAGGCAGTAGTTTCTCAGGTGTTTAGGGGCTAGAACATGATGGAGGGTGGTGGTGCTGGAGCACTGGAAGGGGACCTTGGCACTACACATAGTCTCTCTGAATGGGTTAGTTTAGATTTCTTTCAGGGCAGTTGGGCTGCTTTTGTGGCAACTGAAGACTTCAGGAGTGACTTATTCCAGATTTCCAAGTGGAAGTTGTATCATCTTTTCTCTTCTAGCCTTGCTAGTTACTTCCCCACACTCTTAGTCACAGGCCAGTCACAAACCTGCCCAGGTTCAAGGGGAGGGAAGTTAGATTCCACCACTTGAGGGGAGACTGGCAAGGCTCTGGAAGAAAATGTGGGATGAAAAACACTTTTGTAGAGAATCTGCAACAGCTTTGTAGAAGATAATTAATGCTATCATATAGCTCTTTAGTTTTACCTAGAGTTTTTTATTCTATTGGTATTGCTCCCTAAATCTTCTAAAGATCAAGTTAGCTTTTATAATTTAATATCTTAGGTCTTGTTTTATCTCTGAACTTGAGTAATTTGCTTTTCTTTGCAGTAGAATGAAGTATACAGTTATGAAGATGCTTTAAGCCTGTGTGTGAGATTTCCCTGGTACAGATGGTTCAAAGCAATAGCAGTTTAGTCTATTCTACAGAGTGGGTCATTAGAATTACATGTTATCTTCTGTGTGTTTTCTAAGTACAGTTCTAGATTTCTATCTTCAAAACTCTAAATGACCCCTCTAGCCTATTGAATAGACTGTTGAAAGTTTTCTAAGTGCTTGAAAATACATTCTCATACCAACTGTTACGTTTCTTGTAGGCTTTAGGCATGGGTGCGTGCAATCGATCAAATAATACTGGCTGTATTTCATAGCCTTGCAATTTTTCATTAGTATCAGGAATTACATCTAATAAGACACTGTCTTTCTTTTAGTATGTGTACTGTTATTGCTTATTTTAAAAAATAAGCTCCTGTCAATCTAGTCATGAATTTTGATTGATAAATATATTTAGTTCCCAGTAATGCTGTCATGCTTGAATTGTGGCTAACAAGTATCATTTGATAATCTGCTGACATAAATATTAATCCTAAGTGTAACTCTAAAATTGTACGTTATAAATATAATATGCATAAAACAGTCCTGAAGGATTGAAAATAAAGAAAAATTAATGTGGATAGTTCCCCATTTCTTACCCCCATTAATATGTTCTTTCATAGAGAAGTGGCAGTTTGTCTATAGTGAAGCAAGTCTATCTGGAATAGTCATTTAGTGTAATGCTGTTTAGAGTATTATAACCACTTGATGGCACCCTTTGATTTGGTACAAACCTCATTAGCCATACTATACTGCAATATAGTATTTGTAATGGAATAACACATAAGAACTAAAGACTGCGAGGTATCTGGTTAATGTAGAGATGAAATGAATGCAACAGCAAGGCTAAGCTTTCCTGACCCTTCATGAGAGAATAGATGAAAAAAGGAAGAATAAGCTATTGTGCCAAAGGGAGATGATGAAATTCAAGATCCACACACATAATCTCTGGCTCAGCCTCTGAAATGTTAATCCCTGGGTAGAATTATTTGAGCTATAGATTGCAATTTATCATCAAAATGGCACTGTGTCAAACAATACTTTTTATATGTGTGATGTTTAGAACTATCTAATTTTAATATAAAATGGTTTACAGAGCACTGGCTAATATTTAAGTGGCAACTCTTTAAGGTTGTGATTTTTGGGGATGGAGTGGGGTGGTTGCTTTACTTCAAAATACTAATTATATTTTAGATTGAGAGCTTTAGAGAATCTTTTCTGCTTTGCTTGTAGTAACAGTTTAGATTTAATGTCAGGAAAAAGGGTTTTAAAAGAATGCCTCTTGTTAAATTAAGTAGTTTGGAATTGTTTTCTTTTACACGCTAAGAATATTTTTATAATTATAGAATAATTCTGTAGTATTCTTTTGACCTTGCTTAAAAATACTCTAGCTGATGGAATAGTATATTTTTAAAGATTTATATGGATATTTCTATTCCAATTTTATATCAAATATTTGTAGATTCTTAAATTATCCCATTTCTGCATACTATAGATTGCTGTCACAATTAGTATGTGTTTGTGATATTTCCTTCTTAAAAGTATAATTCTCCCAGTTAAAAAATAAATTTTATAGTATAGGTTGGGGAAAGATATTACATATGCCTACTAATCTATTATTCAGAGCAACAGTCATATTATGATAGGCTTTTTCTATGTGAAAAAAAGCCTAACTTTTGTTTTTAAAAATATCAGAACACTTGAATTCTGTTTCTAAAATCTAGAAGCTTGAAAATCCAGTTTAACTATATACTTTTCATTTCAACTTTATTATGCTTATTTTAAGAGGCATCTTTTCCTTCCTTTAATTAAGAAAACAATTATTTTCTATTTTATTACTAAGAAATTTAATGTGTGCCCAACTGGTCATAGAATTTCAATACCTGATTGCAAATGTTGAAAACATGCTGTGATCCTGTATTAGATGCTGCAGCACAGACCTGCGAAATACCACTCAACTATGCTTGGATAATTCTGTCTTGTCCTGTTTTAGCTCTGATGAGAAAGAACATTTGATTTAGTAGTGGTGGGGAAAGAAGGTGGGAGGAATCACTGTGAAAAGAACGTGTGCTATGGAAATAGCTTGATTTTGACAGCTATCTTCTTTAAGTGGTCATGAAAGATTGAAAGTGAGATCCATAATCACACCTATGAAGACCAGAAGTTGTGCGTGTTTGAGGCACTGCTCTTTCAGTCAAGAATAGATAGCATAGAGTAGTACTTAGACTGCTCCTTCAGTAAAAGTGTTCAATGAGACTGAGTAGTCATCACAAATTGCTTTTGGAGGCAGAGGGTTCCGAATGTACATTGGAAAGACACAGACATGTATGCATAATAGACAAAGAGCTTGGGGCTCTTAATCTGGTAATATTTGTATTTAAGTATAAAGTTGCTTCATTCATTTACATAATTACATCTGCTGATGTTTTAATTTGAGTGCCACCCTGAGAGTTCAGAGTTAGCTGAATGTTTTAAAATGTGACACTTTCTCAATTGTGTAACCTCACCTGGCCTCCCACCAAAGGACTATGCATTCATTTTCTGAGAACCTAATGTTTTAAAGGAGAGGCAGTGCTTCAAACATGCACAATTTCTGATCTTCATAGGTGTGACTCTGGATCTTGCTCTTAACTCTTCTTGATCGCTTAAAGAAGTCAGCTGCCAAAGTCAAAACTGCAGTAACCTTTTACGTAAGCCTGCTGGTTCCACACAGAGTGCCAATGCATGCATCTTCCAACCCACTGCACTGGCAGTCTCACACCCAGTTGCCAAATATGGGTTCCAGCCTGGTGCCTTTCAACATACACAAAACTGGTCAATGTCCAACTTTATCCAGCCACCCACACTAAATCTGAAACCTCGTGATGCTGTCACAGATGCCTGCAGGGTAGCACTCCTGCACATTTTTAAAAAGATGAGATTGTAAAAACTACTAGGAAAAAAATGCTTTGTGATGCCGACTACCTAAAGTTTGTACCTTCTTTACTTTGCTATAGGATGTTGGCAAATGAAGTTTGGTGGAAAGGGCGTATTTTATACTTTTTGGTCTTCCCACATCCTGCTAGTTTTATAGGTCCTATTAAATAGGTTTCAATGGGCCAGTCTTTGAAACAGGGCTCTGACGAACATTGTATTTCAACTCTAGCAACAGGGTGCATTATTGATGATTGACCTTTACCCTGACATAGTGTAGTCTTTTGACATTGACTGAAATAAATGAAGAAACTTTTTGGCTTGATTTGTATTGACGGAAGAAAGCAAACAGAGTCGTTTGTCAAGTTGTTAAAAATGTCAAAATACAGTCCTGGGACAGTTTCTAGCACAAAGGTTTTTTTTTGTTTGTTTGTTTTTTTATAAATTTTTCTTTTGTTTTTTAAACAATGTGTGGGTGGTTGGATGTTCTTTGGAAAAACACACCTTTGAAAGAAAATTGAATTCTAGTAATACCTGTATCAGATTAATAATAGGAAGTAAGGTGTTTGCCTTTGTGTAAAGTTGTATTTTATTAGTCAGGTACTTGTTGGTGACATGTTTGAACATTAAGCCTTTGGAGAACTTCACACTTTTACAGAAAATAGTGTTAATTCTCATATAAGTATTATGTGACTGGTAATGTGTTGTTAAAAGATATATGGCTGTATTCCTATACACACTTTTGTTATGTGGTAGTTTTAATGATTATTCATGTTAACTCCTTTTAGTTTCTACATGTAAGTTATACAGATTATAACAGAACTCCATTTAAAAAGTAAGATGTAAAATATTTCAGCGTATAACTTGTTGATAGTTTCTGGCTTTGCAGGTAAATTAAATATTTCTGCAAGTGGTAATCATAAATGAAGTCTCCTGTTTTGTAGACTTTATTGTTTATACCATCATAAATGAACACAGGTATATGCAGTTGTTGCTCCTGCTTTTGTTTATCTTGAAAGCACTACTTTTTATAGTTAATATATTTCAAATTAGTATTGTAATATTTTAGTTGATTAAATTATAATCCACCATTATGTTATTTTATAAATTTAGAACCTAGTTTCTTTTTTTTTTTTTAATCCTCACCCGAGGACATTTTTCCATTTTTTGTTCAGATAGAGCAGGAGGGAGAGAGAGGAAGAGAGAGAGAGAGAAACATCGACGTGAAGGGACACATTGAGTGGCTGCCACCCGCACGACCAACCAGGGCCGGGGACAAACTGCAACCGAGGTACATGCCCTTAGCGGGAACCGAACCCGGGTCTCTCTGTACCGCAGGCCAACGCTCTAACCGCTGAGCCAAACCGGCCAGGGCTAGAACCTAGTTTCTTAATACAGATGTGGGTTTCTTAATTCAAATAATCAAATCATAGAAATTTAGAACTGGAAGGAGGCTTAGAAATCATAAGGCTCTCCATCCTTATTTTATACATAAAGAAACTGAGGACATTATGATACAAACATAGGTCATTTTGCCCAAGGTCATATTACTAATTAGTAGTAAATTACATCCATTCATTTTCTTCACTCCCATTCTTGTTCTTCCTACCAACATAAAGTATTTGCATATATGTGATAACACAATTTTAAATATTTGCTTTTTTTAACTCTTTAAATAGAACATAATTCAGCTGTTTTAGAAAACTGGAATTTGATTTATTGCAAGAAAAAATATTTATAATCAGGTTTATTAGGTGTAAAGATCAATTTCACTGAGATTATTTGATAGTAATCAAAACAAAATAGACCAAAATACCCAGCAGCCATACCTGGATTATTTATTCATTTAAGTTCAGTGCACAAGATCATTTGCTTCAGATCTTGTGTACACACTAGCTACATACTAAAGTTTACAACCTCACTTAATTTGCTAAATTTTTAAACAAATATTTATTGAATAATATTAGCTATGAAATTCTTTAGTTTCGTCTAAAATATGAATTAGCCCTGGCTGGTCTGGCTCAGCGGTTAGCACATCAGCCTGCGGTCCAGAGAGACCCGGGTTCAGTTCCCACTAAGGGCATGTACCTCAGTTGCAGTTTGTCCCCGGCCCTGGTTGAGTCGTGCGTGTGGCAACCACTCTATGTGTCCCTGTCGCGTCGATGTTTCTCTCTCTCTCTCTCTCTCTCTCTCCCTCCCACTCTATCTGAACAAAAAAATGGAAAAATATTCTCGGGTGAGGATAAAAAAAATAAAAAATAAAAAAATATATAAAATATGAATTATATAAATGTAAATTTTATAGTTATGTGGAAATAGATCTGAGTGTATAATTTTTTAAATAAATTATGATGTCAAATTTGTTAAGTAAAAAAAATTATAGTTTAAGCTTTGTAAGAGATGGATTTTTAATGACATTTTTAATATATATGTACACACAACACATATATATTTATACATATATAAATACACATACATACAAATAGTCATTTTAAGTTTTCTTCATAGAATGCTTAAAATATTATATACAGTTTTATATTTACAAATTATTAAAATAGAGAAGTATAGAAATATTATTTGATAAAAGTAGTAACCAGATGTTTTTCAATATTTATGATGATAGTTTAGATAGCTAAACTAGAAATTGCTTTAAAATAGAGTTATTTTTAATTTGAATGTGTAAATATCTGTCCTGTCATTCAAAAAACAATACTCAGCAACTATGATTATTCTCTGTATATTGTTAAGTATTTAGAACTTTCCTCATAAAACATTTTTGTCTCAGAATTTCTGAATATGGTTATGTTTTATATATATATCCAGTCTTCTCCTTACAATTAGATGCAGCATTGGGCACTCTACTATATGTAGTTAAACTTAGAGATTAATATTGGCTTACAAGTACTACTTACAGCACATCATTTAAGATCTCTGTTTTCAAGGTATGTCAATTACTATAGTTAATTAAAGAGCTGTATATGCTGCTAAGCAATTTAAAGAATGGGGCATGTATTTCCAGTTATGTGAGCTACAGAATGATTGTACCTTAACATGAGATCTGTCCCTGTAAGCCTGTGGTGTCTGTCCCACAGTTCAGATAGATTAGTGGTTCATATTCCTTTCTTCATCCCTGAACTTCCCATCTTTTTGCTTGTTTTTGGAGTGACAGAAATCTAAGTGTATATAACCGATTTCTGCACTTGGAATAATGTTTTACAAATAGTGACCCTCAGTGAGTGTTTGAAAAATGAATTTGTCAGTGATTCATATATTAAATTTGTGGATTTTCATTTAATTTCATCTTAGCTTGTTATTTAACTTTTCATGTGATAGTCTTTTCTTTGCTCGCTGATTTTAGGCAGCTACCTAAGGGTAGGAAGAATTTTTTTTTGTAAACAGACATACTCCTCAAAATTTTATGCACTAAAATATCCAGTAAATGGGTAAGTGGGTATCCAGTTGTTTTCCTTTTCAGTAAACTTGGAGTGAGAATTTTAAGCCCTGCTACCTGAAGAATTCTTAGTTTCATGCCTAAGGAAGACATCTGTATAGTCTGTGAGTCACATGTGCTTGGAATAGTGTGCAAATAAAATTAATATGTATAACATTTTTGTTCTTTAGACTTTTTTTTAGAGCTTAGTAGATCTTTTAAAAATTTTATATGTATTACACATCTAACATAATGACAGTGCTAGAAATAGTAAAAACAAAAATTTATCTAGAATCCCAACATTTTAATCATAAATTGACGATTTTAGTTCAGCATTGTTCTTTTTTGTTTTGAACATATGCATGTTGTGTAATTTTTTTTTGTTATTTTTTGTTTGCATTTAGAGTAGATTAAATTCATAATTAGTGTTATTACATTTCTTACTTTCAAATGTACATTATACTTATATCACTTTCAGGATTTTATAAGAATGCTTTTAGGGCTGATACTTGTGCATAAATATAAAAAAGCACTTCCACTCACAGAACTGCTTCCCAGATGTGAGCAGTGAGGGGACCTCTATTCTTGCTGCTGTGACTCTCACTTTGGAATTTATTCCAACAATAGCTTGACCTAGTGAAAATCTATAGGGCTTCAGATTATTATACAAAACCCATCATTCACTCAGGCTTTTGGAAAGGTCTTGTTGATTCAAGTACAGTTTTGGTGACTAGATTCAGAGTTCAGTTTAGAAGTACATTTCAATGGATCCGTGTCAACAAAGAAGATCATATAAAATGAAAGTGATGACTGGGGGGGGGGGGGGTAAAAATGAAATAAAATTGAAGAGTGCTTCCTGAGATTGCTTAATTTAATTTGTTAGAAAGGTCTTATTATCTTCAGGAATTTGAAAAGAATAAGTCTAAACTGGTAGTGACATTTATTTCATAATAATGTCTCTCTGCAACATATGATTTAGTACTAAAAAAGAAGGGAGAAATAGAAAAGATTAAATTTCTTTATTTTCCAATGTAAAGAAAAAACTACAAAGGTATTTAGTTGCCAAACATATGCATTAAGAAGGAAGGAAAATGAGAGGAAAAGGAATCTGTGCTTATGTCAGAGCAACTGCCTGCTTAAGCTAAGCCCTGGATCTGAAGTCTTGCTTATTATACATTTTTATGGTATTATCAAGTGGCCCTAGACCATCTGAAACATATTTTTTCTTATTCTTCACCTCACTCCTAATTTCTATCTCTTATCTAATTCGTTCTCTATAAGTTGCTATGATTAGCAATTTAGGGATAAAGCGGAGATCTGAAAACTAATTTCAAATCCATCCTTTCTTAAACTTTTTTC
The DNA here is from genome assembly GCF_014108415.1 of Molossus molossus. Taxonomy (NCBI): domain Eukaryota; kingdom Metazoa; phylum Chordata; class Mammalia; order Chiroptera; family Molossidae; genus Molossus; species Molossus molossus. The sequence goes on from NW_023425350.1 coordinate 45,128,951, forward strand.
AGTGGCCAGTGTCTAATAATCCATCACATTTTCCCCATACATCTTTATTTTTATGTTCCCATCCTATATTGGTAGACCCAATTAGTGAAAATCTACTCAAAAGTCATTCACAGTATAGTATAAATCATGTTGCTGGTTTTGATGATCTTTTCTTCAAATCAAACAGATTGTTGCAAGAAACTACATTGCTATAACTAGTATTTCTTGTTAACTGGATAAAGTTGTTTTATTTTTATTTTAGAAAAGTTACTTTACAAAAATTATTAAAAGATAGGATAGATTTGTATATTTCAATGGTTCTTCATATGTGTTCCCATGATAAGAAAATTTTTCTTTCAAATGAATATTATGTTTTAAATATTGTACATCTAAAAAGTAAACACACTTTAAGTGACTTTTTGTGAGGCTAGATTTGGCTACTTATTTTCAGATTCCCTAAACTTGAGGTACTCTGATATTACAATATAGCTACGTTTTACTGTGTTTCTTAAGAAAGTATTTCTTAAGAAGCCTCTGCATGTATACATATTAAAGAAAATAATCATAATTTCTCTGTTATATTTTATATCAAATCTTCTTTAAATACTTTTTTTTTTTTTTTTACCACTTTAAAATTAAAATGCTAAATAGATAAGTTCACAAAGCCTATTTTGGATAAAGAGAGAAAGGGTACATAGCGTTTTCCCAAGTTTCTAAGGTGGATGAACTCTGTAACTACACTCTGCACTTCTACCTACTTAAATGCGTTTACTGTTTGTGAGTCTAAAACATATATAAACCCTTTCTTTTACCATATGTATATTTAAATAAGCAACACTTCATATCTTCTCCATGTGAAGTGAAATATTTCCTTAACACTAACACAAGTCCGTTCTCAGCCAAAGCAAACAGAAGAATGAATGCTCTGTTAATCATCTGTAACTAATGTGTGTATACTCAGGGGAAAAAAATAAAATATGTTTTTGACAAGAACCTTTTGATGGAATTAGGAAAAAAGAAAAAGGAGAAACTTTTAACACAGGTCAGGCCCTTTCTAATTTATGAGTTTAAAACATTTATGTTTTATTTTATTTTTTTAAGCACAGGTACTTGGTAACAAATCAAACAGTATAGAAGACCTTTTAATGAAATTCAGCATTCTTCTGCCCTTCCTTTCCTACTTCCAACCCTCTCCGTTGAGGCAGCCTCTTCTAACTGCTCCAGATTCTAGTTCTTCTGGTGGTTGGTTCCTTCATGATTCTAGTTCTATATGATATGTTCATGCTCTATTTCATGATTTATCAACCTCAGACAACATTTATTGAATCTCTAATTCAAATTGCACCTTCCTGGCTAGCAGCATTTCAGAAATGCATATAGTTGTTATTCCTTGTTGCTTTCTTCAATCCACATTATTTCTCAATAACGTTTCTCAAGAGATTAGTACAGGTCCACCATTGTGCTAACCATTGTTCTCACTACTTCCAAAACATTGTCATGCCCATCTCACCTACTCTCTGTTTCCTTTCCACTTTTTTCCTTGTTAAAATCTATTCTGTACCCCTTTTTGGTATTAAAGTTTAGATAAACCATAGATTCAGATTAGGGAAATTTTATATTTTCCTTTTAAAAAATACGCAAAATTTATTTTGTAAATACCTGTGTAACCCTAAGTAATTGCCTTTTGTTTTGTTTTAATTTTTTTCCCTGTGGGTCAATGGCCCTTGTAAGAAGTAGGGTTTTTTTGTTTGTTTGCTTTTGTTTTTTTTAACCCTTCCGTGGTAGATAATAGTTGGGCGTAAGGGTTTTGATTTAAAAAAACAGAAAGAACAAGCATGATATAAATTTGACTTGATGGATTTCTAAGAGTTTAGCATTCTTCTCAAATACTCTTAAAATAATATAAAGAGAAAGAATAAATTCTGAAATGCCCTTCTTTTTTATCCTTCTGCCCCTCCTTGGCTCAGCTGGTCTTTTCTACTCTTTTCCCAACAAACCTGTTCAACATAATTCATGTCTACGTTCCATATTTTCCTAGGAGATAATTCCCATTTTAAGTGGTAATCAGGATAAAAAAGGAACTTGGTATTTAATTTTAGGACTTTAGTTTTACTATAATGTATCAATTACTTCTAGAGATTCTGGTACTGGCTTTAGTCCTTTTTAAACACTTTGGGACATACTTGGAAATATGCATGGACCTGTATGACCCTGCCTAAATCTTCCTTCTCAACATTATAGTAATTACCTTTGTTAATTTATGTTGCTCTAAAAAAAATAAAATAAAATAAAAAAGTCCGTTGTAACTCTACAGATAAGCCAGAATTCCTGCTTTCACAGTATGGATATTGGGTTGTGGATCAAGACTACTAGGTTATCATTGAATTGGTTTTCTGTTTGTCATAAAAGCTATAGATAGAAAACCATTCTAGGATGTGAAATGCATTGATTTTTTAAAGTAACTTAACTGTACTCTGAGGATCTGCTATCTCCCTTATTTGTTTATATAGTCAGTAAGATTTACTGTTGTTCCGCCTTATCAGTTCATCAAAGAATAAACATGTTTATGTGTTCATTTCTTGAATCAGCCCCTGTACTAATTGAGTTTTTCCCTTTACAGAATATATAATACAGTGTATTGATAACTTTTGTTTTTACTTTATCAAGTAATAGTAATAAAAATATTTTTATAGCATCGTATTCTTTTCTAAAATCAATATAATTTCTGATTTTTTAAATGAAGAAATAAAATTTTTGATTTTTTATGTTTCCATGTCTTTAGATTGTCAGTATATTATTAACATTTTAAACAGGAAATAACTGATCAAACCTATTAAAAATATTGGGGTTTTGGCCCGGCTGGTATGGCTCAATGGTTGAGCATCAGCCCCATGCACCAAGAGGTCTCTGGTTCAGTTACTGGTCAGGGCACATGCCCAGGTTGCAGGCTTCCCCAGCAGAGGGCATGCAAGAGCAGCCAATCCATGTTTTTCTCTCCCTCTTCCTTCCTCTCTCTCTCAAATCAATCAAAACATATTAAAAAAATAAAATATTGGGGTTTTGTTATTGAAATGTCATGATCATAGAATATCTTTTTTCCCTATATTTTTATGTATATGGAGTTTCTTTTTCTTATAAAATAAGACAACTACTTCAAAAACAGCAAAATAATTGTTTCAAGAAATTTTAAGCTTACACCTACTTTATGTCTCAAAAATTTGAAGTTTATGTTTGAAAATGCAGAAGGCAGTAATAGTCATGCATTGAACATGAAATTTGAATTCTGACACTTGAATTTACCTGTGCCATTACTAGGAACTGAAAAGCTATATCCAGTTCTAAGTGGAGGATGGTGGGGGTTTGGGAAACAGAAAAAAATAAATGTTAAATGTTGTTTCATTTTTAAAAATTACCTTAGATAACGTTGTCTTTTCAAAAAGTTTTCCATAAACTTGAATTTATTCTTAAATTATTTATTGTATTTTACTAAGCTTTCAGTAGTAAAATAGGAGGTAAAAATTTCCCACTTTTTCATTATTAGCTTTTAAAATGAATTTTTTATTTGAAAAGTAATAGATGTCTGAAATAAAACAACAAAAATGAGTAGAGTAAAAAGTAATTCTGTCACCCTACTTTGTTCCTCTTGTCTTTTCCTCAGAGAACTTAATATTAGGTTTCTTATGTTTATCTCCAGAAATACACGTATCACTCTTTAATACACAGTAGGAACAGAACAATAATATTTTGTATCTTTTTCTTTTCATTTAAACATATACATTGATAGTTTTCAAGTATATAAGACATACACTGTAAAATTTTTAATCCTCACTTGACATTTTTTTGCATTTATCTTCAGATAGAGCGGGAAAGGGGGGGGGAGCGAGAGAAACATCGACATGAGAGACACATCGACTGGTCGCCACCCACACGACCCCAACAAGGGCCAGAGACAAACTGCAACTGAGGCACGTGCCCCTAGTGGGAACTGAACTTGGGAAGATTCTCTGGTCTGCAGGCCGATGCTCTAACTGCTGAGCCAAACTGACCAGGGCTATAGATTTTTTTTTTTCAGAGAGAGAGGAAGGGAGAGGGAGAGAGGGATAGAAATATTGATGAGAGAGAACAATGATTGGCTACCTTCTGCATGCCCCTCACTGGTTCAAGAGGTTGCCATTTCAATTCCCGGTCAGGGCACATGCCCAGGTTGTGAGCCTGATCCCCAGTGCGGGGGCATGCAGGAAGCGATCAGTCAGTGTTCTCTCTCATTAATGTTTCTATCTCTCTCCCTCTCCCTTCCTCTCTCTCTCAAATCAATAAAGAAAAAAAAAGAGAGACAAACATTTAGGGAAACCTATCTAAATAATCACACCTTTTTGTCCTATGCAAGAACATATTCTGACTGCTAAAATATGAACATGTAAACATCATATACACATTTTGGGTTATTTTTTAACAGATTTTTTATTGAATTTCAGAGAGAGAGGAAGGAAGAAGGAGAGAGTGAGAGAAACATCAGTGCGTTAGCAAACATCCATTGGCTGCCTCCTGCATGCCCCCTGCTGGGGATGGAGCCTGAAACCCAGGCATGTATCCTGACTGGTCATTGAGCCAGCAATCTTTTGGTGCACTGGACAATGCCCAAACAACTGAGCTACACTAGTCATGGCAAATTTATGTTTATTTTTAAAAGAAGTGTTTCTTCCACATACAATTCTGACTCTAAGCTATGCATGGCTTTTGTGTCAGATCACTTTGCATGCAGTAACCTGGTGGTAGTTGTTGTTGCTTGTATTATGATTTGAGCACCAGTAGCTTACTGGGCACAACACCAGACACATCCCAGCCCTGTGGGCACAATTTGATTGGCAGAAAGCTATTTCCATAGAATGGTAATGATTGCATAAAAGCAAAAGGAACCAAATTGACGTTTTTATCAGTAGTTAACCTGAAATAACCCTTGCTAGGTAATGTTCTCCAAGTAAAGTCTTAGTATCTAAAACTTTAGTTTTCATGATACTACCTCTTTGCTGATATGTTAACGAATAAACAAAAGTATGCCAGCTTAGTGTGCTGCTGTGATATATGAAGGCCAACTATGTTCATTTCTCTTAACTTCTACACAACTCCTTTTGCTTAACAGGCAAACCTCCTTTTTTTTTTTTTATAAATCCTTACCCGAGGATATTTTTCCATTTATCTTCAGATAGAGTAGGAGGGATGGAGAGAGGGAGGGGGGGGGGGGAGAGAGAGAGAGAGAGAGAGAGAGAGAGAGAGAGAAACATCTACGTGAAAGAGACACATCATGCCCTTGGCCGGAATTGAACCCGGGTCTCATTGGTCCGCAGGCTGATGCTCCAACCGCTGAGCCAAACCAGCCAGGGCCCTCTTTTGCCTTTTTAATAGTGGTTGGGGGATACCTATGTATGAATGCTTTTTGTCTTACATCTACCTTACGAAACAAAATAAAACACTGCAAACGGAAACAGTGGTAGAACATATTATCAGTTCTATCGCTTGATAAATTTATAGCAATTTTAAACTTTCTGGGCCTAAGTTTCCTTTGTCACCTGTAAACAGTGGTAATGGCACCAGCCTTACCTATTTAACAAGTGTTAGTAAAGATCAAATAAATAATAATCTCATAGTAGGTTACTAAACAAATGGTAAAAGTGGTCATTATCTTTTAAGTGCTGTTAGATCAAATACTGTGAAAACATCAATAATTTTTTTCTATAGTGTTTGAAATATATGGAAATAAAGAAGATGTAAGTGAAATTGAAAGTAATTTTGTTTCATAGAAAAATATATATCTGCCCCAGCTGGTGTAGTTCAGTGGTTGAGCTTTGACCCTTGGACCAAGAGGTCGAGGGTTCGATTCCCAGTCAGGGCACATGCTTGGGTTGTGCGCTCACTCCCCAGTGGGCAGCGTGCAGGAGGCAGCTGATTGATGTGTCTCTCTCATCAGTGTTTCTATCTCTTTCTCCCTCTCCCTTCCTCTCTCTCTAAAAAATCAGTAATACAAAATTTTTTTTTAAATGAAGAAATATATATGTGAAAATCTGAACTCTTCTTTCTCTTCAGATTTCCAGATGCAACCAGTTCAGAGGCATTTTAGTATATAGTGGTTGTAGTGGCTAAAACTTGGACACTTCTAGCTATGTGGTTCTGGGAAAATAGATAAACCTCAATTTACTTATCTATAAAATGAGAATATTATGAAATAGGCATATTATAGTCAACATATAGGCATATATAGTCAACACTACAAAAAGCACTAATACTTGCTTAGAACAGTACTCAACACATGGTAAGTTGACATTATAGTTAGCTGTGTTGTTATTGATCTGACATAAGCAGCAGCTAGAATTGTAGAAATCCATGATGTAAGAAATGTTTAACGATTTTCACTATAGGAAAAGATCCCAAGCAATGTGTAATCACATGGTCTCTAGTTCTATATATGAAACATAGTTTTCAAGCTTTCATATTATTACTCTTTAAAGAAAAGAACCCTACATGTGATTAGGATTGGCAAGGTTATGCAATTTTTATAGAGAGCTATGTAGTAGATATACCACACAAACCATGTGTTATCTATAATTGCTTATTGAAAAAGTTCTCTAAAACCAGATAAAGTATGTATTTGAAATGGTAGTAATTTGAGGTGTTGACTTTTGCATTTTAACATTATTTACTGATTTTTAGCTGAAACCTTATGTTTATATTACATCTTTTCTTACAATATATTATAGAGAATTATACCTTAACTATATATGATTATTCAGCTTTAAATTTTAATGGTTTGTTATGGCTTTTCAACTTCAGAAAGTTTAAGATAGTTTTGTCACCCTGGAGCTGAAAAACACTTTAAGAAATCACTTGCCTACCTTTCTGCTCTTAGGCAAGGCTGTACCTAAAACATCACAGAAGCTACAGTAATTATCTATGTGTTTTTTTTTTTAAATCTGAAGAAAGAAGATCCTGCAACTTGCCCTGAAGCAAGCTCAACACTACAAAAATATTTAAGCATTTAATTATACTGGAAGCTATGAATTTGGGACATTGATATGAGGTCCCAGATACCTCTTTACCCTCACTTTTCATACTTTTTTGGTTACTTTAAAAATATTTAATCTCCGTGGTTCAAAAGCAAGTTAAACATTTGTGAAAACTTTGTTCCACGGCACTAGGACCTGGAAGTACAGGCAAAGAAGTGTGTATTCATTCTAACAATGGTATTTTACCCATACCCTTAAGGTAGGTTTGGAGTTGGCCATGTGAGCTGCTAAAATAACTGCGTAAAGGAAGAGATGAAGCGTTCTGCATGACCACCATGTCTCCTTTAGAAACCACCACATTCAAATTCGGGCACTATATCTTTCACATTAAAAGTTCTGATGTGGGGGCGCTGGCCGGTTTGGCTCAGCAGTTAGAGCGTCGGCCTGCGGTCCAGAGAAACCTGGGTTCGGTTCCCACTAAGGGCACGTACCTTGGTTGCAGTTTGTCCCTGGCCCTGGTTGGGTCGTGCAGGTGGCAACCACTTGATGTATTCCTTTCACATGGATGTTTCTCTCTCTCTCTCCCTCTCTCTCCTTCCCACTCTATCTGAACAAAAAATGGAAAAATGTCCTCGGGTGAGGATTAAAAAAAAAAAAAGTTCTCATGTGGTAAAATACAAAGCTGCTATTTCATCACATAAAGGTGAAAGCATGTTGTCTATAACTTAGAAAAACTCAAGTATTCAGTAATTTTTATTTTAGTCATGTGTATCCCATAATTGGACCTTTCATCTGTTCGTCATTTCTTTGCACCAACTGAATGATGATGATTGAATTCTGAAGTCATTTGAATGATACTTTAACCCTAGATTGTCTTAATATATTCTGGTTTCCCTGAAAAATGTCTTTTACCTCATGTTTTAAAAATGGTATGGTCCATCTCTGGTGATAGATAACCCAAATTTTCTATCTTTTTTTTTAATCCTCATCCGAGGACATTTTCCCATGTTTTGTACAGACAGAGTGGGAGGGAGAGAGAGGAAGAGAGAGAGAGGGAAACATCGATGTGAAGGGACACATCGAGTGGCCGCCACCCGCACGACCAACCAGGGCCGGGGACAAACTGCAACTGAGGTACATGCCCCTAGCGGGAACCGAACCCGGGCCTCTCCGGACCGCAGGCGGACGCTCTAACCGCTGAGCCAAACCGGCCAGGGCTATCTTTTCTTTTTTTTTTTTTTTTTAATGTTATTTGTAACACCAAATCTTTAGTGACTCTTTAAAGAATGCTAATATCGCCCTGGCTGGTTTGGCGCAGCGGTTGGAGCGTCGGCCTGTGGTCCAGGGAGACCCGGGTTCGGTTCCCGCTAAGGGCACGTACCTCGGTTGCAGTTTGTCCCCGGCCCTGGTTGGGTCGTGCGGGTGGCAGCCACTCGATGTGTCCCTTTCACATCGATGTTTCTCTCTCTCTCTCTCTCCCCCACTCTATCTGAACAAAAAAAAAAAAATGGAAAAATGTCCTCAGGTGAGGATAGGAAAAAAAAAAAGAATGCTAATATCAGAAAAAATTTTAATAGTGTGAGGATGGGATTTTTAGCCACATAGTATGTAAAAACCCAGGACTATTTCCTATGATTTGCTGGTTAAGAAATTTTAAAGACCATTGGATTGTGTTTTATATTTGATAGTTTTCCAGAGACGATTAAAATTATGTCACTTGAAAAAATTCTAGACCTAGTTGTAAAGTGACCTAAACCAAGTTAATTATTTGTTAATCTTAGGGGTTTCTGTTTTGCTGCTTTTAGTAGATAACGGTGGTCAATGAAACATTTAAAGGTGTTTCTTTGCAACCTTACTACCAAATTATAGAGAAATGGCCACATTCTGCCACATACAGATATTTTTTACATGAGCATTCGTTAGCATGCAGAATCAGAACAGTTTATAACAATCTGTTTTGTAAGGAACACCTTACGTGAAAGGTTTAGTAAAACTACATGCACAGCATTCATAAGGCAAAATTCAGTTACCTTTGCAACCAGAAGTGCTCCCAGACCAATGGCTAGGTATCAATTCTGGGCACCCTCCCTAAAGGTAAAGGCTATACGCTTAGCTGGATTTTTATACCTTATTTATTCAAGGGTGGAAAATAACTACTTATCTAATTTACAAATCCTCAATATTTAACTTTAGTAATGAAAGCCCATTTCTAGCATTCATCTTGTTAACTAGCCAGCTGTTCATTTCACCAGCAAATCCCATTTCTGATATTTACTGTGCGAATTAGCAGTGTCTCAAGTGTTGATCACAATATGGAGAAAAAAGTGATTGTGGTTGCTGCCTCCAGAGTGTAGCTGTCTGATACAGTACTCCCCGCCCACGTGGTTTCTCAGTTAGGATAATGACTGCCCCTGAAGTTGAAGTTTAACTAACAAATTCACATCTATCACACCATCTATAATGATCTGTTGGATTACAGACATCATAACAGGAGTGTTGTTAAATATTTAAAATGGAGGAAATATAATAATACTTGTCAATTTTCACTGTGTTTAAAAACATTTTTAAATGTGTTTAAAATATAAAATGCGTTTCAAAATACATTTGATCAACTTAATTAAAAATACATGTGATCAGTTTACTTATTCACTGATGTCTTTTCTTCATCAGAGATTTGAGATCTGCCTTTTAATTTTTTTCATACAACTCTTACTTAGTAAGTTTATTGCTAATACTAAGAATCATGTTTGCCTGTCATTAAGTGGCATAATTTACTTAAACTAAAATTTATCATTTATAGCCCTTTATATTTTATGGAGTTTATGTATTTGAATTTCACAAGTAGATTGGTTAGTTTTATATTTCTTGAGACAAGTATAATTCATTATATTTATAGAATATAATCCATGCATTCATTCAACAATTACAAAGCACCTGCTATGTGCAGGGAATTGTACTAAACTACAATATAATTCTGTGGTATGTATTAGAATAATCTTGAGAGCTTGTTAAATCAAGTGAGATTCAGGACTCTGAATTTTAACAAATATCCCAGGTGCTGCTGGTGAAGGTGGTCCCAGTCTACACTCTGAGGAACATAGTATAAGAGATAGCTAAGCAGACTAAACATCTACCTTAAAGAGATTCACAGTCTGGTGGAGACAAACAAGGAAACAAAACTAATAATGTATATCATATGGGGTCATGTGCAGGGAATTCTACCCTGGCTGAGGAACTAGTTAAGGCTTCTTAGAGTATTTGATTTCTTAATTCAGTGGTTCTCAATGTGGTGGTGGGACATATTTGAACCCTAGGGAATATCTGCAATGTCTGGAGACTTGATTGTAATGATTTGGTGGGGGAGGGTCAAGGTTTGCTACTGGCATCTAGTGGGTAGAGTCCAGGGATGTTCCTAAACATTCCACAATGCATAGGAAAGTCCTGCCTCCAAAAACAAACAAAAAAACCCAAAGAGTTATTTGGTCTAAAATGTCATTAGTTCTGTGCTTGAGAAACCCTGCCTTAGTTTAATAATTTTTTCCCTGTCTTCTTGATGTCTGTTGCTTCTCTCCCTCCATACACACATAGTTTTTTAGAAATTACACAGTATTAAATTAGAATAGATGATATTAAATGTGAACAGATAATTATTATAAAAGATTTATAAACAAGTATATAAAGTAAAAAAAGTTCTCATACGTAATTCTTCTAGACATTTTTTTTTTCATGAAATTACATTAACTCATGTATTTTGAGGTAGTTAGGTTTCTGTTTTGTTCATAAATGGGATCATACTTGATATATTGTTTTGTGACATGCTTTTTTCACTGCATTATGTGTAATTGCTGCACAGTTTTCCATAGTACAGATGGATGTACCCAAATGATTTAACCATTCTGCTAATGGATGGTAAGGTTGTTTTCAGTTTACTGGATGATGCATTGAGATTTATGCACATTGTACAATAGTCTCAGATTCTGGGATAGATTTCCCAGATGTGGAATTGTTTAGTCAAAGGGGATATTTAATTTTATTTTGGTAGTTTCAATGCTAAAGAAATATCCTTATAATAGACTGTAATATTTATATTTCCACGAAAAGTGATAGAAATGCCTATTTTCCACACCCTTACCAATGCTAGATATTACATATTACTGGACTATTTAATTTTTGTCACTCTGGTGAGTAAAAATGTTATCTCACTATTATTTTAATTTTAATTTTCCTGATAACTAGTGAAGTTGAGCATCTTGTTATATGTTTATTGGCCTCATATTTTTCTGTGAACTGCCAATTTTCAGTTGAAATTATTACATTTTTCTTATTCATTTGTAGATCTTTATATATTCTATATCCTGGTTTTTATATATCTTACATATATTTTCTCCCTACCTGTTACTTTTTAAAAATTATTTTTGCAAATAGTGTCTTTCAGTACATAGTAAGCCTTTAGTATTTTATGTTCAAATTTGTATCTTTTCTTTTATGCAGTACAGTGTAGTGGTTAAGTGTACAAATCGCAGAGCCAGATTGCCTGTGTTCATATTTCTGCTTACTAGCTATGTAACCTTGGACAAGTTACTTAATCTTTTTGTGCCTCAATTGTCTATCTTTAAAAGGGGGTAATAATACTATGTACCTCACAGGATTGTTATAAGGAACAAGTAAGATGTTATAGTAAAGCCCTTAGAATAATGCCTGGCACAAAGTAAGTATTCTATAAAAAGTGATTTTTGGCCTGGCTGGTGTGGCTCAGTGGTTGAGCGTCCACCCATGCACCAAGAGGTCGCCAGTTCAATTCCTGGTCAGGGCACATGCCCAGGTTGTGGGCCCAATCCCCAGTTGGGGGGCATGCAGGAGGCAGCCAATCAGTGTTCTCTCTCATTGATGTTTCTGTCTCCTTCTCCCTTCCCTTCTCTCTAAGAATCAATAAAGAAAAAAAAAATTTTAAGACAAACTTTTATTGTTATTTCTTCTGACTTTGTACCCTATAGGAAAATCTTCTGTGTCTTAAAAATGTAAAGAGATGTCACCACAGAAAAATTAATAGCATATACAATTGGCTAAATATTTTTAGAACATGGCTGTGTTTGGGAGAGAGAGAGTTGATTTTCCTTCACACAGAATGAGAGGCAGTATTCCAAGAGCTTTGCTATGTTAATGAGTTTAAAGTTTATCCTGGAAGCAGAAAAAAGCCCTTGACAAAGTATAAGCATGAAATAGTTGTATAAAGATTCCAATAGTTCTCATATCTTATGGAAGGAGAAGACTGTACAGTAAATAATATTGATACTATTTGGGGTAAGGAAAAAATTACCTCTTCATCTCACTACAAAAGGAATTCAAAATGGATTAAAACGTTAATTGAAGGCAATAAAGTAATCAAAACTAAAAGAGATTAGAAGTATATGTTTATTAAATCATTAGATAAAGAAGATGAGGAATTTTCTGAGCTTCTAAGTAGTGGGGAAGAAATCACAGAAGAAAATATACATAGACTTGTCTACATAAATATTAAAACTAATATGAATGTATACATATTTAAAAAATCATATTAAGCCCTGGCAGGGTGCCTCAGGTGGTTGGAACATCTCATACACCAAAAAGGTTGCAGGTTCAATTCCTGGTCAGGGCACATACGGGAGGCAACTGATTGATGTCTTTCTCTCTCTCTAACACACACACACACACATTCACTCTCACTTTCTCTCAAATCAATAAAAACATCCTCAGGTGAGGATAAAAAAAAATTACTTCTAGGCATCTGTCCTAAAATATAGTCAGAAATGCCAAAAATATTTTGGGCATAAAGATGTTCACTGTAGCATGAGTTCTAAATGACAAAAGTGGAGTGACTTAAATGTTCATTAATAGAGAATAGTTATATAAATGTGTGCTGTGACCATATTTCAGATTGATATGCAAGTTCTAAAATTTAGGTTTACAATATTATAATGTTAAGTTTAAAAACATAAGATTTTATAAGTAGTATCTCATCTACTTTTATTTTTTTTTTAATTAATTTTTTTAGGGCCTTCTGGTGAAAACTGGAAGACCTACTACACAAATTCAAAAAGAGCTGTAAACACTCTCTCATCTACTTTTAAAAACTAGAGAAAATATATCAAAATATTAGCAGTGGTTTCAGCTAGTGGGTAAAGTTTGGGTGATTTTTTTTTTGTACTACTCTATGTGTTTGTACATTTTTTTAGTAATTTTTCCTTATAATAAGAAGAAAAGATGTAGAATTTTTTTCAAAAAGATGATCACCCTCATAGAATTATGGAAGATAAAATCTAAGTGTATATGAGACTACAGAAAGGGCAGCAAATCCAGAGGCTATAGCAGTGGTCTGGTCACAGATGATGATGCTTGAATTTAGGAAAAAGTGGCATTGGAGATGGAAAGTTGCTTTCTAGATTCTGGAGAGATTTGGCAGTTAGAGCCAACTTGGTTTAGTGAGTCATGGGATTGGGAGGCTTGATGGATGGAGGTACAGTTTACCAAGATGGGAATGAAGGGGAGAAACAGCTTACGGGATAGAGATGAGTTCATTTTGTCTATGTTGAGTTTGTAATAAGCATTAAGATAAACAGTGGTCACTTGAGTGCTTTGATCTGGAAGTCAGGAGTAGGTCTGTCTAGTTATGAAGATTTGGGCGTCATTACCAGCACACACATTCAAATCCTGGCCATGAATGACATAAACCTCGGGTACCAGATCTTTAACAGATGATCTTATTTTCCTTAGAACACCTACTGAAAACTAATTAAAAATTCTGGTAGTGTAGTTCCTGGTTAAGGTTAAAAAAACTACATATAATAGTATGAGTAAGCTTTTAGTGGCTTTTTTTAGGATTACAGAGGTAGGGGTTGATTGAACTGCCCTTTAGCAAGTGTGTAGTAGACTTAATAATTTATTTTTTAAAAATTGGACAACCTACAATTCCTTTAGATCTTTGACTTGAATACTTTAACTTGTATTTTTATATACAGGTGTTGACAAAAGTAGGTTTATAGTTGTTTATATGGAAAAAGATATAGTACAAGAATAAATAATACAAGAATAAACTGTTTTGCATACACAAAACTATAAACCTACTTTTGACCACTTCTGTACATATATCCAGAGTTGCCCTCTATTTGATAAGGTTGTGGATTTTTATTTGGATTTTTTAAAGAGAGATGTTAGATTTTATTCTAAACTCAATATATTAGTTTTTATAAATGTTTTGAGTACATATCTAAACATTTTTAACAATAATTCTTTCAGTTTATGTTTGTGCTACCAGATTCTTCCATCTGTACATCTAAGTTGGTTATTTTAGCTGACATGTTTTCTAATTAAGTCTTTGTGGTTGAGAGAGCTCCCTGTGGCATGTCTGCTTTAGCAGTTAATTGCTCCATGGACTCCAAATTAAATTCTGTAGTATTTCATTTTGGTCTGCTGATGAAGCAAAGATCCCTTCAGCATAGCCCGAGAAATGCTGTACTTGTGACAGCTCAGAGGACCAGCATCACAGTTTTGGAAAAGTTAAGACAGTTTGACTTTTAGATTGACTTTTTATCATTTGAAAGTAAAGTTTAAAGTGTTATCACAGAGTTAAATGAAAGAATGCCAAACACATAATAGGCTCTCAATAAGTATTTTAGAGTAAATAAAGCAAAATTATTGGCCTTGATATTGTAGTGCACCAAGATTTGTTTTTAGAAATAACAAAGTATTGGGAGTTTTTAGGTTAAATATGAATGAAAAGTACCAAGAAACAAATATTATAACTTTATGTTAGGGATGGTATAAAGTGTTTTTACATTGGGGTCACAGGTTGGATTAAGAAACTTCCAAGGTCTGCCCAGCCAGTGTGGCTTAGTGGTTGAGTGTGGACCCAGGCACCAAGAAGTTGCCGGTTCGATTCCTGGTCAGGGCACATGCCCAGGTTGTGGGCCAAATCCCCAGAGGGGGGCATGCAGGAGATGGCCAGTCGATGTTCTCTCTCATCAGTGTTTCTCTTTCTCTCTTCCTCTCCAAAATCAATATTAAAAAAACACACAAAAAAACACAACTTCCAAGTTCCCTTATAAACCCACATTATCTCATTTGCCATTTTGGTTCTTAAGCCAGTAGAGAACATGGATATTTATGCAAATACTTGGGTGTATTAGTTCATTACTATGAAATAATTCACACAGGGTAAGATCTAATAACTAAGACTTTTAAGCATTAATCTGGTCATACAACTTTAGAATGCTATTCAGAATTCTGTCTTTTACTTCATTTCTTGGTATCTTGGTTCAGTTGTACGGAATCAGAATTTAGAGTTCTAATGGAAAAGAATGAACAGAATTAGGCATTAGACTGTGAGGCTCTAGACTGGTGTGTGCTGCAAGCATTGATTTAGCATCAGATACTCACTACTTGCTTCTGGGCAATGCTGAGACATAGCATCTAAACAAATAAAACAAGATGATCACAGGTTTGTATCTAGAGAATTCCAGAAAATAAATTGTCCAATAATCCTAATAAATCACTAAGAATTACTAAATTAAAGAGGCAAATGAACTTTGTTTTGATAGTCTTTTTTTTTTTTTTTTTTAATCAAAATGATCAGTCTGTGCTTGTAAAATTCAAATGAAGAATTCTGTTTCTGGCAATGTGACAGACTAGATAGCATGAATAACTCTCCTATTGAAAAATAGCTAAAATCTTGGGTCAAATATGACCAAATGATCTTTATGAATACACTCCTGAAATGATACAGATTGAAAGAGTCCAAAGATTTTTTTTTTTTAATTGAAAGCAGGAAGCTTAGAAGATAAGCATTCATCATAGATTTCCCACTAAGGGTTTCTACTGAACCAGTGATTTACTACTCTTACCACTGCATGGAGATGCAGAAAAAGTCTAGCACCTCCCATTTTCCTAAGATGGAAGGTCTAATAAGATCTCCGTGTTGTGCAAAGCAGACACCCTCAGAGCCGTACTATCAGCATAAGGATGAATAGGAAATAAATAAACTCACTGCACAAAAGAAGACAGTGAGGAAAATTGTGTTTTCTAGTCTCACCATTAATGAGTCAAAACAATGTCATCCTTGAAAGTTTATGACCAGGAGCACTAGTCCTCACATGGGTTTCATTTAAGTATGTTCTTGACAATGTAATGAAGTTGTTAATTTTATTAATGTTCAACCCCTGGGTATTAATCTTTTTAATATTCTCTGTGACAAAATGGAAAATATGCATAAAGCAGGTATACAGCACTGTAAAAGACAAAGTTATTTAAGAAAAAATAATCACTTGTGTAATTATTTCATTTGTAAACTAATTTCCTTTTTTCCTGGGAACACCATTTTAATTTGAAAAAATGAGTAACAGTTAAACTGGTTATTCACACTTGGGTCTTTATTTGGCAAACATTTTCTTTAAATTGAACACAGTGAGCCTACTACTTAAAGGTAAGCAACTGATATTATTTGTTGCTAATGATAACATTAGAACTTTCAGTAAAAATTAGAATTTTGATAAACTTATACTCGCCACCTTAAGCTTGATAGTTACCCAGCTTATAAAAGAGTTTTCTGCTGGAATAGGTAGTGATAGAAGCAAATTTGGTTATTGGTATTATATAATGAAATGTTTCAGCATTTAGAACATCTGCCTAATTCAATAGATTTCCCAAATAACCAAAGTGTATGATACCAAGTGTATGTTACAAAATTATGGCTTAGTAAAAAATTCATTCAACATGCATGATAGAGCAATGGAGTTTATTTTAACAGGATTTGAAGAGTTTATTAATATGCCCTGGTCGGTTTGGTTCAGTGGTTAGAGCATCGGCCTGCAGTCCAGAGAGACCCAGGTTCGGTTCCCACTAAGGGCATATTTCTCAGTTGCAGTTTGCCCTCGGCCCCAGTTGGGGTTGTGCAAGAGGCAGCCACTAGATGTGTTCCTTTCACATTGATGTTTCTCTCTCTCTCCCCCTCCCACCCCATCTGAACAAAAATGGAAAAATGTCCTCAGGTGAGGATTAAAAAAAAAAAAAGAAAAGTTTACTAATATGATTTCAAATTCCACATTACACTTAACCTTTAAGAAACTACCTCTTGTAGACTTTAGTGAAGACCCAAAATTATCAGAAAAGATTATTAAAATACTACTATCTTTTTCTACTGCATATATGTATGAGGCTAGATTTTCTTCATCCAAAACAATATGAATTTGAGAATGAATATGACAGTCCAGTTGTCTGTTAAACCGGATATTGAAGAGATTTTAGAGGGACATAAAGACACTAATCAAATTTGTAAAAATGCAAAACAGTGACTTTTTTTAATTAAAGCGTTTTATATAGAGAGTATACGGAAAGCAACAAGGACAAATGGGTTCACAGGTAAATTCTACCAAACATTTAAGGAAGAATTTATAACAATTCTCTACAATCTCTTTAAGAAGATAGAAGCAGAAGGTATACCTCCTATTGCATTCTACAAAGACAGCATTAACCTATATCAAACCAAAGACATTACAAGAAAACTATAGACTACTACCTCTCACAAGCACAGATGCAAAACTTTTCAACAAAATATTAGCAAATTTAATCCAAAAAGTATAAAACGATGGGATTTATCCAAGGGATGCAAGTCTGGTTCAATATTTGAAAATCAATTAATATAATCCATCACATCAACAGACTAAAAAAAAAATCACACGATTATATCAATAAATACAGGTAAATCAATGGACAAAATCCAACACCAATTAATGATAAAAACTCTCAGCGTACTTAGAAGTAGAGGGAAACTTCCTCAATTTGATAAAGAACGTTTACAAAATCCCCACAGCTAACATCATACTTAATGGTGAGAAACTCAAAACTTTCTCACTAAGATCAGGTACAAAACAAAGATGTTCATTTTCATCACTCCTTTTCAACATTGTACTGGAAGCCCTTGCTGATGCAATAAGACAAGAAAAGGAAATAAAAATATATACATATTGGGAAGGGAGATATAAAACTGCCTTTGTTGGCAGACTACATGATCATCTATGTAGAAAATCCAAAAGGATTCACAAGTAAACTTCTGGAACTAATAAGTAATTTTAGGAAACTTACAGGATACTAGGTTTATATACAAAAGTAAATTGCTTTCCTATATAACAATAATGAACAAGTAGAATTTGAAATTAAAAACACAATTTCATTTACATTAGCACACTCCAAAATAAAGCTTTTAGGTATAAATCTAACAAAATGTACATGATCTATATGAGAAATACTACAAAACTTTGATAACAAAAATCAAAGAGATAAATAAAGAGATACTTCACATTGATGAATGGGAAGACTCAATATTGTCAAGATGTCAGTTCATCCCAACTTGATCTATAGATTCAGTGCAATCTCAATAAAAATTCCAGCAAGTTATTTTATGGCTATTGACAAATTGATTCTAAAGAAGAGACAAAAGACCAAGAAAACACAATACTGAAGAAGGAACAAAGTTGGAGGATTGATACCTCCTGATTTCAAAATTCACTAAAAAGCTACAGTAATCAAGACAGTGTGGTATTGATGAAAGAATAGACACAGATGTCATTGAAATTGAATAGAGTTCAGAAATAGACCCCCATAAATATAGTCAACTTATCTTTGACAAAAGAATAAAGGCAATACAATAGGTGAAAGATTATCTCTTCAACAAATGATACTGGAACAACTGCTCTAGAAAAATAAAGTCTCAAATAAACAAAGACAAGGATAACTAATAAACTCATATGCTAATATAACATTTTTTAATGAAGAATGGATATACCTAGAAGCAGTGAAATTTAACTAATTATATCTGAACACATCAGCATAGATGAATATCAAGAACCTAGATATTGAACATAAGAAGTCACAAAACTTTTTATTTCATGAAGTTATAAAACATGCAGAACTAGACAATATATTCTTCTTTTACTTTTATTGTGGTAAAATATACATAATATGAAATTTACCATTTTAAAACATTTTTAAGTGTACAGTTTAGTGGCATTAAGTATACTCACAATTTTGTATAACTCACCACTATCTGTTTTTGGAATTTCATCATCACTGACAGAAACCCGTTATCCATTAAACAGTAACTCTCTATCTTCTCTCTCCTTAGTGCTTGGTAACCTTTATTCTACTTTCTACCTCTGTAAATGTACCCATTTCTCATATAAGTGGAGAGACATTATATTAATTTTATTTATCTTGGGAGGGGGTCCATAGTAAATGATACATCATACAATGAACTATTCTGTAAGAAGACCCTAACTTAAATAATTTGGACAAGAGATACTTGTTCCCTCTAACTTCTCATACTATGAATAAAAGAATAACCTATTTAACTACATTGCTTGCTATCATTATGTTATATATAATTTTGTTATTTTTAGGGGGAAAAAAGTGGCCAGATTGGCTACATGCTTTTTTTTTTTTTTTTTTTAAATCTACAATGTATAAAACTTTTATAAACAAGTCCTGAGACTTAAGAGAATGTATTTATTCATTTTATAATTAGTTAATTCCTTATTATTATAAAATCTTTTTTATTTTATTTTGTACAGAGGAAACATTTATTCACCTATTGCTTATATTATAACTACCTGATTAACAGTGAGAATATATTGAGGTGGAGAATTTATTTTAGGTCTGATGAGAATGTCCATGCATAAATTTTAATAAGTACATTGCTACATTACTGTAGTAACTACTTTACTGTATTAATGTAGTAAAGACATTGCTTTAAAGCAAACATCCTGCATTTCGGTCTTCATTTATTTGTCTCATTTCAAGATTTGTAATTCTGGATAAATTATTTGTAATATTAGTGTAACAAATCAGGTTAAATGGCCCATAAATATTAAAAATAAATACTATTTGTTAAGCACCTACTATATGTTAAATACTAGGTATTTTTATATGTTGTTTCAAGAATTTCTCTGGGACATATTTCTAGGATGGGAATTGCTGATTTGTAAGATAAGCATGTGTTCAACATTACAAGGTAATGTTAAATTGACCTCCAAAATGGCTGATCAATTGAAATTCTCTCCTGCAGTGTAAGAGAATTTTTATTTTTCTATCAACACTTGGTATCATCCAGTATTTGAAAACACCAATCTGAGAGTATGAAACTGAGGTTCAGTCAGATACATGAAGAAATATGCCAAAGATTAATCAATAAATAAGTGCTGGTGTTACATAAAATAGACTGGATTTCCAAATATGGAAATATATAGGTTAATAGGTTGATTCTTTTTTTTTTTTTTTTTTAAATCCTTACCCAAGGACATTTTTCCATTTTTTGTTCAGATAAAGTGGGAGGGAGAGAGAGAGAGAGAGAAACATTGACATGAAAGAGACACATCGAGTGGCTGCCACCCGCACGACCCAACCAGGGCCTGGGGCAAACTGCAACCAAGGTACGTGCCCTTAGCAGGAACCAAACCCGGGTCTCTCTGGACCTCAGGCCGACATTCTAACCACTGAACAAACTGGCCAGGGAGGTTGATTATTTTTTTATAACAATGAGAATAGTTATAAAAAAATGAGAGTGAGATTTCTTAAGTAAAATAATGTTACGTAAGAACTTCCTTTGGGGGAAGTATTTCTGAAAATGTGATTTTATTTATTTTATTTTTAATTTATTGATTTTGAGAGAGAGAGAGAAATTTGTTGTTTTATTTACTTATACATTCATTGGTTGATTCTTGTGTTTTGTTTTGTTTTTTACATATGTTTTTATTGGTTTTCTAGAGAGAGGAAGGGAGAGAGAGAGAGAAACATCCATGAGAGAGAAACATTGATTGGCTGCTCCTGCATGCCCCCCAGTGGGGATCAAGCCCAAAACCCAGGCATGTGCTGTGACAGGGAACCAAACCGCCACCTCTCAGTCCATGGGATGATGCTCAATCCACTGAACCATGCCTCCTGGGCCATTGGTTGATTTTTGTATGTGCCCTGACCAGGGATTGAACGCACAATCTTGGCATATGGGATGACGCTCTAACCAATTGAGCTACATGGTCAGAGCCTAAAAAGTGTGATTTTAGATTAACTAGATCAGAATCACCTGGTAGTAGTGGTTTTCGTGTGTGAGGGGGAGGGGTGGGATGGTAGTAGGGGAGGGACTTAACAATTTTAGAAAACGCAGGGCCCATCTCTAGTTTAATTAATTTAGGATCTCTACAGTGGGGGATAGGACCGTAAATTTTTAACAAGACCTCCTAGTTTTATTTTATTTTTTACATAAACCCTAAAGTTTAAGAACTGCTTTAGGGATTCCCAAAATATTTCCCTATTCACATATAAACATACATAAAAATGGGACCAATACATTTATTAACATGGGGCCAGAGGCAGAAACTTAGTCCTACACATGTGTAAACACTCACTTCTTTTTGACTTTTTTCATCAAACTTCCTTTCTCTAAAAGTTTCTCTTACTATTTTTCTCTTACTTTTGTCCTCTTGTCTAACCTGCATGCGATATGAAATATCATCAGTACTCTGGCATCAATAACAGTAATTCTCTCCAAACTTCCTCTGCCTGGCTGACCCTTACTTCTTTAAAGAGGACTACAGCCCTGGCCGGTTTGGCTCAGCAGTTGGAGCGTCGGCCTGTGGTCCAGAGAGACCCGGGTTCGGTTCCCGCTAGGGGCGTGTACCTGGGTTGCAGTTTGCCCCCGGCCCTGGTTGGTCGTGTGGGTGGCAGCCTCTCGATGTGTCCCTTTCACGTCGATGTTTCTTGCTCTCTCTCCCTCCCACTCTATCTGACCAAAAAAATGGAAAAATGTCCTTGGGTGAGGATGAAAAAAAAAAGAGGACTACAAATGCAAAAAAGATATGCTCATATAGCAATACAATCAGTTAACTCATTTTTCTTTATAGAACTGTTGATAGCAATGATACCAATCTTGCGAGGGTCAAGATTTGGCTTCATTGGTTATAAAAAGTGAAGATTCATGGAGCTGGGGTTAGAGCTGTGAAAGATCCTCATGTTTTTATCATTTATATTCTTTTAAAATATACTTTCTATGAGATAGCTCATTTTAAGGAGGAAAACAGTATCTGAGCTAGGTGAAGAATTAGTAGAAACATTACCCAGATCCCCTTTTCCAAGGACATAGACTTTAGTGAGATCCTGTGTTAATATTAGGAATGAATAGTATAGACTCAAAAGAGCTATATACTGCCTACCTGCCCATACCTTATAAGGAGTTGTTTTGTTGTAGCTGAGAAGTTATTGCTTTCAATTAAGTAGCATAGCTAATTGTGTTTAGAATTTAGTAAATGTACTTCTTGTTTTTTCAGAGACACCAATTTACCAAATATTTAAAAATTCTTTAAGTCCAGCAGAAAACCCTTTTCTACATAATTTTTGTATAAAAAATGAGATCAAGAGAATGTGAAACATGAAGACTCTGGATTTTGCAGGAATCATCCTTAAACTGGGCTTTCAAAATTATGTGCATTTCCAAGTTATCTTAATTTTTACTTTATTTTATTTATTTTTTAATGTTTTTATTTTTTTAATTTTTTTTTTTATCCTCACCCGAGGACATTTTTGCATTTATCTTCAGAGCGGGAAAGAGAGCAGGGTGAAGAGAGAGAGAGAGAGAAACATCAATGTGAGAAAGACACATTCAGTGGTTGCTACCCCTACACAACCCCAACTGGGGCCGGGGACAAATTGCAACCGAGGTATGTGCCCTTAGTGGGGCCAATGCTCTAACCGCTGAGCCAAACAGGCCAGGGCACAAGTTATGTTAATTTTTATAGTTTTATTATTTGGTTATAAAATTAGATAATTACTATCAAAGGATCAATGTCATACTTCTGAAACAGATGTTTAACAAAATCTGAAAACATGTGGCACTTTGTCATGGTTTCAAGACAGGCTTTAAGTCCTATATTATTATATGTAGAAGTCCTTAGCTATTTGAAAGGTACAATAAGAGATTATTGTTCATATCAGTGTAATCAGTTGATACTCCCTGATCATATTTTTTCATTTTGCACATTGTCAGAACCCTGGACCATAATCTTATTCTTTGATTGACAGTAGCAACCAGGGAAAGAACACTTGTATTGTTTGGGTTAGTCACATCTGTTCAACTTGATTCAGTTGAGGGTATTTGCATATTCTTAAGTATGTCTTCTGAGAGAGCTTAAATCCTTCTCAAGTGCTTGATGCATTTTTGAAATTCATTCATAAGGTATCTACATGCACTAATAGTTCTGTATAATATTGCTGTGCATAATCTGACAGATAAGACCATGTTTTAAAACAAGGTATTCTTTAGGGATGCTACATTACATTTTTACTTGGTCTGCTGGCAGAAATTCAATTTTTTTTAAAAAAGGCTGTTTCAATGTTTTGATTAAATTAGTATATCCTAATTTTAGACAAGTTTGTCAGTCATAGGACAAATAAAGATTTATTAAATAATTCAAATGTCAATGGTAGTTTCTCCTGTCTTGGTTGGAAAATTGAGTAATTTTATAGAATACAAATGTAGAGCTTGAATAGATTTGTTTAGTCTCCTGAGGCTCAAGGTCATGTAGTTTGGAAATTAGGCTTTATTTTAGGTCTGAACTCTCAGACCAATAAACTCTAAGGAATGCTAGTATATGACTTCTGGTTTCCATTAATGATGGTATATGACCTCTAATTTACATTATTTACAAATTTTATTGTAAAGTTTCTCATATGATCTTATTAACTAGTGCCACCCCAATAAATTTACTTTTAAAAATAAAATAAATAAAATTTTTCCTTGCCATTAGAACACATAGCCTGGGATTATTATGTTTTATTCATTATAACATTTCTCCAGAATTGACACCTTGTCTTCTTCATACTTAATCATTATTTTGCTGTCCTGTTATCATTGTTCTCCTATGCTATTATTCTATAAAGAATAATTTTTAAACAAGATATTATATTAATGGAATGTTAAATACCTTTGATAGCAAATAGGTTTCATTTTGTGTTCTGTTTCTGATGAATTGGCAATAGCTGTGTGGAGAAGAATTTTGAAATCTGCTGGGGTTACTTAGTTGTGTCTGCCACGTGGCATAGGATCGGAGAAGCCAACCATTTCTTCCTTGATATATATGATCTTAGGAAAGAGAGAGAACTATAAACTGGAGTGATCAGAAAAGGCCCCAGGAAGAAATAAGGCTCATAGTACGGGATAGATAGAATCTAGTATTTGTAGGCACAATGAGGTAGAATGCCACCAAAGTGGGATGTTTTATAAAAAAATTGTAGGCATTCAGAAAGCTTAATTAGGTTAATTTAACCTAATATCATTACATTTAAATTATAATGTAAATAGGTTACATTAACTATAATCAAAGGAAGGAAAACAATTATTGAGAACTTTGATACCTAGCCCTGTGCTTTTCACAGGAATCCCAGAGACTTTGTTCTCATTTGCATTCCTTGCTTTTCCTTTCCTGAGTTATTGAGGGTTGTTCAAGTCTTCCCCTATTTCTGCCTGGCCAGCTCTCTCCAATTTTATATCTGCCTTAAATATATAAAAGTTGGATATAACCCCATCATGATTTTATTTCATTGTGTTATAGGAATTCATTGGAGAAGGAAGTCTCAATTGTTATTTAACCATATTATTAAAATAGTATTTAAAAATATTTGACTATAAAGTAAATAATTCCAAATTACATAATTATTTTTATCTTCCAGGAGTCCCCTTCTGGTCGAAGGAAAGCTCTTGCTACTAGCAGCATCAACATGAAACAGTATGCAAGCCCTATGCCAACTCAGACTGATGTCAAGTTGAAATTTAAGCCATTGTCTAAAAAAGTTGTATCTGCCACTCTCCAGTTTTCATTATCTTGCATTTTCCTCCGGGAAGGAAAAGCTACGTAAGTTTCTTTTGTCAAAAAAGCCGCTTCAGAGTGTGTTTTAAAACACTGTAGGTAAATAGCTTTTGACTCAGTAGATTGGTAGCAGTTGAGAACATCCTACCACATACCAATCATTCTTACCATTCTTTGTTTCAGAGGCTGAATTAAATGAACTCTTGTTATTTATAGCCTCTTTTGACTCTAGAGAATGAACAATCATATAAAAGTGATCACAGCAAGTTTCAAATGCTAAATTGTATATTATAGGATATCATACATGTTTGTTTTATATTTTAGTGTCTTCAGTATACGTGGTTGTATTCTGAAATACGGACAGTTCAATTTTTGGAGCTGTTTAATTCAGCTGAGGTGTGAGAGGAATCCAAAAGGAAAAGTTTAGGATAAGAGTGATGAAAAGAATTGAAGGAACATTTGTCAATTCATGTTCTTTGGCTCAGCCTTCCAAAAATTTTATATCAAGGTACAGTTAGACACACTTCGTTATAATAACAGTCCTTTCAAAAATCACTTCTAAAGCACTGAATAGGCCCTGGCCGGTTTGGCTCAGCAGTTAGAGCGTTGGCCTGCGGTCTGGAGAGACCCGGGTTCGGTTCCCCCTAAGGGCACGTACCTCGGTTGCAGTTTGTCCCCGGCCCTGGTTGGTCGTGCGGGTGGCGACCACTCAATGTGTCCCTTTCACATCGATGTTTCTCTCTCTCTCTGTCTCTCTCCCTCCCACTCTATCTGAACAAAATATCGAAAAATGTCCTCGGGTAAGGATAAAAAATAAATAAATAAATAAAGCACTGAATAGGCATTGCACAAAGATAATTTCTATACCCAGTTCTAGTCTCTTAAAAGACTTAATATTGTAACTGGATAAAACAAGGTGAACATACCTAGAACAGGTTAAAAAAAAAAGTAACATCCACCCTGGTTTTGCATATAGTTAAGTCACGTGTAAGTGCATGTTTTGGGTGTAGTGAAACGGTTAGTTCCTATTTGGAGTGGAGAATTCAGGGAAAGGAGAAATGTAAATTCTATGCCTAGACTTAAAAGGTGAAGGGAAGAAGGCAGCTATAAATATTGCAATCCAATCTGAATCACACTTCTGAATATATTTGACCTAGTGAAATGTGGTTACTATAATTGGCCATATCTACTTGACTGATTAGACTGAATACTCTGCATCAAAATGAGATGTTTGGCACTCATCTGCAGAGCTGCAAATGACTTGATAGATAACAGTAAGCCTCTTCTCTGAAAAGTTTGCTTCTAAGTTAGTGTAGCAGACAGACAGTGCAGAATGGAAGCAATTAGTCTTTCATTTCGACCTTAAATAGTAGAGTTAAATATTGAGGAATTAAAAATAAAATTCTTACCCGAAGTCCAAGCTTAAAATGAAAGGAAACAGAGGAAGAAGAGAGAAAACAAAATTAAAGAAGATCCTTTGAAGGTGGACTCCTTTCCACTGGGCAGAAACACCATTTAAAAGAATATGGGTAAGAGGAAATTCAGTCAAACCAGGTGTCTCTCAGTTTGAGTGAAGAATTCTCTCAAACACCCTAAATTCCCTCTCTCCTCCTCATTCCTTGCCTCCTTACCTTTCCCAAAGAAAAATGTTCAGGGTTAAAATATGAGGAAATTAAAGAGGTAAAATTAAATAGATTAACATTTTAAGAATAATGTCGTATCTTGAAATTATCCCCCATTGATAGGTGAGCAATTTGTAAGACATTCATACAATGTAACAACTGTTTTTGTTCATGCTTACTTTGTGTCACTAACTTATCTTAAAAGGGGGAAATGATTATAATTCTAAGCTATATGAGATAAGATGCAAATAATTTAAAAAACCAGTTTAGAGTGCCAAGTCATGTATTTTAGAAGAGTGAATATTAACAAGCACCACTTTACAAAAGAAACAGTATATATATTTTTTATTGTATTGTGCTAAGAACATGAGACACTGTTTTAATTTGGCTTTCTGAGTTTTGAGAAAGTATATGTGACTGAAATTTAGTTTGTATATAACATGTTAGAAATATGTTTCATCCACTGTAGTTTTCAATTTAAGGTGAAAATGACAGATTAGGAAAACTTAAATTATTTGATGTTTAGAGTATTTAATGTAAATTCTTTCTTTTCATTTTTGTTCATATTCTAATGTAAACTTTATAAATTTATATTTTAAATACTTCAATATAAAAACATTTTTACATTTTACCAACTATATGATATCTAACTTATAATCACCCATGTCATTTTCCATCTTGTAATTCTTAAAAAGGCTAGACTTTATCTTAAGATGCTTTTTATATTACATTAGTTCTTTTTTTTTTTTAGGGAGTTATAGCCCCTTTGAGAAAAATGCACCTTTAAACAAGATTAAAATACAATTTACAGGACCTTACTAGTGCTTTTTCCTCCAATTCACAAAACCAAAAGGGTTCATGGACTTCAGATTAAGAATTTCTATTTTAATTCCTTATGAAAATTTAAATATTTCAAAGTTTGGATCTCATCTGATTTGGCAACTATCTCACTGTTTTATGAAACAAGTTTTTGTTTCCAGGCTTCATGGTTAGGAAACCATACTTTAATCCCATAAAGAAAATTTTAGTCTTCCATATGTCTGTAACAGTAACACAGAGTTAAAGTAACTCCTAACCAGTTAGTTTTTAATCCTGTTTGCTTTTAACTAATTAAACATGTTGTTTAAAAATTAATAAATGAGTATTCAGGGTTTTCAATAGTATTTTACAACTGTTTAAGATGACTTATAAATGTACAGAAAAGGAATATATTAATATTTTCTTAAGAAACAGTTTTTTTTCAAGCAATATCATTTAATGAACTGTGTATTTTATTATAAATCATTGATATAGGGATGAAGACATGCAAAGTTTGGCTAGTTTGATGAGTATGAAGCAGGCTGACATTGGGAATTTAGATGACTTTGAAGAAGATAATGAAGATGATGATGAGAACCGAGTAAACCAAGAAGAAAAGGCAGCAAAAATTACAGGTTGGTTTTATGAGCATTAAGCTAAAAGGTTTTTGTTTGTATTTTGATAAAGTGGAAAAACTCATTCTTACTTCCCAGGAAAAAAACAATTTCACTAACAAGGTATTTTTTCTTTCTTAAGCCTTTATAATAAATACAATAAACCATTTAGCTCTCTGCAAACTTTGCATGCTGCAAATGGTAATAACAGGTTTCAGCAGTTCAAGATCAAGTCCAAGTTTAGTCAAAAATGCATAAAACTTATTACAACTACTAATTGTAGTATGAAGTGGCCTAAATATGTTCATACTTATTTTGTCAATGTATGAATGAATACTCTAAGTAAAGAAATGAGAAGATGCATTAGCCACCTTCGCCTACGCATGGACATTTTATCTTATATCTAGAAGCTTCCATGTAATTATTCATTATAGTTGGTTTGATCAAATGACTAAAATGTTAAGTGATTAGAACCTCTTTGTATTAATTGGTCAATAAATAAATACTTATTGATAATCTGGCTATCACACTTAAGGAATTTATGTTATACTTTTATAATTGGAGTGAAAATAAAGTGCTCAATATATATATATACTTCTTTCAGCCAATTAATCCCTCTAAATTTCTGGATTGATATTCCTTGACTTCTATCATTTATTCACTTCTTAGTGATTTCTCCAAATTCATTGGGTACTTTGTCATCCATCTCTTTGCTCTGCTCAACACTTACTATTATATGGGGGATTTTCATTGATTACATGAATGACCCATTTTACTCCTGAGCCAGAAGGTTCCTTGACTTACTCAGTTTTAGTGACTTTCACTTCTACACTACTTCTGGAAATCTGTTATAAGGAATTGATCAAACTTATATAGAAAGATAGATGTTTTTTCCTGTGCAAATTTTATACATTATTATTTTCCTAATTTATGTTTACTGTTTTGATTTCTTATTTAGCTCACAGGTATTTAGGAGAGTATGTTTTATTGTGGGCTTTGTTTATTTATTTTTAGTTTATTTCTGATTTAATAGCATTCATATAAGATTCTGGACTGTCAAATTTCAGTTTAAAAAAATATGAGGTTTGTTTCTTTGTAGTCTAGATATATGATCTGTTTTTCTAAATTTTCCATATGTATTTTTTTACATGTATATTCTGTTTGTTGGATTCAGCATCTAGCTATTAGACTAAATTTTAATTTATATTATTTAGTTACTTATATTATTATTCCTTTTGTTTATCTATGAAAGACAGACAACTTCAATGTTAATTTAGTTTATAAAAATGTATTCTTTTTTTTTAATCCTCACCCAAGGACATTTTTCCATTTTTTTGTTCAGATAGAGTGGGAGGGAGAGAGAAGAAGAGAGAGAGAGAAACATCGACATGAAAGGGACACATCAAGTGGTTGCCACCCACATGACCCAACCAGGGCCGGGGACAGACTGCACCCGAGGTACACGCCCTTAGCGGGAACCAAACCCAGGTCTCTCTGGACCACAGGCCGATGCTCTAACCGCTGAGAAAAACTGTCCAGGGCAATAAAAATGTATTCTTTTATAGCTTCACTATGGATTGTAATTTGATCAATTTACCCTATTCATGCCTCTTGCCTTGAAATTGTGCCTGATGTTGATATTTGTAACCCATACTTTCTTTATGTTTGTATTTCTTGGTGAGTTTTTTACTTTATTTTTAACCTAACTATATTAAGCATTCTCTTATAAATAGTATTTGGTTGATCTAACATTAGTATTTGAACCCTTTGATAGTTATATTTCTTTTTATCTTCACTTGAGGATATGTTTATTGAGTTGAGAGAGAGAGGAAGGAAGGGAGAAGAGAGAGAGAGACATGAAACATAAATCAGTTGCTTACCATATGTGCCCCACCTGGAGATTGAACCCAAAACCCAGGTATGTACCCTGATCAGGAATCAGCCCACAACATTTTGCTATACAGGACAACACTCCAACCAACTGAGCCACCTGGGCAGGGCTAGTTATATTTCTTGATAACTGACATACTTAATTTTGCTTACACTATTTTATGTATACTTGGGGGAGATTTAAAATTTTTTTTTTCCCACTCACCTATTACATTATGCCATTTTCAAATTTTCTTTATTTAAGCAGTTTTTAAAGGGGTAACTTAGAAATTAAACATCCTATTTTCATTTTAGAACACTATCCTCTATAATAAGTTAGATGGATAAATGAATGAACCTATATTTCTCTGCTAACATTAAAAATAAAACATAAGCCCTGGCCAGTTTGGCTCAGCAGTTACAGTGTCGGCCCAAGGACCGAAGTGTTGTTGTGGCTTTGATTCCTGGTCAAGGACACGTACCTGAGTTGCAGGTTCGATCCCCAGCCCGGGTTGGGATCATGTAGGAGGCAACCAATCAATGTGTCTCTTTCACAGCCATGTTTCTCTCTCCCTCCCTTCCTCCCTTTCACTCTATCTAAAAACCAATGGAAAAATATCCTTGGATGAGGATTAACAAAAAACTAACTAACTAAATAAAAATAAAATAAAACAGTGTGTTGACTCACCTCATGAGAGATTTGATATGATTCCCTCTTTTCTTTATTTGAACCCCTACCTCTAACCCCTTCTGCCTATTATTTTTATTTCAGTAACATTTTGTTTTTCCCCCCAAATACAAATGCTGACATTGGCACTACGTTTAAATGATGTCAGCAACAGTTGTACAGTTCTTTTTATTTGTTTATTAAAATTTTTTTTTTATTGACTTTAGAGAGAGAGAGGAAGAGAGGGAGAGGGAGAGAGAGATAGAAACATCGATGAGAGAGAATATCGATTGGCCGCCTTCTGCATGCCCCCACTGTGATTTGGCCCACAACCCAGGCATGTGCCCTGACCAGGAATTGAACCAGTGACCTCTTGGTGCATGGGTCGATGCTCAACCACTGGCCCACACTGGCCAGGCTGTACAGTTCATTTTAAAAGGCCATGTCTTTCCTGTCTTTGAGTTCTTTGTTTTATTTGGCTAGCTGGAGTACTTCAAGTTGGTGTTCTTCCTCTACCACCACCATTGACCTTTCTACCTGTCCTTCAAATTTTAATTCTGTTGCCACATAGTCTGAGAAACCTTTCATGCCCACTCCCTCTTCAGTTTGACCACTTCATCCTTTATGCTAATACTGTACCATTTATAAATGCAGGCATTTTTTTTTCCACAGCATGAGTTTTTATAATTTTAGTGGGATATTATTTGATATTTTTATTAGAGGATACATTTTGTTTTTGTAGATGGCTTTGAGTTAAAACTAAACCTCAGCCCAGCTGGTGTAGTTCATTGGTTGAATGTCGACCCGTGCACCAAGAGGTTGCCAGTTTGATTCCCAGTCAGGGCACATGCCCAGGTTGTGGACCCAATCCCCAGTGGGGGACATGCAGGAGGCGTCCACTTGATGTTCTCCCTCATCGATGTTTCTATCTCTGTCTCCCTCTCTCTTCCTCTCTTTCTAAAATCAATCAAGAAAAAAACAAACCACTAAATCACAGTTAGGCACCAGTACCATAAATAGTAATAAAAAACCACACATTTACATAGCTGTTTTTAGCTATATTGTATGGTTTTAATTATAGTAATGGGAAAAAAAGTGATAACAATATGTCACAAGTTCTGTGCCTGTATTGAAAAGAAAAGAAAGGGCATTACTAATTTAATGAAGGCATTTAATGATAATTAGATCTTACAGTTCAGTGTCTTAGTTCATTTGGCCTGCTATAACAAAATACAATAGACTGGATAGCTTATAATCACCAGAAATGTATTTCTCACAGTTCTGGAGGCTGGCAGTCTGAGATCAGGATGCTGGCATGATCATATGAGGCCCCTCTTCTGGGTCACAGATTCCTTAGTGTATTCCTTATATGGTGGAATGGGGAAGGGTTTTTGGGGGGGACTTTTCTGTAAGGGCATTAATCTTATTCATGAGGGCTCCACCCTCATGACCTAATCACCTCCCAAAGGCCCCATCTCCCAATACTATTGGGAATTAGGATTTCAACATATGAATTTGGTGGGGGGGATACAGACATTCATACCATAGCAATTGTAATTGCTTAAACATACAAATATACCTTGTTTTCTAAAATTTCTGCCAAAGGAGTGTCTTTCTTTTAGATAGTCTAAAATTCTCCAATCCTAATTGATGAAATTAGTTTAATGCAACTTGTGATGATCCAGAATTTCTTTGCCATGCTACTATTATTTATATATTTCTTTCCCCTATTTTATGAAATAGTACATTCTAATAATTTTTCCATCTCTAGCTTCTGGCACATTGTCTAGAACATATTGATAATTTTTTTTTTTTTTTGCATTTTTATCTTCAGATAGAGTGGGAGGGAGAGAGGGAGAAAGAGGGAGACAAATATCAATGTGAGAGAGACACATCGAGTGGCTGCCACTCATACAACCCCAACCGGGTCCAGGGACAAACTGCAACTGAGGCATGTGCCCTTAGCAGGAACCAAACCTGGGACTCTCTGGTCCATGGGCCAATGCTCTAACCACTGAGAAAACCAGCCAGGGCATAAAACATATTGATAATTTAATATATGTTGACTGAAAGGCCATAAATGAATCAGTTGGGCTTCCTTCTCTTATTGTAGCCCATATTGATCACTCTGGCTTATTATCTCATTGCTTTCATTTTGACCTTTAATCATGTACTACCTTACACAGGGTGGTGTAGTCCCATTTTATGGAAGGAATAGAGTCTGGAGTATACACATAATTAGAACCTTAAATAATTCAAGATTAGTTTTCCAAAAGTAATGAATGTAAAATATGTGTATTGAAGGAGCAAAGGTGGGTGGGGACCAAGAGTGATTAGATGCATGTTCTAAGTCAATAAATTCACAATTATTTTAACATAGTTTTGCTTTGATGTTGTATTTTTTCCCTCAGCATTTTTATTATATTTACAGAGTACAGTCACTTAAATTAATAGCACAGCATGTTATGGCAGTTGCTTGGCTTCCTTAGTCGCATTTTTTTAGCACATGTAAATTCCATTTCAAAGTTACTAACTTTCAGGAATATTTTTAAGCACCAGCACTATTCCTCTAAAAATGTTTGAGTAAAGTAGTTTTAAGATAATAAAAAATATTTTAACATTTAACAGCAGTAATATTAAAATAATAGTTGAAGAGTAAACAAAATGAATGTTTTATAAATGAATATTTATAAAAACATGGTACAAATAAAGTATGGTGGGTATTTTTATTTACCAGCTAACATGGCAATAACTTAAGCACAGCTTACAGTCACTCATCCTTTCAGCTTTGAAATTGTTGACACATAGTTTAAAGGAAGGAATCATTATTTTATATCTGCCTATATTACATCTTTATATTATAATATAAATACATAAAATACAATTACATTATATTAATAAATTTATATGGGTATATTATTATCAAACTAAGTCGCAAACTTCTTGCAGGAATAGATTGTTACAATTCTGTTGTGTATATCTTAGATTGACACCTAGAGGCTATTCATGTAGTCAGAGATTTCTTATGGAATATTGCTATAAGGCAATAGTAATTAACATAATATATCTTCTGAAATTATACTCTTTTTTAGAAGATAAAAAGTAAATTCATGGTGTCTATGCTTGGATTAATCAAAAGTCTCTACCTTTTTCTGTGTGAGACGATTCATTGCTAACTGGGAACAGTTGGGACTAGCTCTTAGTCAGGAACCTTTTCTTTTTAATCTTTATTGTTGAAAGTATCACAGATAGATGTTCCCCTCTTTTTTCCTGCAATTGACCCCCACACACACTCCCAGTCCCCACCTAGTCAGGAATCTTTTATTGATACTACATGTATAGAT
The DNA here is from genome assembly GCF_014108415.1 of Molossus molossus. Classification (NCBI taxonomy): domain Eukaryota; kingdom Metazoa; phylum Chordata; class Mammalia; order Chiroptera; family Molossidae; genus Molossus; species Molossus molossus. The sequence continues at coordinate 45,162,721 of NW_023425350.1, forward strand.
GCATTCTATAGAAATGCAGCACCAGTGAATGGGATGGGGAATTTTGAATTGCAGATACCAAGAGCCCATCTCACAGAGCCGGAATGGAAGTGGGAGATCTGGCAAAGTTAGAAACTCTCCAATATTTATTTAGGGTAAGAAAAAGGAAACAATTAATATTTTAAGTACCAATATGCATTTACTGAGGATTTGTATTAAGAATGCAAGGTTGGTTTAACCATATTAATAGAATAAAGGAGTAAAACCATACAATTATCTCAAATGAACATTTGACAAAATTCAATACCAAGTTTCTTAGCAAAGTTTTATTATACAAGTATTTCTTTATTTTGATAAAAGCATCTATGGAAAGCTACAGCTAATGTCATACTTAATGGTGAAACCTGAACACTTTCCTCCTAAGATTGGGAACAAGGCAAGAATATTTGCTCTCACTGCTTATATTCAGCATTATTCTGGAGATCTTAGTAGGGCACAGCACACAAGATCAATGTAGGAAAATTTGTGTTTTTATATATGAACAACTAACATTTGGAAAATGAAATTAACAGAACAACTTCATTTATAATAGAGGCTAAATATAACATAGCCTGCTTAGAAATAAATTCAACATAAGATGTTAAAAAACCTTTATATTGAAAACAATAATACATTACTGAAGGTAACTAAAGAATACCTTAGTAAATGGAGAGAGATTCTTTGTATATTAGAAGACTCAATATTGTTAAGATGTTGCTTCTACCCATATCCATCTTTAATTCAACTCAGTGCCATTCATAATCCTACGTTTTTAAAAAGTAGAAATTGGAAAGTTTATTCTAAAATACGTTTGGAAATGCAAAGGACCTGAATAACCAAAACAATCTTGAAGAACAGAATTGTTACTCTAACTCTACCTTATATCAAGATTTACTTAAAGCTGTAATAATCAAGATAGTGTGGTATTGGCATATGACAAACAGATTAATGGAACAAAACAGAGAGTCCTGAAAAACCAAGACTTATATGGTCAATTAATTTTCAACAAAAGTGCAGTATAATTCAGTGAAGTGAAGGAAGTCTTTTCAACAAGTGATGCTGAAACATCCAGATGTCCTTATGGAAAAAATTAGCCTCAATTCCTATCTCTCAGCATGCACAGATATTAATTCAAGGTAGGTTATAGACTGAAATATAAAAGCTAAAACTATAAAGCTTCTGAAAAAATGAAAAAGACAGTATGTTTGTGACTTGAGAGTAGACAAAGGGTTCTTACATTATACAAGATACAGGAAGTAATAACCATGAAAGAAGTTGATAAATTAGACTTTATCAAAATTAAAAACATATACTTATCAAAATAAACCACTAAGAAAATGTATGGGTATATCACAGACTAGAAGAGAAATTCACAAAGTATATATTTGATGTATATCTTGTATGCAGAATAGGATTTTCTGAATTTCCTATGACAGCAATAAAAAGATAGCCCACTTTTTTAATGGGCAAGGATTTGAACATGTGATTCACAAAGAGAGATATATCACTGGCCAATAAGCACATAAAAATGTTCTCAATATCACTTCTTATCAGGGAAAACCAAATTAAAATCACAGTGAGATATGATTCCACACTTACTAGAGTGGATAAAATTTAATACTGGCAATACTAAATGTTGACAAGGACGTGAACCAACTGGAACTTTTTTTTTTTTTTTAATCCTCACCTGAGGACATTTTTCCATTTTTTGTTCAGATAGAGTGGGAGGGAGAGAGGGGGAGAGAGAGAGAGAGAGAGAGAGAGAGAGAGAGAAGAGAGAGAAAGAGAAACATCAATGTGAAAGGGACACATCGAGTGGCTGCCACCCGCACGACCAGCCAGGGCCAGGGACAAACTGCAACCGAGGTATGTGCCCTTAGCAGGAACTGAACCCAGGTCTCTCTGGACCGCAGGCCGATGCTCTAACCGCTGAGCCAAACTGGCCAGGGCCCAACTGGAACTTTTATCCATTGTTAGTGGAGTGTATCACTTGGGAATTTCTTATAACACTAAATATTTTCCTACCCTCTGAGCCAGCATTTGTATTTCTTGACATTTATCCAAAAAGAAATGAAAACCTATGCTCATAAAAAGACTTGTAAAAATGGTCATAACATTTTAATTTATAATAGTCCCGAATTGGAACCAGCATCAACAAGAGAATGGCTAAAATGTAGTATATTCATGAATGGAATACTATTCAGCAATACAAATGAACTATTGATATGTTCAGCGATATGAATATATCTCAAAACCATTATGCTGATGAAAGAGGACTTACATAAAAGAGCATATACTGTGTGATTCCATTATGTGATGTTCTGGAAGAGGCAGAGCTAATCCTATGTGAAAAACATTAGAATGGTGATAGCTTATTGGGGATTGACTAAAAAGAGGCATGAGAGAACTTGGGGTGATGCAGTGTTCTGCATCACATTACATGGGTGTATATATTTGTCAAAATTCATGCAATTTAAGACCTGTGTGTTTCACCATATGTATGTAGTAAAATACTGGAGGGTAATATTAAAGTTACAGTTAATATGTTAGCTTATTAAGAAAAGGAATGAACCCAACCAGTGTGGCCCAGTGGATTGAGCATCTTCCCATGGACTGAAAGGTCCCAGTTCGATTTCTGGTCAGGGCACATGCCTGGGCTGTGGGCTCTATCCCAGCTGTGAGGCTTGGAGGAGGCAGCTAATTGATGTTTCTCTTGGACATTGATGTTTCTATCTCTCTCTCCCTTCCTCTCTCTCTAAAAAATCAATAAAACCATATTTTAAAAATAAGAAAAGGAATGATTTCAACTTTCTGATATACTGATGCAAAGCTTGGTAGCTAGTCTCCAAAGATTGTCCTCCAATGAACCATGCCTCTCAATATTCTTGCTCTTTGATAGTCCCCATCCTTTCATCTGGGCTGGCCCTGTAAATCACTTTTAACCAATAGAATGCAATGGAAGCAACTTTTTAACTTCTAAAATTAAGTCATAGAATGCCTTGTAGTTTCTACCTGGGTCCCTTATAGTGCATGGTCTGGGGAAAGCCTGCTAGCTGCCATGTAAGAAAATCTTAACTACCTGAGATTCTGTGCTGAGAGGAACCCCAAACTAACCAGTTGTTCCAGTCTTCTTACCAAACATGCAAGTGAAGAAGCAATTTTGGATGTCCAGCCCAGTTCTAACTTCCCATCTACCATCTTAGTGCAGTGAACAACCCATTGAATACAGTCAATACAAAACTGTAAGAGATAATTTGTTGTTTGAAGCCACCAAATTGTGGGGTAGCTTAACATTTCTAGAGATAAATAAAGCATAGATATATACATGTGTGCACAGATACATAGAAATAGATAGACATATAGATAAAAATACTATTTCTGTCATTTAAAAATAAGGTATATACCTTTATAAATGTAATGCCAAGTATTATGACTTGTATTTATTCATTAACAACAAACCTGAAGTACTAGCTATGCTACAAAACTGCTACTAGGTGTTAAAGATAAAAGGTGAACATGACATAGATGCACAGCTATTTAATTCCTTTTTTTTTTTATGTTAAGTATGTGAGGGGAATGTTTAAGGTCATTAGGCTGGAAATTCCCACTAGACATTTGGAAATTCAAGCCTAGTATTCACTACACATATCTGAGAATTGTTTGCATTTATGTGTTGGTTTAAGCCATGAGAATAGATGACTTCTTCAAGGAAGAGCAGATTTCAGGGGGAGAGGGGTGAGAAGGGACCAATGATGGGGTCCTAAGGAATAATAATATTTGAGAGTCAGAGGGAAGAATAGTTATCATTAAAGGAGACCAAGACAAAACTATGAAAGAAATAGGAGAACCAGGATATACTAGTGTCCTGGAAGGGGCAGAAACATTTCAAGAAGGGAATTGTTAGTTATGTTTATTCATGCAGAAGTCAAGTATGGTTAAGAGCTAAATGTGTCTGGTATATTTCCCAATTAGAATATACAGTGATTATTTAAGGGAGAGCAGTTTCAGTAAGGTAGATGGATAAAGATTAAAGATGGGGATAAAAGCAGATTGCGGTGAGTTGAAGAATAATAAATGGTAGGTAAGAGATTATAGATTTCTAAATTTTTAATATAGTATAAAGATTAAGACAGACTGATCAAGCTAGGAGGGGCTAATAGTTGAGAGAGAGACTTCGTTAAAATTTGAGAGCAACTTAATCATATTAATATACTGTTGAGCTTATTAATTAATTCAGAGGGAGGGATTGAAGATCCAGGGAGACACACTGGATGACTCTTCTGCCTAAAGCCCCTCCCTTCTCCATTACAGTCCACTATGAGATTGAAAATTACATTATTAAACCCATTAGTTGTATCCATAAATCAAATATTTATGCCTTGGCCAGTCTGCTCAGTTGATTGAGTATCGCCCTGTGCACCAGAAGGTCGCTGGTTTGATTCCTGGTCAGTATAGGAGTGGGAGAGAACAGATCATTAATGTTTCTCTCTCCCTCTCTCCCTTCCTCTCTCTCTAAAATCAATAACAACTTTTAAAAAATATATTTATGGGCTCAAACCTGTAAGAAAAGTAACATCTTTTGGATCTTGATTTCTGTCAGGAAGTTGAAATGGTATTGTCTTTTTTTAAAAAAATATTTTTATCGATACTTTAGAGAGAGGAAGGAAGAGAGGGATAAAAATATTGATCTGAGAGAGAGAGCGACATCCATCGGCTGCCTCCTACATGCCCCCTACTGGGGGTTGGGCCCACAACTTGGGCATGTAGCCTAACTGGGAATCGAACCAGACCTCTCAGTCCATGGGACAATGCTTAATCCATTGAGCCACACTGGCCCGGCAGAAATGTTACTGTCTTAAAATGAGATATATCTGTATTGAATTTTGTTGTACTTTGAAGAGAAGAATGAGGATCCTGCAGGATTTGCAGGTGTCTTACAGTTTCAGGCAATTTATTTATTTTTGTCTCTTAACTCAACTACAGACTTCCTAAAAGGAAAAAAAAACCACCCACTCTTTGTGCCACTGCCCCCATTCCCTCTTTTTTATTCAGTGTGATAATTTCTGGTGGTCAGTTTCTATCTTCTTTTGCCTTCCTAACAGTAAAGAAGAGTCTCAAATTACTTGGCCCGTTGCTTCTGTTGCCTGTCCCTAATTTAGTTTTCCTTCTCATTCTCACCAGTGTTGAAGCAAGTTTGGATTAACACACTGTTAGGATGACTAAATGTGGTCACTGTGGATTTATTGCTCAATTTGAGAAGCCTGTTTGTGCTATAACAGCATTATTAACATTTTCCAAACATGTAAATTTTTGGTGAAACAGCTTTAATAAGTAATAAAGTGTTATATAACTGTATTGGTCCAGGAAATTTTATTTATTTATTTATTTATTTATTTATTTATTTATTGTCAGAGTAGTATATTATTAGAAAAGCTTCCCACTTAAAAAAAAGTCTGGGAATAAATTTTTGTTGTAAATCTTCTTTTAATTTTCTTTTACATTTTATAAATGTAAAAAGCTTTGTAAGAAATTTGTAAGAAACAAAAAAATACCTTTTTAAAAGGAGAAATACATAACAAAATTACACCCACATATGAAACTGCCAATTAAATTATTTCCATGAGAAGTTTCACAGGTTGGTGTGCCCAAACCAAATACCCCCCATTGCCATCTAGAAACCACTATCCACATAGTCACCCAAGACAGAAGCCTGGCACTTATCCTTGATTCCTTTCCCCATACCTTGTGACAAATTAGCCATCAGATGTTCTTAATTTTTAATTAGCAGTATTTATTGTGTGCCTCTCTTCATGGAGTGTTGATGTCGAACTACTTATCTTTGCTTCCTATGCTGTTTTTTTCCCCAATGCCGCCACCGTTGCTGCTTCTGGAATGATGTTTCTAAATTATAGATTTGACCTTTCAGTGGATTCCCACAGCTGTCGAAGTAAAGTTAACATTTTTTTTTTTAATCCTCATAAGAGGATATTTTTTATTGATTTTTAGATAGAGTGGGAGGGGGAAGCGGGGGAGAGAGAGAGAGAGAGATTGATGTGAGAGATACACATTGATTGGTTGCCTCCCGCATGAACCTGACTGGGCCAGGGATTGAACCTACAAGGTACATGCCCTTGACTGGAAATGGAACTCAAGACTCTTTGGTCCGTAGGCCGATGCTCTAACCACTGAGCAAAACTGGCTAGGGCTAAAGTTCACATTCTTTAGTCACAAAACTTTCATAAGTTAGACCATTTGCTAGCCTCATTTTCTTCCATTCTTTTTATTCCTTGCATCTTAAACCCCAAAATAACTTGAAGCTCTTCAAATGTCATGTTCTCATTTGCAGTACCTTCCATTTTCTCTTTTAACAATACTGTCTATTTATCTCGTTTTAGCTCAGATTTGAGTAAGTTCAGGAGGCCTTCCTGACCTCAAAGCCTCTCTTCTAGTTTCACATAACCTATGAAGCATGTCTCAACCATAACATGCATCATATTTATCATACACTATGTATTCCTTTACTTGTCTGTCTCTCAAACATATACAGCCATGAGGGCAGGTACCGTTACCGGCATATAATAGGTAATTAATAAATGCTGTTTTATTTATTTTTATATAGGATCAAGTAGACTCCTTAGCAGCAGTAATATTACAAAATAGAAGGTTAGACCTACTGACTGCTGAAAAGGGAGGAATATGCCTCTTCATAAATGAGGAATGTTGCTTTTATGTTAATCAATCAGGAATAATTAGAGACATGGCCCAGAAGGTAAAGGAATGATTACAAAAGACAGTAATTATCGGAATCTTCGAATTCCTGGAGTAAGATATGGAACTGGGCATCTCATTAGCTGGTCTCTTAATGCTTTTTTAAAAATATTTTTATTAATTTATTTTTGTTACAGATGTTTTTCCTTTTTCCTCCCTCGACACCCTCCTCCCTATTCTGCCCCCACCCCCCTGCATTGTTGTCTATGTCCATTTGTTATGCATACATGCATATAAGTTCTTTGGTTCATCGCCTCCATCCCCTGCCCCCCTACCCTTATGTTTGTCAGTCTGAGCCATACTCCTTTCTGTGTCTCTGGGTCTGTTTCATTCATCAGCCCACCTTGTTCATTATGCTACTTAATAAATGTTTATTAGATAGATGATATTTCTTTGGAACTTGCTTCTTTTTATGATTTGGATTAACATTTATTTACATATCAAATAAAGGCAACGTTGGTATAGATTATTAAAATTACTTTTTTCCTGTTAATATGAATGAAAATTCTAGAAGCAGAAGTTCTAGGATTTAAGGAAGGATTTGTTTAAACTATGAAAAAATAGGAAAGTCTAGGATAGGAAGGAAAACTTATTGTTAAAACAAATGGAAAGAAGAGAGTACTTTGGGTTAGTTAATGAGGAAATGATCATCATTTTTTTAGATATTACCAAAAGCATGATAAGAAGGAGCATCTAAACATTCAGGAAAATTATAATGTACATAATTAGTCATGCAATAACATCATCTTGATTGTATTTAAATCAATGCCCATAATGTACCTAAAACTCTGTGGAATAGTATTAATCATTTGAATGTAAGGACCAAGTTTAATATTTCTTTAGTATTCCCTACAGTGCTCATTATAAAATATGTTTAAATAAATGATTGATTTCTACCTTCATTGAGATTATATCTAAGACTATAAAATAATTAAAATGTATAAAGAAAACTGCAACTCTTTGAGCATTATTTTTAAATGTTTTAACTAAGTAATTACACATCTGGGAATATAGTGCAAATAATGCTAGCATACATGATAAAATAACATCTCAGGATATTTATGAGAATTAATTCTGGTAACATATATAAAGTCCTTCTCACAGATCAATAAATATTAGCTGTTATTATTAATATTTTTTCGTATTTTCAATGTTAAAAACAAACCATTTGCAAATTTTTAAAAATATACAACTAGTAATAAAAAGGGAAAAAATCAGTTATGCATTGGTAATCACTTAACACTGATCTACTCCATTGTATTTTTCTAAAAATTACAAAGTTACAATCAATGACTAGTAGTAGGAGGTAGAGGATCTAACTTATGAATAAATTCTACCTACTGAGGAATGTGCTAGGTTAGTTTGAGTCAGAGTGGGGTTTAAGACTTGGTAGAAGAAAATGGAAGAAGACACTGTTCAGCTCAATTAAAATTCAGATGAAGAGTTTAACTGGTATTTTTTGTGGTTTACTTTGACTATTTCAAGCAATTTTATTCATACAAGATACATTTTCTCATTCCAACAAGGGAAATGAATAATTTTATCAACTTTTCATATGTATTTAGCTCAAAGATCTAAAAAATAACACAAATTTCTGACCATCTAATATTCTAGTAGTCATATATTATCTGTTTCAATATTTTTATCTTTATAGAAGGTAAATTCTACAAGGACAATACCATGTCTGTTTTTTTTTCATACTTGAAAAATAGTGCTAGACACAGCGTGGTAAGTAAGTATTTGTTAACTTGAACAGACCAATAACAACTAAGGAAATCGAAAATGTAATCAAGACTCTCCCAGCAAACAAAAACCCAGGCCCAGATGGCTTCACAGGGGAGTTTTACTGAATATTCAAAACAGAACTAACACCCATTTTTCTCAAACTATTTCAAAAAATTCAAGAAGAAGTAAGACTTCCAAAATCGTTTTATGAGGCCAGCATAATTCTAATTCCTAAACCAGAAAAAGACATTACAAAGAAAGAAAACTACAGGCCAATATCCCTGATGAACATAGACGCCAAAATCCTAAACAAAATACTAGCAAATCGGATCCAGCAACACATCAAAAAAATTATTCACCATGACCAAGTGGGATTCATCCCAGGGATGCAAGTCTGGTACAATATTCACAAATCAATAAATGTGATAACCACATAAATAAAATGAAGAATAAAAACCACATGATCGTATCAATAGATGCAGAAAAAGCCTTCAACAAAATCCAGCATCCATTTCTGATAAAAAACCCTCAGCAATATGGGAATAGAGGGATCATATCTTGACAAAATAAAGGCCATATATGAAAGACCTACAGCTAACATTATACTCAATGGGCAAAAACTAAAAGCATTTCCCTTAAGAACAGGAACAAGACAAGGATGCTCACTTTCGCCACTCTTATTTAACATAGTACTGGAAGTCTTAGCCACAGCAATCAGACAGGAAGAAAAAATAAAAGGGATCCAATTGGAAAGGAGGAAGTGAAACTGTCATTATTCGCAGATGACATGATATTATACGTAGAAAACCCCAAAGACTTCATCAAAAATTTACTAGACTTAATAAATGCATTTGGCAAAGTAGCAGGATACAAAATTAATGTCAAGAAGTTGACGGCATTCTTGTACACCAATGATGAACTCACAGAAAGAGAAACTAAGAAAAAAATCCCACTTACCATTGTGGGAAAAAAATTAAGATACCTAGGAATAAACTTAACCAAAGAAATAAAGGACCTATTTGCAGAAAACTACAGGTCATTGAAAAAAGAAATAGAGGAAGATATAAAAAAGTGGAAGCACATACCTTGTTCATGGATTGGAAGAATTAACATCATTAAAATGTCCATACTACCCAAAGCAATCTATAGATTCAATGCAATCCCTATCAAAATAGCAAAGACATACTTCACAGAACTAGAACAAATACTACAAAAGTTCATATGGAACCAAAAAGACCTCGAATAGCCACCGCAATCTTGGAAAAGAAGAACAAAGTAGGAGGGATCACATTACCAGATTTCAGGTTATACTACAAAGCCACTGTAATCAAAAAAGCCTGGTACTGGCACAAGAACAGGCATATAGACCAGTGGAACAGAACAGAGAATCCAGAAATGGACCCATTAATGTGCTCAATTAATATTTAACAAAGGTGGCAAGAGCATATAGTGGAGTAAAGACAGCCTCTTTAATAAATGGTGCTGGGAAAATTGGACAGCTACATGCAAAAAAATGAAACTGGACCATCAACTTACACCATATACAAGAATAAACTCAAAATGGATAAGAGACTTAAATGTGACTCATGAATCCATAAAAATCCTCGAAGAAAATGTAGGCAACAAAATTTCAGACATCATACGCAGCAGAATTTTCACTGATACGTCACCTAAGGCAGCAGAAACACAGGAGAAAATGGACACATGGAACTACATCAAACTCAAAAGCTCTGCCAGCAAAAGATACAATCATCAAAATGGAAAGGCAAGCCACTGTATGGGAGAGCATAATTGCCAGTGATATATCAGATAAGGGGTTAATTTCCAATATATAGAGAATGCTCATACAATTCAACAAAAGGAAGACAAAGAACCCAATTAAAATATGGGCAGAGGAACTAAATAGATACCTCTCCAAACAGGACATACAAATGGCTAAGAGACATATGAAGAAACGTTCAACATCACTAATCATCAGAGAGATGCAAATTAAAACAACAATGAGGTATCGCCTCACACCTGTCAGAATAGCCACCACCAACAAATCATCAAACAACAAGTGTTGGCGAGGGTGTGGAGAAAAGGGGACTCTAGTACACTGCTGGTGGGAATGCACACTGGTGCAGCCACTATGGAAAACAAATGGTGTTACCTCAAAAAATTAAAAATTGAATTGCCGTTTGACCCAGTGATCCCACTTCTAGGAATATACCCTAAGAAGCCTGAAACACCAATCAGAAAGAATATATATACCCCCATGTTCATAGCAGCACTATTTACAATAGCTAAGATCTGGAAACAGCCCAAATGTCCATCAGTAGACAAATGGGTAAAAAAGCTATGGTACGTACACACAATGGAGTACTATGCAGCTCTAAGAAAGAAAGATCTCTTATCCTTTGAGATGACATGGAGGGACCTGGAAAGTGTCATCCTAAGCAAAACAAGCCAAACAGATAATGACAAGTATCATATGACCTCACTTATCTGGGGAATATAATGAACATAACAGTCTGAGGAATGGGGTAGTCCCAGAGATGTGGAAGTGAGGTACAGACTGACAATCCCCAGAAGAGGGTGTGGTGGGGGAGAGATAAACCACAGAACTTATATGCATGCATGTGTGCATGAACAATGGACATGGACAACAAAGCGGGGGACAGGGCGGGGAGGGGAAGAGGGGAATCAGTGGGGAAAAAAGGAGAAACATCTATAGCAAAAATAATTAATTAAAAAAAATAAGTGTTGAACAACAAACGAATGGATGGAGGCAACCTTATTACATTATGTATTCTGTGAATTGATTCAAATAAAATTTATAATGTATAGTTAGATTTACAGTGTTAAAGGACAATATATATTTTTTTATCCTCACCCAAGGACATTTTTGCATTTATCTTCAGATAGAGCAGGAGGGAGAGAGAGAGAGAGAGAGAGAAACATCGATGGGAGAAAGACATATCAACTGGTTGCCACCCACACGAGCCCAACCAGACCAGGAACAAACTGCAACCAAGGTATGTGCCCTTAGTGGAAACTGAACCCAGAACTCTTCGGTCCTTGGGCTGACACTCTAACCACTGAGCAAAATTGGCCAGGGCCAGAACAACATTTTTGATGCTAAATTTATAACTGTTTTCTATCTCTAACCATTTTCTTTCTTTCCCATTGAATGATCTGGACCTGTTTGGTTTGTCCTAATTAGCTAAGTTATTCCCAGGTTTTAACTTTGGGAACACCAAACATCAACTAGAATACTCTAGTAAGCTTTTATTATTTTTTCGTAGCTAATTTTCATGCATTGAATCATAGTTTCATAAATGAGAGTTGTCTAAAATATATATACCTCATGTAAAAATTTTGTTCACATACAAAATGAATTTTTATTTTAAGATCTATCTTTTTTTGTTCTGTCTCTTATTGGATAAATTATAAGGCTTCCTGAAGCAGATACTCAAGAGTTTTCTTGAAAGACAAATTTTGTAGAAAACAGGAGTAGAAAGTAGTAGCTATTACCTGTATTTCTTATTTTGTGCTGATTTTAAAAATCTAGAACATGGATAAGTGTTTATTATATTCATGATTTATGTAGATGTAATCTTAAAACCTTTAGTTTAAATTTAGAATATTATAAACAAATAGTACATTGTGTTATCAGTGGATATTTTTTATTCTGTTTTTACCATATACGTTTAAAGCACTATTTGACAAATGCAAATTGTGGTTGCTGAAAGCCAATGTCAGCCACTTGGGTTATTATGTTTGTTTTGTGTTTATTAACATAGTTATCTTACTAATATAAGTTTAACAATAAAATGTTTTCTATCTTAAAATGTTACAACATAACTTTAAGTTAAATACATCTGTTATAATTCATCAAAATAACATTCTCTGAATGTATTCTCTTTATTAACCAAACATCCTTTTCTTTGTCTTTTTGAGTAACAGCATGCTTCTATGGCTCTTTAATTAAATGACCTTACCTTACATTTGTCTCGACTGGCTTCTGTTTACAGAAATTGTAAACCAATTGAATGCTCTGAGCAGCTTAGATGAAGATCAAGATGACTGCATAAAGCAAGCAAATATGCCTTCAGCTAAATCAGCCAGTTCCTCTGAAGGTCTAAGAGCTTTCTTCCTTTCTTTCTGCTGCCTATTGCCTGTATTTACTGTGACCTGCTACCTCTTGACTTCTGTCTGTACTTAGCTGTCAGTTTTGTCTTTGTGCTTTTCCTTGGATCTTTTCTTTGGTAATTTGTAGTACACCAACAGGCAGCAACATAACAGAACTTACCATCTTTAGCAAAGCTTTATATCAGGATTCGTTAGGCATTGATTTTAAAACATCTTATAAGATAATAATTGGTCATGTAACATGGCAATATTTCTTCAGTTAGTGTATATATTGTGATTATATTGTTTTTAAAAATATTTCTTAGATTAAATCCATTTGAATTATTTATATTTAGGAGTGAAGAATGTTTTACTAAAAATTTATGTTAGTACTTTTTCATTAGATTAAATTAAATTCAGATACAAGTCTCTCTAGTTCATTATCTGATGATTTTCAAATTAATATGTATATGTTTGTTTTGTTTTATATGAAAAAGTTGGTATGCTACAAAATACTTCAAGGGCATTCTGCCACTGGTAAAAGGCTATATCCTATTATTTGCAGGTATTATTAATGTGAATTTTTATAATTTGAAAATTTCATGGAAGATCGAAATTATGCTTTACTATAACCATACTGAACTAACACACATGTTTATTTTCAGAGCTTATCAACAAACTTAACTTTTTGGATGAAGCAGAAAAGGACTTGGCCACTGTGAATTTAAATCCATTTGGTGATCCTGATGTAGCAGAATTAAATCCATTTGGCGATCCCGACTTGGAAGGTAGCAAATTTTTTTTCTATACTTTTGAAGTCTTTACATAGTCAGATCTCTTGAACTGTAATGGCAGGAAGAGATTTTTAAAAAGACTCATAAAATAATTTTTGTCCCTAAAAGCAGGTACTCAAGAGTTCCCTTAAAAGACAAATTTCTGCCCTGGCCAGTTTGCCTCAGCAGTTAGAGCGTTGGCCTGTCAACCAGAGAGTCCCAGGTTTGGTTCCTGCTTAAGGGCACGTATCTCCGTTGCAGTTTGTCCCCAGCCCCAGTCATTTGGGTGGCAACCAGTCAATGTGTGTCTCTCACATCAGTGTTTTTCTCTCTCTCTTCCTTCCTTTCTCCCTCTTGCTCTATCTGAAGATAAATGCAAAAAAATGTTCTCTGGTGAGGATAAAAAAAAAAGACAAAATTCTTAGAAAACAGGAATAGAAAATAGTAGCTATTGCCTTTTTTTCTTATTTTGTGCTGATTTTTAAAATGAACATGAACAAGTATTTTACCTACCAGGCATACAGTAAAGTCTCATTAGTTTGGCCAACCAAGAAAGGTCAGGTTGTGGCGGATACTGATATTGAAGTGGCAGGTGATTTTTCTTCCTCTAGACAACTCTTTCACCCTCACCCTCAGAGAATTTGATGAGTCCCTCTCCCTCTTATTCCATGTCCCTGGTTGAGAATTATAGTCAGTGGTGAGAGTTAAGTTGTGCATGTGAATAACGGAGCAGAAGGAAGATTAAGAATCATTGTTATACGTACAACATAATTGGAAGTAATAAACCCAGGTATTTTTTCCCTGGGTCATTTTTCTTATCAAGTAGTTTTGACCTTTTTTTTTTTTTTTAAATCCTTACCCGAGGGTATTTTTCTATTTATCTTCAGATAGAATGGGAGGGAGGGAAAGAAAGAAACATCTACACAAAAGAGATGCATTGACTGGCTGCCTCCCAGACCCAGACTAGGTCCGGGAATGAACCACAACCAAGGTATGTGCTCTTGACTACCCTTGATCGGAATAACTCTCAATTCATTAGTCCTGAGACCGATGCTCTAACCACTGAGAACAACTGCCCAGGCTAGTTTTGACCTCTTAAAGCCTAGATAAGAGCTATTTAATAAGTGAGACTTCTGTTTAATTAAATTCTGTTTGCATAAAGTAAATGCAAGAATGATTAGTCACTGTTTACATCTTCCAGACTGCTGTTTTCTTTTTAAATATGTTTTTATTGACTTTAGAGAGAGAGGAAAGGAGAGGGAGAGAGTGACAGAAACATCAGTGAGAGAGAGAGACATCAACATCAGTTGGCTGCCTCCTGCACGCCTCTTACTGGGGATGGAGCCTGCAATCCGGGCATGCTCCCTGACCAGGAATCAAACTGGCAACCTCTTGGTGCATGGGTCAACTTTCAACCACTGAATCTTATCAGCTGGCCATAGACTGCTCTTATGAAAACTTCATGAGCTTTAAAGAATTTAACTGCCACCTGTCATGGTGAAAATGAGGTTCTAACTTCAGGATTCACTCTGTTAGAGCAATACTATTTCATAAACCACTTCTCTTTCTCTTCCTTTACTTTCTCCCTTCTTATCAGATTCTAAATTAGTAAGTTTAAATTAATGAGATTTTATTTTGTTTGTGAGCTAATTATATTAAGAACATATTTTAAATCTTAACAGTTACAATAAATTTTAGAGGTAATCTAGCTCAGCTACCTATTTTCATAGATTAGGAAGCTGAGGCCCAGAGAAATTAAGTGATTTGAACAAGAACTTTAGGTAAATGGAGATGGAGTTGGAGATAAGATTCTTAATCAAGTGTCTTCCTTTGACCGTATAGCTTCTTCTTGATGTGTATTACATACATCTGAGTATATTGAGTTTTAAAAATATTACCAAAATATTTTAAGACATCAGTATTTGAGCTTTTCATTTCAGAATAAAATAAGTACTTTTTTTATATATATGTAGGTCTGTTTTCTGAGGAGTAGCAGATATCATATAGTACTGTATTTCTACACAGGAGAGGTTAGCCAACCTTACTCAGAATCTTTCCTCATGCCTGTAGGGCTAAGAAAAAATGTGACAACCAGTATTCTCTTTAAATATATATCCCTTAGAGTTTTTGGAATAAGTATTTTCTACTAGGAGAACATTTATTTTTAACTTGTATCTTCTAGTAAAAAAAGTATTTGAGGAAGATAAAAACATGTTACAGTTGTTAAGATGGATTATTATTTGCTTTTACAGCTTCAGTTCTCTTACATTCATGGTATTCTGTGCTTCAGTGACCCTTTTAGAAAGTTACTAAGTGTATTTATTAGTTTTTATATGAAATAATCTTATCTTAAACCCTCTTTTTTTTTTTTTTTTACCAGTTCTGTCATTTCCAAGTCTTGCTTTATAGCTTGAATACTTTCTTTCTTTTGGTTTTGTAACTGATTAATTTGCTTGGATCAATTTTTACAATCCTCTTTCTGTGAGTGAAAATTAAAATTTTATTTCCATTGACTAGTTTTTTTAAACACTTCTGACCTGATATTTGTTAATAAAAAAAATTGAGTAGGCAGAAATTTTGCAACCTTTCTTTCCCTACTGAGAAAAGAAAATATTTTATTTAGATTATTATAAATATTCTAGTGGTGTTAAGTTTTTAATATTATCCTGGTTCCTTGTATCCTGTTACAAAAGATACACTGTTATTGAGTCTCTTCTCTAGCATAGACTGTATTTAAATTCATTTTTAGTATTGATTTGTTATAACTTTATGCATTCTCTTTCATACTTTATAATTGCTTCCTTATGGTATATAGAATTTTAATTCATAATTTTTTTCAGTATAAAGAAAGACTAAGTGTTCTGGGCTAATGTCTAAAGTAGAGGTAAAAGTAGTTTGACTTTAAAATGTAAAAGTCATAAATATATATAAATCATGAGACCTATATATATCTGTAATAATCAGGTTAAATTATTTGAAATTTCCCTTATGAAACAATTGTTTTTCTTGAGAATTTCAATAACCAGTTTTCTGCCTCTTCCCAGAATATTTTGTTAGAGTTGCAAGGCATAATTAAAATTACTTTTAAGCCATGCTATTATTATTTGCTCTCTGAAACTTTTCTTCAGGTGGGGAATGTATTTATTTTTATCAGCAAAATCATGATCAAATTTTGGACAATTTTATTAGAAATTCTATTTTGTTTTAAAATATTAATAAACATAAAAGAAGAAAAGGCTGGTTCTAAGTACTTCACAAGTTGGAGGACATGATACTGCTGGTAATGCTTTTTGTGCTGTGAAGCAGAGTTTTGTTTTTAAGAGTACCTTTGTTTTCAAATTCAAAATAATAAAATTTAGAAGAATTTGGTATAACATGTCTGTCAGCTTATTGGTATGATTTTAATACAGTGCTTTCAACTTGAAAATTCTTGTTTTTTTCTTTGCATTATTAAATAGGATATTGATTGGATCCAAGTTATTTTGAAAAAATTCAAACATCTTTTTAAATGATCTAAAGATTTAAGGTCTTGTAGGATACAAAAACCTGCTCTTTGAAGATTTTGCAAGAACAAATTCAGTGATTTATGGGTATATTTTCTATACATCCCAGAATGAATTTTCAGATCCCTAAGTGGATTTTACTTGTGTAACTTACCAAAGACCATTTCAAAATTTAATTCATTTTACGGTTTTTTTAAAGCAGATATTTATTATGTATCAGTTTGAGATGGCAAGTTAGTTCATTGAAATAAAATAGGCAATAATAGAATGTTGTACTTCTAAAAAGATTAAAATTTCCAAAATTGTCATGTCATAGTGCTAATATTGTTAGAGACTCCAAAGGCACTCCAAAGATGCCATTTTGGGGAGTACCATGCCTGGAAAAGTAGACAAAGATCTTAGATATCACTAATTCTGAATTTAGCCTCTGTAATAAAATATAATAGTGCTTTGACTCAGCTCCATAGAGTTGCTTGATTTAATATTGAGTATTTTTGAAAACACTAAAAATGTTTTAAAAATCAGAGAAAATTAATTGGATTTACTTATCTGTTGCTATTATTTTATAGAACCAACCACTGAAACAGTATCACCTAAAAAACCAGAAGAACCTTTTTATAATAACAGCTATAATCCCTTCAGAGATGAACAGACTCCACAGTATTTAAACCCATTCGATGAAACAGAAACCTTTGTAACTATAAAGGATTCTCCTCCCCAGTCTACAAAAAGAAAAAATGTAAGACCTGTGGACATGAGCAAGTACCTCTATGCTGATAGTTCTAAAACTGAAGAAGAAGAGTTGGATGAGTAAGTACATTTCATTTTGCATCATCATAGGTCAGTCTTTATATTAACTACAGGGATCCTCTGTAATATACTTCTAGTTGGGTTAAAATGAGGTCTGTTGCAATATTGAGATAGTTTACAAGTTAGTATCTATCCCATCCCCATCTGAATTTTTGTAAATTTTACCCTTAATCTCCCATCCTTCTCCATGTGCTTGTATACTCTAAACTAACCAACGAGGGAATATGTTCCTGGAATCTCTGGTTAGAATTTCTATAGTGTCTTCTCATAAGAACTATGCTATAAATGGTATTTGGGTATTTTTAATTGATTACTGTATACATCACGCTTCAGTTGTGTTATAAGTCTTTCATGGGAACCAAATAATTATTTTATTTTTTTAATCCTCACCTGAGAATATTTTTTTCATTTATTTTCAGATAGAGTAGGAAATAGAAACATCGACATGAGAGGGACACATTAACTGGTTGCCTCCCGCATGACCCTGACCAGGGCTGGGGACCGAACTGCAACCAAGGTACATGCCCTTGACCAGAATCAAACCCGCAACTCTTTGGTCCGAGAGCCAGTGCTCTAACTGCTGAGCCAAACTAGCCAGGGCAGGAACCAAATAATTATTTATGATATTGATTTGATGAGAAGACTTGTTCAGATGCCAAAGAATGAGACTGTAACATTTATAAATTAGGAATTGTCATTTGTGTTATTTATTCTTACCCAAATGAAAGGTTTACAAGTTCAGTATAGTCAGTGTGATTAGGGCTTCCATTTTACTCAAATCTAGGGTGGTCATAGGAGAACGAGGTATTCACATTGTGTTCTGAAGTTATACAGTGTAATACCTGTGTGACTACAGTCTGTGGCCCTGGGTGTATTAAAAAGCAGAAAGCAAAACTTCTACTTGCAGCCATGTTAAAAAAGAAGCTCTTCAGGTAGGGAGAAAGTGACACTACGTGGAGATTTGGCTCTGCAAAGGAATGCAGAGTACCAGAAATGACGAAAATATTAGTATATATAAAATACTTCCTATTTTTAAAATTTCTCTAAAATATAACTGACTTTAAAGTTTAAATAAAAATATATTCTGTGTTTTATAACACGTATAGAAAATGACAATCTTAAAAATGACAATTATGACAATTTAGCATAGAAGTTGAGAGTGGGAAATTGAAGAGTGATGTTTTAAGCTTCTTCAGCATAATGTTACTTGAAGATATCCTAATATTTTTACAGATGACATAGTTGTTTATGTAGAAAGTCATAAGGAATCTTCAGAAAGTTTACTAGAACCAAAGAGTAAATTTGGCAACATTACAGGATAATTGATTAATATACAAATTTAATTATATTTTTCTATAGTACAATGGAATGTCAGAAATAGAGATTTTTTAAAAATTTAATTAATTAATTTATTTTTGTTACTAGAGTTTTGTTTTGTTTTTTGTACGTGCCCCAAGTGGGAACCGAACCCAGGACTCTCTGGTCTGCAGGCCGACGCTCCAACCGCTGAGTCAAACCAGCCAGGGCAGAAATAGAGAATTTTTAAACACCATATACAAAAGTATAAAATAAAGCCCTGAGGGATAAATTTGAAGAAAGGTATAATTGTATGCTGAAAGCAACAAAGCATTGCTGAGAGCAAATAAAGAGAGAAATCAAATGGACAGAAATACTATGGGTGTGGATTCAAATTGATCTATTCATTCAGTACTATCCAAATCAAAATTTTGATGTACTTTTTTGTAAAAGTTGGTAAGCTAATTCTAAAATATATATAGAAATGCAAGGGATCTAGAAGCGTCAGAACAATTTGAAAAAGAACAAACTTGGAGGACTTGAACTACTCCATTTCAAGACTCATTAACCAAGACATTGTGGTATTACTTAAAAGTAGGCATATAGGTGAAAGGAAAAAAAATGAAAAAGTCCTGAAATAAATCTACACTTATACTGCCAATGGATTTTTGACAAAGCTAGCAAGGGAAGTTGGTTATTAAATGATAATCTTGACAACAAATGGTGCTAGAATAAGTAGATTTCCATATCAAGCCCCTACTCCTCCCACACACACACAAACTACAATCCTCATATCACACCATATAAAAAATTTAACTAAAAATATATACACCTAAAAGTAAGAACTAAAACATTGGGCCCTGGCTGGTTTGGCTCAGCGGTTAGAGCGTCGGCCTGCGGTACGGAGAGACCCGGGTTCAGTTCCTGCTAAGGGCACGTACCTCGGTTGCAGTTTGTCCCCGGCCCTGGTTGGTCGTGCGGGTGGCAGCCACTCGATGTGTCCCTTCACATCGATGTTTCTCTCTCTCTCTCTTCCTCTCTCTCCCTCCCGCTCTGTCTGAACAAAGAATGCAAAAATGTCCTCGGGTGAGGATTAAAAAAAAACAACAACAAAAAAGAACTAAAACATTGGAACTTCTAGAAGAAAGCATAGGTGAAAATCTTAGTGATTTTGGATTAGGATGCAAAAAGCACAAAAAAAGGAAAAATTGTTAGACACCAGCAAAATGAAAAACTTATTCTTTAAATAAAAAAAAGAAAGACACTTAGGAAAATGAGAAGGCATGTCATGGTTTGGCAGAAATTCTTTGTAAAACACATATCTGTCAAAAAACCTCTGTCAAGAGGTTGTAAGTAATTTTTTAGCCCAATAATAAGACAAACATTTTTTTAAAGAGGGAAAGATTTGAAAAGAAATTTCACAAAAGAAAATATAAGAATAGTCCGTGTGCATACAAAACATGCTCAACATCTTATTCATCAAGGGAATGCAAATTAAAACCAAGTAAGATACCACTACATACCCACTTGAATTGCTAAAATTTAAGAGAATGGCTATATCAAATACTGTCAAGGATGTAGAGCCACTGAAACTCTCATAGAATTCTCAAGAGAGTTCTAAATGGTAGAATCATTTTATTTTATTTTTAATTAAATTTACTGGGGTAACATTGGTTAATAAAATTACCCAGGTTTCAAGTGTACAATTCTGTAATACATCATCTGTATATTGCATGTGTGTCTGCCACCCAAAGTAAGATCTCCTTCCATCACCTTATATTTGATCACTTTTACCCTTTACTACCACCCCACATCCCCCTTTCCTTTTAATAACCACTTTATTGTTTGAGTTTTTGTCTTGTTTGTTCATTTGTTGTTTTTAGTTTTATATTTCACGTATAAGTAAAATTACATGATTTTAATTTTTTCTGTTTGACTTTGCTAGCATAACATTTTCAAGATCCATCCATGTTGTTGCAAATGGCAGTATTTCATCTTTTCTTATAGCTGAATAGTATTCTGTACCAAATCTTCTTTATCCAGTCATCTGTCAAAGGACACTTAAGTGTGATACAACCATTTTAGAAAACAATTTTGGCAGTTTCTTAAAATGTTAAACTTATACCTATCATTTGACCCAGACATTCCATTCTAGGTACTATTCACCTAAGAGGAATGAAAGCATATGTCCACAGAAAGATTTGTACATGAATAGTTTAACACGTTTACTTATCACAATAGCAAAATATGAGAATAACTCCAATGTTCATCAGTAGGAAAATGGATAAACAAATTGTGTTATATCCATACAATGGAATACTACTCAGTAATAAAGAAGAAATAAATGATTTTTCAGAATTTTATTTTTCAAATACAGTTGGCATTCAATGTTAATCTACATTAGTTTCATGTGTATAGCATAGTGGTTAGACAGTTATATAGTTAACAAAGTGATTCCTCCACTTGGCACATACATAGTTATCACAATATTATTGACTATATTTCTTATGCTATACTTCATGTCCAGTAACTATTTTATAACTACCAGTCTGTACTTCTTAATCTCTTTACCTTTTTCACCCAGCTCCTCAACTCCCCTCTCATCTGGCAACCCTCAGTTTATTCTCTGTAACTATGAATTTGTTTTTGTGTTGTTTATTTGTTTTATTCTTAAGATTCCATATATAAGTGAAATTGTGCTATTTGTCTTTCTCTGTTTGACTTATTCACTTAGCATAATACCCTCTAGGTCCATCCACACTCTGATAAATTGTTAAATTTCATTTTTTTTTTATGGCCAAGTAATATTCCATTGTATCATCACTTTTTTTTCAATTTTTATTGATTTTTGTTACATATGTTTCTCCTTTTTCCCCCCAGACACCCTCCTCCCCATTTCGCCCCCCCCCCACCTCCTTAGTATTGTTGTCTATGTCTGTTGTTTACGCATACACACATATAAATTCTTTGGTTTATCTTATTCATCTCTCTTGACCCCCCCCCTTCTCTGATGTCTGTCATTCTGAACCATACTCCTTTCTGTCTCTGGGTCTGTTTTGTTCATTAGTTTATTTTGTTCATTGTATTCCACAAATAAGTGAGATCATGTGGCATTTGTCTTTCTCTGAATGGCTTATTTTGCTTAACATAATGCTCCCTAGGTCCCTCCATGTCTTCTTCAAGGAAAAGAGATCTTTCTTACACCTGCATAGTATTCCATTGTGTATAAGTACCACAGCTTTTTTATCCACTCATCTATTGATGGACACTTGGGCTGTTTCCAGATGTTAGCAATTGTAAATAGTGCTGTTATGAACATAGGGGTACATATATTCTTTCCGATTGGTGTTTCAGGCTTCTTAGGATAAATTCCTAGAAGTGGGATCACTGGTTCAAATGGCAGTTCAATTTTTAATTTTTTTAGGAAACACCATATTGTTTTCCATAGTGTCTGCACCAGTCTGCATTCCCACCAGCAGTATACTAGAGTCCCCTTTTCTCCACACCCTCACCAGCATTTGTTGTTTGATGATAACAGCCATTCTGACAGGTGAGAAGTAATACCTTATTGTTTTAATTTGCATCTCTCTGCTGATTAGTGACGTTGAGTCATTTCTTCATATGTCTCTTAGCCATTTGTATATCCTTTTTGGAGAGGTGTCTATTTAGGTAGGTCCTCAGCCCATTTTTTATTTGAGTTCTTTGTCTTCCTTTTGTTGAGTTGTATGAGCACTCCATATATTTTGGAAATTAACCCCTTATCTGATGTATCGTTGCCAATTATGCTCTCCCATATAGTGGGTTCTCTTTCCATTTTGATGGTTGTTTCTTTTGCTGTGCAGAAGCTTTTTAGTTTGATGTAGTCCCATATGTTCATTTTTTTCTTTGTTTCTTTTGCCTTAGGCATTGTCTCAGTGAAAATTCCACTGTGTCTGATGTCTGAAATTTTGTTGCCTACATTTTCTTCTAAGATTTTTATGGATTCGCCAGTCACATTTAAGTCTTTTATCCATTTTGAGTTTATTCTTGTGTATGGTGTAAGTTGGTGGTCTAGTTTCTTTTCTTTTCTTTTTTTTTTTTTTGCATGTAGCTGTCCAATTTTCCCAGCACCATTTATTGAAGAGGCTGTCTTTACTCCATTGTATACTCTTGCCTTCTTTGTCAAATATTAATTGAGCATAATGTCTTGTGTCAATTCTCAGGTTCTCTGTTCTGTTCAATTGATCTGTATGTCTGTTCTTGTGCCAGTACCAGGCTGTTTTGAATACCCTGGCTTTGTCATATAACCTGATATCTGGTAATATGATCTCTCCTACTTTTTCAAGATTGCTGTAGATATTCAGGGTCTTTTTTGGTTCCATATGAACTTTTGAAGTATTTGTTCTAGTTCTGTGAAATATGTCCTTGGTATTTTGATGGGGGTTGCATTAAATCTATAGATTGCTTTGAGTAGTATAGACATTTTAATGATGTTAATTCTTCCAATCTGTGAACAAGGTATGTGCTTCTATTTTTGTTATATCTTTCTCTATTTCTTTTTCAATATCCTATAGTTTTCTGCAATTAGGTCCTTTACTTCTTTGGTTAGGTTTATTCCTAGGTATCTTATTTTTTTTGCCGCAATGGTAAAAGAGATTATTTTTTTAGTTTCTCTTTCTGTGAGTTTATTATTGGTATATAAGAATGCCGTCAATTTCTTGATGCTAATTTTTATCCTGCTACTTTGCCAAATTCATTTATGAAATCTAGCTTTTTGATAGAGTCTTTAGGGTTTTCTGTGTATAATATCATGTCATCTGCGAAGAATGACAGTTTCACTTCCTCATTTCCAATTTGGATCCCTTTTATTTTTTCTTCCTGTCTGATTGCTGTGGCTAAGACTTCCAGTACTATGTTAAATATGAGTGGCAAAAGTGGGCATCCCTGTCTTGTTCCTGTTCTTAAGAAAAATGCTTTTAGTTTTTGCCTATTGAGTATGATGTTGGCTGTAGGTTTTTCATATATGGCCTTTATTATGTCGAGATATCCCTGTGTTCCCACATTGCTGAGTGTTTTGATCAGAAATGGGTGCTGGATTTTGTAGAATGCTTTTTTAGCATCTGTTGATATGATCATATGGTTTTTATCATTCATTTTGTTTATGTGGTGTATGACATGTATTGATTTGCAAACATTGTACCAACCTTGCATCCCTGGGATGAATCCCACTTAGTCATGGTGAATAATTTTTTTAATGTATTGCTGGATCCAATTTGCTAATATTTTGTTAAAGTTTTTGGCATCTGTGTTCATCGGGGATATTGGCCTCTAGTTTTCTTTCTTTGTAGTGTCTCTAATTGGTTTTGGAATTAGAATTATGCTGACCTCATAAACAAGTTTGGAAATCTTTTTTGTTCTTGAAGTTTTTGAAATAGTTTGAGGAAATGGGTGTAATTTTTCTTTGAATGTTTGATAAAACTTCCCTGTGAAGCCTCCCAGTCTTGGCTTTTGTTTACTGGCAGAGTCTTGATTACATCTTCAATTTCCTTAGTTGCTGTTGATCTGTTCATGTTTTCTGTCTCTTCCCAGTTCAGTTTTGGAAGACTGTGTTTCTAGAAATTTGTCCATTTTGCTTAGATTGTCCAATTTGTTGCCATATAATTGTTCCTTGTATTTGTTCACGATCCTTCGTATTTCTGTGGTATCAGTTGTTATTTCTCTTTCATTTCTGATTTTATTTATTTGGGTCCACTCTCTCTGTTTCTTGGTGAGTCTAGCTAAGGGTCCATCACACTTGTTTATCTTTTCAAAGAACCAGCTCTTTGTTTCATTGATCTTTCGAAATTTTTTTTTTGTCTCTATGTCATTTGTTTCTGCTTTGATCTTTACTGTTTCTTTTCTTCTACTTGATCTGGGTTTTTCTTTTTGTTTGCTTTCTAGTTTTTTACGTTGTGAGGTTAGATAGTCTATTAGAAATTTTTCTTGTTTCTTGAGGTAGGCCTGTAGTACTATATGAACTTACCCCTCAGGACTGCTTTTGCTACGTCCCATAAATTTTGTGTTATTGCCCTGGCCAGTTGGAGCGTTGGAGCATTGGCCCGCAGACCATAGAGTCCAGGTTTGGTTCCCACTAGGGGCATGTACCAAAAAAAAAAAATTTGTGTTATTGTGTGTTCATTTTCATTGGTTTCCAGGAATTTCTTTTCTTTCTTGGTCTCCTTAGTAACCCATTCCTTGTTTGATAACGTGCTATTTTGACTCCATGTGTTCAAACGTCTTTGCGTGTTTTTGTTGCAGTTGATTTCTAGTTTCATGCCATTGTGTTCTGAGAAGATGCTTGATATAATTTCAGTCTTCTTGAACTTGTGGAGACTTAGTTTGCGTTCTAACATGTGATCTGTCTTTGAAAATGTCCCATGTGCACTTGAGAAGAATGTGAATTCTGCAGTCTTGGGGTAGATATCTATTAAATCCATTTGATCTAGGGCATCATTTAGAGTCTCTGTTTTCCTGTTAATTTTTTGTCTAGAGGATCTATCAAGTGATGTCAGCAGGGTATTGAAGTCCCCTGCTATGATTGTATTGCTGTCGATTTCTCCTTTGAAGGCCTCCAGAAGATTTGTGATATATTTTGGTACTCCTATATTGGATGCATATATGTATACCAAGGTTATATCTTCCTGTTGGGTAGATCCTTTCAAAATTATATAATGGCCTTTGTCTTTAGTTAATGGCCTTCATTTTGAAATCTATTTTATCAGATATGAGTATTGCTACCCCAGCTTTTTTTTCCTTTCCTTTGCTTGGAAGATTTTTTTCCATCCCTTCACTTTCAACATATGTGATTCTTTTGTTGCATGGTGGGTTGCTTGTAAACAGCATATATATGAGTCATGCTTTAGTATCCAATCAGCTACTCTGTGCCTTTTGATTGGAGTGTTCAATCCATTTACATTTAAGGTTATTGTTGATATATACTTATGTATTGCCATTTTTGTTTATTGTGGTTATATTTTTCTCCCTGTTTCTTCTACTAATTACAGTAGTCCTTTTAACATTTCTTGCAGTGCTTGTTTGGTGTGTCACCACTTTTTTATCCATTTGTCTATTAAAGTTGATGGTCACTTGGTTGATTTCATATCTTTGCTATTGTAAATAACACTGAATTGACCATAGAGGTGCATAAATTCTAATTTGTATTTTGGGTTTCTTCAGATATATATCCAGAAGTAGAATTGCTCGGTCATAAGGCAGTTCCATTTTTTAGTTTTTGAGTACCCTCTATACTGTTTTCCATAATGGCCTCACCAATCTGCATTCCCACCAACAATGCACAAAGGCTCTGTTTTCTCCACATCCTCACCAACACTTCCTATGTCGATTTATTGATGATAGCCATTCTGACAGGTGGGAGGTGATAGTTCATTATGGTTTTAATTTTCATTTCTCTGATGATTAGTGACACTGAGCATCTTTTCATGCCTATAGGCCATCTATATGCCCTCTATGAAATAGTATCTATTCAGGTGCTCTTGCCCATTTATAAATTAGATTGGTTTTTCAGTGTTGAGTTATATGAGTTCTTTATGTTTTAGTTATTAACCCCTTATTGGATGTATCATTGGCGAATATATTTTTTCATTCAGTAGGTTCCTTTTTGTTTTGTTGATGGTTTCCTTTGCTATGCAAAACTTTTTAGTTTGATGTAGTCCCATTTGCTTATGTTTTCTTTTATTTCTCTTGCCCAAGGAAATGTGTCAGAAAAAAACATTATGAAGAGAAATGTCAGAGATTTTATTGTGTATGTTTTCTTTTAGGAGTTTTATGGTTTTGAGTTTTCTATTTAAGGCTTTAAATTAATTTTGAGTTTATTCTTGTTTGTGGTGTCAGAAGGTGGTCTAGTTTCTTTCTTCCTTTCTTTTTTATTTTTATTTTTTGCATTTATCTGTCCAATTTTCCCAACACCATTTATTGAACAGACTGTTTTTACCCCATCATATATTCTTGCCTGCTTTGTCATAGATTAATTCACCATATAGGTGTGAGTTTATTTCTGGGCTCTATTCTGTTCCATTGATCTGTGTGTCTGTTTTTATGCCAGTATTATGCTCTTTTGATGACTATGGCCTTGTAGTATAGTTTGATATCATGTAGTGTGACCCCTCCAACTTTGTTCTTTTTTCTCAAGATAGCTCTCTCTATTCAGGTTTGGTTTTGTGTGTGTGTGTGTGTGTGTGTGTGTGTGTGTGTGTGTGTGTTTTGAGGTTCCATATATGTTTTTGGGATTATTCTAGTTATTTAAAAAATGCTGTTGGCATTTTGATAAGGATTACATTTAATCTGTAGTATGGATATTTTGAATGATGTTAATTCTTCCTGTCTATGAGCATGATATATGCTTCTATTTATTTATAAGGAAGAAACAGACTATTGATACATGAAACTACATGGATGAATCTAAGGAATGAAGAAGACCACAAGAAATGTCAAATATAGTAGTATATATAAAACACTTGTCTAATGTTTTAAAATCCCTTTAAAATGAATTGACTTTAAAGTATAAGTAAGAATATATTCTGTGTTTTATAATGTAAAGAAGTAAAATATCCTGAAACTACATCAGGTGAACAGTGATTGAGGGTGTAGGCACTACTATTTGACTTAGAAAAGAGATGGTTTAAGGGAACTATAATAACCAAACTCAAATATTTAGGAGACTTGTTTAAAGAATGAGGTAGTTGACTTGTTTTCTGTTGCTTTGGAAGTGCATTTCTCAACCTTTTCCCATTTTACAACAGATGGCTAATGACTCTCACATGTGCTGCCTGCCTCCATCTGCGTGGCTAGGTTTTGAAGAAACCTAAAAAACTTCTAACTTCCTATAAGTATGTAGAATTACATCATAACAATCTAATTCTAAAAACAGGTTGAGATTTCAGTACTAATTAATAACTATACCATGATTGAAAAAATTGACTCAACTCTTGCTCAAGTTATTATATTTGTTTTCTTTGAAACAGCTAATGTGTGATTGAAATAAAATTTCTCATGGGTGTTGTAGGTGCTGAGTAATAGCCACACACCTCGAGTATTTGAATGTCAATGCAAACTTTAAGTACAAGCATTCAGTCATTCCAAGGTGCCTGGGTATTACACAACACAGACATACACACATACTCCCAGCTCTCTCCTATTAACAAATTAAAGAGACATCTAATGTTTGCTTAAGCTTTTAAAATGCCTTAATAAAAACTAAAATCAGATTGACTGTTTCCTTTTGACCATTCTTTTAACCACAGTGAAAGTCATAATCTTTATACATTTCCCATGAGTAAAGAACATTCTAAAGAGCTCAGTCATTTGAGGTTACCAGAGAGAGCTGATAAACTCTCCTGCTTTTTTGTAGGAATATACACACAAATTCTAAAGATTGCTCATTAGCTAATGTGAGAATCCAGGAAGAACTCTGTTTGTATTAATTCCTTATTTGGTATTTCTCATCTTTATTCCTCAAAAGTGTGTGGTATATTTTCAGTAGCAGAAATATTCCAAAATTTGTTTACTACAACAATAAACTTATGTATGACCTTTCAAATCAAGTGAAAAACCTATGACTCACCTTTCCTTACCAAACTCTTCCTGTGTCCTCTGACCTGAAACTATTACAAATAAATAGTGCTGAGTCCTTTGATGTGTAAAATAGTCTTCAGAGCCTAAGAATATCTATTAGCACCAAGAGAAAGTATATACCCTTCAGTGCTTTTAGTGCATGTCCTTTACACGTAGCAACCACGTTGATTTCTTAGTTTTCTCATGTTTGGGGGTTAGTGCAGCCATTCCAGTTTATGTAGCAAAGACAAAAATTGATAAAGCAGTAATATTTTTAAAAAACATTTATGAAGTGGCTTTTGAAGTCCAGTATGAATCATTTCTAGTATTGTGTGTCAGTTTTTCAAGGAAATTGTCACTGGATTTTATTCAGAGGTGCTACACACTCATTTTAATAAATTTGTATTGTTTTTCCAAAGAAACAGAAATTTTCAAAGTGACAGGAAAAGACTATATATTTTGCTATACCTCTCATCATTTTTTTTTTTTCAGTATGTTTGTTAATCTTATTTCTAATAAACTTATAGTTTGTCTTTCTATAATATTTTTTCTGGGTGAATTATTTTGCGAACAATGAGTAATGTCATTTAAAATTATTCTATCCAATTTTCCACTTAATATAACTGATGAATTTTTAATTCACAATGATGTAATGATATAACTAATCTATTATTCAAAAAGAATAATACAGGGATAAAAATAATTCTTTTTCATTTAGAGTGATGTAGGAAGCCCTGAAATAGATTATTCAAATCCTAGATGATAAACAGAATGTGAAAATTATGTTAATTCCTTAAATAATTTTTCTTTACTAAAATATTGTTTGAATATTTTTAAATGCATTAATCAGCAGTTATATAATAGAAGGGAGCAGCTTCATAATCATTTATATTGTTCTTATTCACTTATTTTTGTTTTGATTTTTAGAGAGGAAGGAAGAGGGAGAAAGAGGTAGAAACACCCATCAGCTGTCTCATGCATGCCCCCTACTGGGATCAAGCCTGCAACCTGGGCATTTGCCCTGACTGGGAATCAAACTGGCATCCTCTTTGTACATATGTTGACACATAACCACTGAACCATGCAAGCCAGTCTTAGTCACTTTTTATAGCACTTTTTATTGAGATACACATCACATAACATTAAATTCCACTTTTTATTTGTTTGTTCATCTTCACCTGAGGATATTTTTTCATTGAATTTTAGGAAGAGTGGAAGGGAGGGAGGAAGAGAGAGAGAGAAACATCAATGTGAGAGAGACATATCGGGTCAGCTTTAGTCAGGGATTAAGTACCTAATCAGTGGTGGTGCCTAGCATACTGTTCTTTCACAGGAGGATAAGTGTATAGAGATTCCCTTAGGCCTCCTAGTGGTCATGCATGTTTCAGGGCAGCTGGAGTCCCAGGTGACTTAATTTTCCAACAGCTTCCTGTTTCCTCTAGCATGTCCAACAAATTTTATTTTTCACTACATGGCATAGTTAAAACAGACTGAGAAGCATAGCTCTAATTGTTTCAAGAAAATGTCCATTTTGATTGTTTCCAGTAATGTGAACCTCAGGAACCAACTTTGGAAATCAGTCGAACTGAGCTTATTTTCTACTTGTACGTACAAAGAAGACCAGTATTCAGATGGTTAGAGGAATACCTATGTGGTTAGAAGCAGGCAGAGAGATATGAGTAAAAAGGACAATATTTAGATATCTATGTGTGTATACTAGATGTTTTATAAAAGTTGCATGCAACTGAATATTGTAAATTCCGTTAAAATTGCTTGTTTTTAGGAATTTTGTTAATTTTTCTAAGCACAAATCTCTTTGAAATATAAAAATCCATCCTCTAACACACCTGAGTTTTTCTTAAAACTAGCCATATTTTTACATAACAAAATAATAATGATAATTATTGTAGTAGCTATTCTTACAATCTACTATGGAAATTTGTTATGAAGAGATTTAACCAGGAATAATTTTTTAAAAGATCACCCAAATAATTCACATAACTGAATTAACTCTTAGATTAATATGGATTTGTTCAGTCCTGAAACATCAGTTGGCAAATAGTAAGTTTGGGGGAAAATATTTTTTCTTTTCTAAGTTTTGGAGTTTAAATGAAAAATTTTAATCCCATTTTTTTATATTTATCTCTTTGAACTACTTTTAGATTTTGAAAAACAGCTATATTAGGCTATTGATAAAATTAGTAGGACAAATAAGGATTAAATAGGTTAATACATCTAAAACACTTAAAACAGTACCTAGCATGGTGTAAGCACTTTTTAAATGTTAATAGTGTTATTAGCGCCCTGGCCAGTTTGGTTCAGTGATGGGAGCATTGGCCTGAGGACCAAAGAGTTGCGGGTTCTATTCTGGTCAAGGGCATGTACCTTGGTTGTAGTTCGGTCCCTGGCCCTGGTCGTGGTTTTGCGGGAGGCAACCAATCGATGTGTCTTTTTCACATCAATGTTTCTCTCTCTCTTTCTCTTTCCCCCTCCCACTGTATATGAAGATAAATAGAAAAATATCTTCAAGTAAGGGTTTAAAAAAAAAATAGTGTTATTGGCAAGCCCTCCATTCTAGACTAGTTGTGACTTTTTAGAGAGAATGTTCAACTTTTTTTAAACACTGTTCCTTGCTTTGATTTAATATTGTTCCTTGCTTTGATTTCCCCAAGTTCTTCAGTAGGTGGTAAGCATTGGATATAAATACTTCAAGCATATCTTGGTCACTAGGCAAGAATATTTTTGGTCTGAAAGCTAATTTTTAAATATATATCTATATATCTACTTTTGTTCTTTTTCTCTTGAATGCAGAAACATAAGAAGAGAAAGGACAATAGGTTTCTATGTAGATGCCAATGCCACTCAATTAAAACCAGCTACCCTGAGCAAAGTTGAGAGATTCTGCCTCTGTACTCCAGCTCAATGGGAAGGAGTTACATGATTCTAACTGTTGCTATGAGTACAGAGTGAGAGTGACATTACAAATAGGATGTATTTTCCATCTTTGATTTAGTTATACTTGGTAACCAGATTCTCATGTGACTATAGTTATAAATCCTTAGACAGAGATGTAGATAATTGGTTTTGGTTCTGAGTGAGTCTGATACTATCGTAGCTCAAATAACATGCACAGTTGAAACATAGGACTATCACCCGCATGGGCCTTATGTGACTTAGGTGGAATTGCCTTGTTATAATCACTGTGTTTGGGTGATCTGGTGCTTAGATTTATAGACTCAGAAATTCTGTCGTTACTATGCACATAGGGTATTAGACTTTAGGGGACTGATTAGTATTGAAAAAATGTGACAAACTAAAAAATAAGAATGAGAATAACAGTTTATTATTGTATAATAGGAGAGAAATTTATCATATATACCAGAGAGTTGTGTTTATGAATAACTAATGAGGAAAAAATTCTACTCTTAAAGGAAGTTAACAAGGATGATTTTCTGCCTGGGCATAGAGGGTGGGTGGGTGGGAAAGTCTTCCCTGAGAAGTTATAAGCACAGGTCCACTCTCATGTGGATTTTATATATTGACAGGATTGTCTGGGAACCTCCAAGCCAAGAAAGTAATACATAAAGTGCCTCCTAAGTACTTGGCAAATGCAGGTACATCAATACATGAAACACTCTGAAGAGAGGCACTCCCAGCTCAAATTACAAAGTATTTCCTCAGATTAAGCTCTGAACTCATAATCTAGAATTACAAAACACACAAGGAAACAGTTTACTAAGAGAAAGAGGAGACAAACACTAGGATTATATATGTAAGAACTTTAAATAATAAATTTATCAGATAAGAGACTTACAAAATAAATGTTTAAATGATTAATAACTCAAATCTCTGTACCTGAGGTATTATACACACACCCATATGAAGAAATATTCTCATTGAAATTAAAAATTCATGAAGTTAAAAAATCATTATATTAGATACAGATGAGAGAAAAATTAACTGGGTTATAAATGTGAGGGAATTATCCAAATGTAGCACAAGAGGAACAAAAATTTATAAAAATATGAAGGAGACAGTTCTATATATATCTAATAAGATTTTCTAAAGAAGAGAATAGAGGAAATAAAGAAGAGGCTATCAAAGAGATAATAGCAATAATTTTGTTTATAAATAATGAACACATTATTTATTTGTTTATAAATAATGAAACACATGAATCTTCAGACTCAGGAAATATAAAGTGCCTGAAACAGGAAAAATTTTTAAAATTCACACCTAGACAAGCATAGTAAAATTGCTGAAAACCAGTAATAAAGAGATCTTAACAGTAACCAGAGAGGAAAGAAGACTTATAAAAGAGCAATAATAGGCTGACAGTGGGCTAATATATTATTTCAAAATGCTGGGGTGATTTAAATGCTAAATAGAATTATCTACCCAGCTAAACTATCATGAACTTTATCTAATTTCAGACTGAAATAAAGACATTTTTAACTCTTAGGAGAATTTACTACTAATAGAATCTTGCTGAATTAACTTGTAAAAGATGTTCCCTAATGAGAAAGGAATTTAACACAGAGGAAGGGATGGAATACAAGGGGGAGAAATGGTGTGGGGAGTATAAAAAAAAAATATTTCCACATCTAATTTTTTTTTCCCCTTGGGTGTGGGGAATATATAGGATTTACTTTTATTAAAAACATTTCCCTAAGGGTCTAGATGTAATAAGAGCTAAGTTTACCTTGTGTTATAACAAATTTAAAAAATATTTTTTAAAAGGGCAACATTTTATTGTTAATGATTAACGGAACACAAGATTAACAGTGATTATTTCCAAATTGTAGGTTTTCAGTGGTTTGGGGTTTTTCCGTACTATTTGTAGTATTTCCTAGTTTTATAAATGAACACATTTTATTATTTTAGTTAGATATAAACTATTTTTAAAGAGACATTTAACAACAATTTTTCTTTCATTTAGATCAAATCCTTTTTATGAGCCCAAACCAACCCTTCCTCCAAATAATTTGATAAATCCAATTCAAGAACTGGAAGCTGAAAAGAGAATGAAAAGAAAAGCCCCAGCCCCGCCAGTCATCGCACCGAAGAGAGGCGTGAATGAAAACACGGTTGTTCCTGCAGGAAGAGATCTCTCCACTTCTCCTAAGGTAGGAGTTCATTCTAAGTAAAACATGTGTTAACATTTGGTCTTTTCCCCCATGTAATTTAATTAAAATGAACAAAAGTCATTGTTAGCTATTTTTGATGACTTAAAAGTAAAATCCAAGTAAGTTCATTATACTGCAACATTATATATATATGTTTGGGAAACTATAGGTTTATAGTAGAGTATGGATTTTGGATAGTTAAGATTTGTTTTTAAATGCTATTTTGAAATCAGTGGAAGAGAGGCATTAGAATTATATGGTTGTTGATTTAAACAAAAGATACTCAAAGCAGCTCGCTAGGCATGAAAGACAGCTTACACTGATAGAGAAGTCATCCTTTGAGAAATGCCCTGGAAAGATGAAGACTCAGTGCAGAGAAATGCTTTGTTGCAGAATTTCAATAGTCACTCTGATTTATGTCAACTTATAATTTTGGCCTATTGTAACAATTTTTTTATTTTTATTTTTTTACAAATTTTAACATAATAGTTGTGGAAAAGTAAAACTGTATTGGAACAAAGTCTGAAGCTTTTTCAGCAGTTCTCAACCTGTGGGTCGCGACCCCTTTGGGGGTCAAACAACCCTTTCACAGGGGTCCCCTAAGACCATCGGAAAACATATTTCTGATGATCTTAGGAACAGAGACACCACTCCTCTATCCATCTCCAGGCGGGCCCGCCCACATGCAGGTACACCCACACACAACATGCATACAACATGAGGAACTTTATTAAAAGGTCGCGGCATTAGGAAGATTGAGAACCACTGTAAATGGTTTGATTGCAAATAGTATATCTTCCATGTGTAAGGTAGAAATGTTTAATTTAGCAAGCTTTTTGGGGGTAAGTAACTTTTGCTCATCTACTCATGGATATTTTATTGTTGTTACCATATTACATTATGTAATTCTCATAGGTAGTTAAGGGGAAGATAAGATGAACTTGAACTCAGAGGGATAAAGTAAAAATCACAGGTCCCCCAGCCAGTAGAGACAGGATTGGAACTGGATTTTTTATTATTGTGTTATATCTGGACTCTACACCACCTCAGATGCCTAGGCTGCTGTTTTTCTCAAAGGCATCGAGGTTCAGTAGTTTTCTCTTGGATTTTTTTAGTTCATTCTGTGGCTTTCATTAAATGCCAGAGTTCTGAAATAGCTTGTTTGCCTGTATGTTTATTGTTTTAGAGGGAAATGGAGTTCACTGACATCTTTACTGTGCTATTCCAAAAACCATTCTCTAGGTATTTGTTTTTATATCAGGTTTTTTTACCCTATAACTTTAGAGAGAGGAACTAGAACTAAATTCTGTCTTGCAGCTATCTAGGGAAAGGGGGTGCGGTGTGGGGAAGTCTCAAGTGATAGAAATATAAAGCAAAGAAGATGGCCAATTCCTGTACCCATGAGGGGAGAAGAAAAAGACAGTAGCAGGGGCACTAGTCAAAATCAAGAGCTGCTTAGGTCCTTATCCATTCTAATCATCAAATACCTAAACCTATCCCCTAGAACCTTGAATCCCTACTCCATGGCCTGCTATCTGCTCCATCCTTTTCTGTAGTCCATCAGGAGTTTGAAGCTAATCAAGAAATCCTAATCTCTCTGTAAAGAAGGAACTTAATAGTGCCTGTTGTGTGCCAAACAACGTTCTATTACCTCATTTGATCCATAGAGCAACCTGGGAAATACATACCATTATCTTCTTTTTATAACGAGAAACTGAATCTTAGTTAAGTAACTTGCTCAAAGTGATAAAACTAGTAGTGACAGTGCCAGGATTAAAGTTCAAGTCTTTTAAGTCTGAAACCCATACTTTTCCCACTGTACCAGTCTACCTCTAGAAAGGTATTTCTAGTTCCAAGTTGGAACTCTTAATACATTTTTTTTTCATAGAAATGTTGTTATATATAGTGATTTAAATTGTGTTGTAGTGAAGTATATAACATGACTTTTTTTTACATTATTTTGAGGATACTGTTTTATTGCAGATAAATTGTGAAATAATGATATTTATGGGACAGGCTGAGCATTTACAAATCATCATGCTTCTCTTAGAAAACGCTTTGTTATGCTCAGACACAGATAGTAGAAACACGATCATTCATATCCATAGTAACCTGTTGATCTTGGAGTTAGTTTAGATTACAACAGTGTGAAAGGTAACTGTGAAAACTTAAACTTATAAAAGATTAATGATATATTATTAAATGAAAACAATACATACAGAGTGTAGTATACCTTCTGTGTGTATGAAGTTTTATTTAAGGTTTATTCACACATATACACATACATATACACATGTACATTATGGAAGGAATTACAAGTAACTTAATAGTGTTTACCTTTGAGAAGAAGGATTTGGTAGGCTAGAGGGGATGCACAAGATTGGGGAAGGCATTGTTTTTCCTTTTTTAACCTCGTTATATTGTTTGAATTTTCAAACCTTACACTTTTTACTTACTAATAGAGATTTTGGAGTAATGAGATCATGCATCTTTTTTTGTTGTTGCCTTCTATACAAAATACAAGATACTACATTTTAAAATGTTTTTGTCTTTCAAGAGAGGAAGTCACTCTTAGGTTTGATCAGGGATATTAAACTATTTGGTGGTGCCCTGGTTTTCATGAGGTGTCTTAGTATACGGCACTGGGACCAGGTATGGAGGCTTAGCGCAGGTCGCTTTTATAGTACAGATCAATTTATATGTTGGAATTCGTGTAAGATTTCATTTGGAAGAAAATGGGCCATTGCCAAACTGAAAAAAAAAGAAAAAGAAATTGGAAACTACTAACTACACAATTATGTATGAGATAAAGAAGAAGATTAGAATCAGTGGCATACTGACAATAATAAAAATGATAAATGGCAGGTAAGAAAGCATAGAAGTATGGGACTTATTTATCATAGAGATATATATATATATTTGTGTGTGTGTGTTTGTATATTTATATACACATACATTCCCACAGTAGACTGGGATATGTTCCTGAAGGCTTTGCAGTATTAAGTCACAGTGAAATAATTGACCATTTTGGCAACTTTGAGTCAACAAGAAAGAATCTTACTTTGTTTTGTATACAGTATTCTGTTAGAAAAAGGAAAGTGTGTTCTACATCAAAACATTTTTATTAAAATAATAAAACAGTTATAATGCTTAAAAAGGTATTACTTCCTGGTCAGTTATTTTTCTTATTTGTAAATTTAAAAGGAGACAGTACAGTAGTTCAAATAAAGTTTTTAAAAAAATTAGACGCAAATATTGGTCAAATACTAAAGAATATTATACCACAGTTATTTTGTATGACAAAATGCCAAACTGCAGTGAATGGCAACTGCCTACAGAGGCTAAAGAGCATTCACTGTCATGAAATGACAAGTGCTCAGCTAGAAGATTAATTTCCCCACCTGTCACCTAAAACTTATTTTAAAGAAATTTTATAAAACACAAAAAAACTAGACCCAGAATTTAAACAAAGTATTAATAAACTTGTCCTTATATTGCAAATAAAATTCAAACACCCCCAAAGGTAGCTAAGGGACCCCTTCAGTGTCATAAACCTATATAAATGGAACACTTCAGACCATTAATTTCTGCATTTGTAAAATGATAAAACCACAACACTTTTAAAGACAACTTAGGAAAAAGGACTAATGTTTAGCGAGGTAACCTGACATTAAGCACACAACCATCCAATAACATAAAATAAGTTAAGTTCATTGGTGGCTGGCCACCATTTACTGACTGTGAATATAAATAAGTTAATTCATGTGTAACTCTGAACATCTAGCTATAATTCACGCAACTTAGTGTAAAATGAAATCCAAATGATTAGAAAGAGCTTAGGAATATAAATGACATTGTTGCTAGATACATCTGCTAAACTTTATTAAACACTGTATACCCAATTCCATAAAATTCATGATATAAACAGCCAACTATTAATGACAGTAAAGAATTAAATTAAACTTATACTTTTGTGAAAGTATAGAGAAGAGCCACACTGCACATTTTATGATGAAATGAGCCTGGTCAAGTGGAGAAGGGTTCCCTCAAAGATCCTGTTTGATGGAGCTTCAGTGGTTGACAGTAATACTACTGTCTGCTTACTCCATCTCTGAAAGTGAAAACCCTGTCCATTTCTCTCAAGGCCTACCTAAATAACTGAAGCCTTCACTCACATTGGTTAATGTGTTCTAAACATTCTGGCAAAGTCCTGAGTTTTACATTTGAATATGTTTGAACTTGAATACAGATGGTACAACTGTGGAAAGACCAGGGTAAACCAAAGTCAAAGTTATACACAGCACCCCCTTTGATTGGTCCCAGCAGCGAGTTCAAGCCACAGGAAAAACACCTTTTCCATCTTGCACATAAAGGCCTCCTTTTAGAAAGTTCTTTACATCCATTTCTGTCTATGCAAAACTGTGTAGAATAGTGCCTATGGAATATTCATGCTAACAAACAATAAGCACACAGACTATTAATTTCCACATATGAAAATTGAAAATGCCTCACACCTTCCAAGGAAAATCATAAATTCGATGAGGATCAGAATTTAATTTAATAAAATGAAAAATACACAATTATTTTGTAAAATAAAATACCAAGCTTCATTCAATGACAGCTGGGAGGAGGAGGGAAGCTTAAGTTATCTATTAAATTTTATTTATTGGAATGACTTACGTATTAGAATACCCTGTTTCTCAATAATACTGAATAATTGGGACGCTCCTATATGTATCACCTCTTTTATTGGTTTGTATTCTTTTGTTTACAACTAGAAACAAGCCATTTGGTTGATTTTTTTTTGGAAGCAAAAAAGGCTAACTTGTTATAAAGACCCAAGGAGATTTTGCAGAACCCTAGGCAGAGGCTACAGTGGGGCCTTAGGAATCAACCTCAGTTGTGTCTGCTTCTCTCTTTGGAATGGCTTTAATCTGCCTTTATCTTTTTAATTTAGTCAAGTTTGCTTTCTCCTTGAAAAATATTTTATGTTCTCAACTTCTCTTCTTTCAGTGTGGCTGACTTAGCTAAAGGTTAAGAACAAATTACATTGAATCAACTACTTTTTCTTTTTTATTTTAGAGAGAGACAGACAGAAAGAAAGACGTCAATTTGATGTTCTACCCATTTATGCGTTCATCGGTTGATTCTTGTTTGTGCCCTGGCCAGAGACCAAAAGCACAACCTTGGCACATCAGGATGACACTCTAACCAACTGAGCTACCTGACCAGGGCCTCAACTACTTTTTTTTGTTTTTGTTCAGACAGAGTGGGAGGGAGAGAGAAGAAGAGAGAGAGAGAGAGAGAGAAACATTGACATGAAAGGGACACATCGAGTGGCTGCTACCCTCACAACCAACCAGGGCTGGGAACAAACTGCAACCGAGGTATGCGCCCTTAGCGGGAACCAAAGCTGGGTCTCTCTGGACCACAGGCAGATGTTCTAACTGCTGAGCCAAACCAGCCAGGGCCTCAACTACTTTTTCTTTCTTTCTTTCTTTCTTTCTTTTTTTTTGTTGTTGTTGTTGGAATGGGCAGCCTTCCCTGAGAAGGGCTCAACTACTTTTTCTTAATATGTATGTGGAGCCTCCCAGAATTATTTCTTTTAATCAAAAAATATATTTTTATTGAAAGTGTAGGGGAGAAGAGAGAGAGAGAGAAACATCAATCGGCTGCCTCCTGCATACTCCCTATCCGTCATTGAACCTGCAACCCAGGCATGCGCTCTGACCAGGAATCGAACCAGCAACCTTTTGGTGCACATAGAACGATCCCAGTCAACTGAGCCACACTGGCTAGGTCATTTCTTTTAATTTTTTATGAAGTATATTGGGGTGATATTGGTTTGTAAAAGTATATAGGTTTCACGTGTCCAATTCTATAATACATCATTTGTATATTGTATTGTGTGTTTACCACCAAAAGTCAAATCTCCTTCCTTCACCATATATTTGATCCCCTTTTCTTCCTCCTCCTACCCAACTTTTCCTCTGATAACCACCATACTTTTATCAAGACTGTGAGTGTTTGTTTGTCTTATTTGTTCATTTGTTGCTTTCAGTTTTATATAGCACACATGAGTGAAATCATATGGTTCTTGACTTTTTCGCTTAGTATGATATTAGCAAGATGCATCCCTGTTGTTAGAAATGGCAGTATTTCATCTTTCCTTATGGCTGAGTAGTATTCCATAGTCTATGTATACCACATCTTTATCCAGTCTGTTGAAGGACGCTTAAGTTGTTTCCGTATCTTGGCCACTGTAAATAATGCTGCAATGAACAGAGGCATACATATATATATTTTTATGAGTAAATGTTTTCGTACTTTTTGGGTAGATACCCAGAAGAGGGATTGCTGGGTTTTAAATCTTATTAGTCACATGAGTCTTTGGTTATTGGAATTTCAGTTGGAATTAGCATTATCTGTGGGCTATAGGAAGCCCCAAATGACAGTTTAAATAAAGGAAAATTTTATTTCTGTCTTTGAAAATGTTACAAGTCAAGTGCTAGTACAGTAGCCTCACTAAGTCATCAGGGATCCTGTCTTCTATTTTGTTGATCCACCATCCTCAGCATAGACTTCTACCTTGTGGCTCAAGGTGGCAACTTGAGCCACAGCCAGTACGCCCCATGCCAGTCAACAAGAAGAAAGGACAAAAAACAGCCACACCTGCCTTTAAGAAGAGAGACTAGAAAGTGAATCTTTATTCTGGAAATTGTACTACCCAGCCAAAAATCAAGGACTCTATTACTCAGACTGATGGTTGCCAGAGGGGAGGGGGATTGGGGAACTGGGTGAAAAAGGTGAAGGGAGTAGAAAGTATAAGTTGCCAATTATAAAAATAGTCATGGGGCTGTAAAGTCACAGCATGGAAAATAGAGCCATTGATAGTGTAATGACTATGTAGTGTCAGATGGATATCAGACTTATCAGGTAATCATTTCATAAGGTATATAAATGTCTGATCACTATGTTGTACACCCGAAACTATAACAATATTGTATGTCAACTGAAATTGAAAAAAAAAATTTTTTGAATGAGAATTTTTACTACTTTTATGTACAGAAAACTCAACAGTGTACACTTAGCCCAGTTTGCTGGCTAGTTGTTTAGCCTTTGCCTTTTTCAGTTTGGCAATTCGAGCCACTGACTTTGGACCCAGGACTTTGCCTCCCCAGTGGCACCAAACTTTATTGTATCTGAACTTGTATTTGGTCTGATAGCTTCCACCAGCTTAGCCAGAGCTTCTTTGTCTTCCAAGTTAACCTGTGTGAAGGTGACGGTGGTATAGTTCTTCCTGTGGACTAGATGCCCCCCTCTTGATAATACAGTAGGGAACTCCCATTTTATGGCACAGGGCAGAAAGGAAGACAACAAGCTCGATGTGATCCACATCATGTGCAGTAACTACTACTGAGTCTTTGTTCTCCACCAAGGTGATGACAGTGTTAACCCCTACTTGAAGGATTGGTGGAGACATCTCCTTTGCCTGCACTCTTTTCCTCAGCCCAAGCCAACAATCTCAGCTTCTTTGCTTGCTTTTAGTCTGTACCTGTGGACCAGCTTAAGCAGTTGAGTAGCTGTTTGGTGGTTTAAGGCCTGGGTAAACCGGTTAATCGCAGGAAGCACTTTCAGATACTTATAGAAAATAGCCCTTTGCTACTTCAGTGGAATTTAGTGGGCCATTTAACAAAGCAGGTGAGGCCCTTTTTGGGGTTTTAAAACCATTAGAGTAAAGGTCTTATAATAGATGAGTGGATCAGGAGGACAGTACTCAACTGTAGTTATCATTAAGAGTAATCGCCCTTGCCCAGCTGGTGTGGCTCAGTGGTCGAGCATTGACCCATGCACCAAGAGTAATCGCCCTGGACTGTTTGGTTCAGCAGTTAGAGTGTCGGCCCATGGACTGATGAGTTCCAGGTTCAATTCCGACCAAGGACACATACCTCTATTGCAGTTCAACCTGGCCCTGGTTGGGGTCATGCGGGAAGCAACCAGTTGATGTGTGTCTCTCTCTTCCTCTCTTCCTCTCTCTCCCTCCTACTCTATCTGAACAAAAATGGAAAAATGTTCTCGTGTGAGGATAAAAAAAAAAAGAGTAAGACAAGCAGTCATTTTTTGCCTCCTGATATATTGTAATAGAAAGTATATAGAACTACTTGTAAAGGATTCTTGCCAAAGACTTAAACTTAGATCTAGTCAAGCCTCTGGTTGCAATAACTACCAGTTTACAAGAAATACTTGCAGGTAGAGGAATATGTGAAATGACACCATGAAGATGCAATCCACCAAAAGAGAATGTGGGAAATTCTCTAGGAAAAAGGATCCGATTTATTTAACAAATGATTAGCTTGGCAAAAGTAGAAGATGTGAGAAGGAGATATTATAGATTGTAATGTTCTTATCTTTTAGAGATATATACTGGATTATTTATTGTTGAAATATAGGACTCTGGGATTTGTGTTAAAATGCTCAAAAAAGAAAAACAAATGTGTTTGGGTGGGTAGTATTTGGAGAGAATGACAAAACAAAATTGGAAAAAATGTTGATAATTTTTTAAGCTGGTGCTTACATGGAGGTTCATTTTAATATTTGTTCTATCATTGAAATTTTTTATTATAAAATGCTTTTATAATAACCTGAAGGATTGAGTAAGATGTAGTATAATTCTAAGAAGACTCTGAGAAGGAAAAGAAAGAGTAGAGTAGAGATTGTATTTGAAGAGATAATGTCTGAGAACTTCTCAAAACTGATGAAAAATACAGTCTTTTGGTTCAAGAAGACTACCAAATCCCAATCAGGACAAAAGAATTCCAAATCCAGGGGCCTCCTAGTGAAACTTTAGAAGATCATTGATCGATTGATAGCCAGATAGATAGGTAAGTAGGTAGATAGGTAGATAGATGATAGATAGATAGATAGATAGATAGATAGATAGATAGATAGATAGATAGACAGACGAGAGGATTTTTAATTAGTGCAAGGGTGGGGAAAAGCCAAGATGCCTTCAAAGGAACACTGATGATTTCTCAACAGCATCAATAGAAAGAAGCCAGAGACAGTGATATTATTGTCCACATGAAGAAAGAAAGCAAATGCTGGTCTAGAACTGAATGTCCAGTGAAAACATTTTCAAGAATGAGAACAAAAATAAACATGTTTCTAAACAACTAAGTTTTTTAGCAACAGACAGACCCTTACTAAAAGGAACACTAAAATATATAAGTTATGTAGAAGGAAAATATTCATTAGAAGGTCAAGAATTCAAAAAATATCACACAATGGTAAATATGTGGGTAAATTAAACAAATTGACATTGTAAAACAACAATATCTCATGGTGGGCAGAAATAAAAGATAGAATTAAAATATGTGACAATAATATATAAGCTGGAAATGAGGATAGTATACTAATATATTCTAAGATCCTTATATTATTGAGAAAAAGGGTAAATATATTGATTGACTGCTCTTTAGACATTGATTAGTTAAGTAATTTTAATTTTTAGGGCAACTACTAAAAGGATAGAAACATGATGTATATAACTTCCAAACTAGAAGAGAGAATAGAGGGAAGATTTTTAGAAATAATAATTTTATAAAAGGAGATAAATTTAATAAAAGGAGAGAAAAATAAATACAAAGTGGTTGGAACAAATAGAAAACTTGAAATAATTTGACAGGCTTAAACTCAAATTATTAGTAATTATATTAAACCAAAATGGGCTAAATGCTGCAGTTAAAAACAAAGATTATCAGTCTGGAGTTTTTAAAAAATCTAACTATATACTTCTAAAAATAGATATCTGAAAGATTGAAATTAAAAGACTGAAAGAAGATTTACCATGAAAGCAGCCAAAAGCAAATCGGTGTAGCCATATTAATATCAAATATAATAGGTTTTAAGGCTAAATGCATCACTAGATATAAAGCTGATTATCACATCATGATAGAAGGTTTAACCAGGAAGATACAACATTTTTATTTACATTTACTTAATAACATATTCAAAGCTAACTTAATATGCAAAGCTAACTGAAAGAACTACAAGGAGAAACAAATAATTCATATTATAATGAGCAATTATAGCACATCTGTATATAATTGATGGAGTAGACAGACTAAAAAAATCAGTAAGATTTTGACCACATAAGATACTACACTATGCAACTGCAGAAGTCATTTATTTACAAAGAGTAACTATATCTCAGGCTCTCAAGTAAGTTTTCAATAAATTTCAGAAGATTGAAATTATGTTTTTTACCCATAGTTCAATTAATCTAGAAATCAATAACAAAATAATAACTAGAACAAACCTATCTATTTAAAAAATATATATACACTTTTTTTTAGTTCTTTTTTAAAATCTTTATTGTTGGAAGAATTACAGATGTCCCCCTTTTACTCCAATAACCCCCTCCTCCCTGCTCCCATCCTCCTCCTGCCATCCCCACACTATTGTCTGTGTCCATTGGTTATGCATATATGCATATAAGTTCTTTGGTTTATTCCCCTCACCCCCCAATCTCCTTTTCCTCTGAGGTTTGTCGGTCTGTTCCCTACTTCTATGTCTCTGGATCTATTTTGACCGTAAGCTTATTTTGTTCATTATATTCCATAAATAAGTGTGATCATGTGGTACTTGTCTTTCTCTGACTGGCTTATTTCACTTAACATAATACTCTCTAGGTTCCTCCACATCATCACAAAGGGTAAGAGATCTTTCAATTAATGTATAGGTCAAAGAAGAAAATATAAACAGAAAATAAACTATAAATCTAATGAAAATTTTTTGTTTTACTACTTGTGTTGGTGAGGAAGATATTTACAATCAAGTTGAATTCCTGTGATCATTTCTATGAAGGTTTTATGTTTCCTTAAACTTTTTGCTTGGCACTGTTTTTAACATAAGTCCCAACTTGAAAGGCTTGAAGAACAAGCCTGACATGTTTGAACTT
Organism: Molossus molossus; assembly: GCF_014108415.1. Lineage (NCBI taxonomy): Eukaryota > Metazoa > Chordata > Mammalia > Chiroptera > Molossidae > Molossus > Molossus molossus. The sequence continues at coordinate 45,207,401 of NW_023425350.1, forward strand.
GGAGAAGAGTCTCGAAAGCAATCACAGTACAATTGAGTTAATGGAGCAACTAGATATCATAAAATGGCTTAATATTCTTTTACTCTGTTTTCATGGCATTAAAACAAGAAGTTAGGGCATATTTTCAGTGGTAATAGGTATTCTTTAACTGGTTTATGTACAGAAGGGCCAACTACTGTGGGACGTGTAAACTCTTTAATGCTTGGATTAAAAGTTGTAATCTAAGGATTAATATATACACTATATATTGGCAGTATTCGTGCCATTATCATTAAGGGTGTGTGAGCATTTTATTTGCAAACCTGAATGTAGTTGGATCATTTCATTAGGTCTTAAGTTTATAACTCAGGAATCTTTGTGTCCTTTGGAAAAAAAAAACTTTTACTAGCATTCAGCAGAGTGCTGCAGAAGAAGACTTTTAAAGCTGGATAAAAACCTTCTAACAGTGATCTTATTGAGAAGCAAAGCCAGTAATTAAATACATTGTGAATAAATTAATAGTTCTTTGGGAATGTAAACTTCATAGTATTACTTTACAATATTTATGTTTTATAACAAAATTCCACAGTTTGGCATCGTTCTTATATCCAGAATGCCTTGTGAAGCTCAAGAGATAATTACTTATGTTTACATTATAATTTCTAATTCTTTGATGTAATAATTTGGATAAAAATCTTAAAGGTATTTATTTACCACCACCAGATACTATAGCAGTGGAAACTCTAGTGTTTACTTTTTTTTTTTTTAATATTTTTTCTTTATTTATTGATTTTACAGAGAACAAGGTAGAGAGAGAGAGATAGAAACATCAATGAAAGAGAACATCGATGGGCCGCCTCCTGCATGCCCCCCACTGGGGATTTGGCCCACAACCTGGGCATGTGCCCTGACCGGGAATCGAACTGGTGACCTCTTGGTTTATGGGTCAGTGCTCAACCATGAGCCATACTGGCCGGGCTAGTGTTTACTTCTTAATTGCCTTTGGAAAACTTAGGTTTTAACATAGCTAGGTTTTTTTGTTTTGTTTTGTTTTTGTTTTTTACAAGGACTTTTAACATTTAACTTACAATAAAACCTTATAAGTATGCAAAACAGAAAAAGTTCATCTAATTGTAACAAAGGTTATTTTTTTTTTAAAGAAAAACAGTTCATTTTTTCATGTACTCAGCATAACTCAAATTATTAAGTAGAGCACCTCATTTGGGCTGACTTTATGAGTTAAATATGTAAGTAGTGTGCACTTAAGATTTTCACATAATTATTAAGTGTGTTTAATTATATATTGTTCCCCTTATACATATTTCTTTAACATACTTATGTTTTTAACTTAACAAAAATTTATATAGCAGATATTCTCATTTTAGCCCCATACTATTATCACAAATTTAGAATCGAGTAGAAAATATATTTTAATATAGAAATTATTTGACTTATTTGCCTCCCCGACCCATCCCTGACCAGGAAAAATTGTGTTTACTATTGAGCACCTCTAATTTTTTTTAAAGAAAAAATTACTTCAAAATATTTGCTTAATGCAAATTAACATACCATACACAAAGCATTACCAATTCTATATTAATAAATTTGAATGATGAGGCTTTAGAGGATATATAACCAAAGATACTATTGGTATGTTTCTTAGTTCTGAAAATATTAACTTAGAGATATGTGCAGTTTATAATTTCCATGAGCAGCAACCATAACTTTGATAAACATTAACAAGAAAAGACATTCATGGAAATTTCTAAAAGATGTTTCAACAGAAGTATCACTTTTCTATGACTCTGAAGTAAGCATCAAAAGTAGTCTTAACTTCCTAACACCTCAAAAAGAAGGAAAGCTAAATGAACAGTACGTATATGGTTTGCCATTTTTTATTGAGTATACATAGTATGAAGTTCAAAATAAAAATGTCTTTGAGAACCATGATTTAATTCTATGTCATATAATACTTTATTAGTAACCTGAATATTTTCAGTTTAAGAAATGTTCTCACATGCATACATTTTTCTAATGTTTTTAAGGGTTATGAGATACTAAAGTGCTCAGGAGAGAAGCACTTGGACACTGACACTGTGTTAGAGACAACAGTCCTGTGGAACACTACAGCAAGCAGTTCAGCAGTACTCATTGCTTCTCCTAACACAGTCTGTACATAAAATAAAGTAAAATGAAGGAAAAATTATGTATCCTACTAAAATGAGATTACTTACCTTAAAATTTGCCAAGACAAGGGGTAGTGTATTTCCAAAAATATTTGTTAATGATATTAGTTAATTCAGCTTAGGTGAGAAATAAATCAATGACAAATTGATTAAACAAAAAATGCATAATTATATTTTTTCTTTAAAAAGAAGTGTTCAATGGGAGTGGCTTTCAAAGTTTTTTGTTGTTGTTGTTTTTTGTTTTTGTGGGAGGAGGGAGTGAACACTTAAGATATCTTAAAAGATATCTGGGGACAGGCATGCCCTAGTGTGCTGCTTTACACATTCATTATTTATGTAGCCCTTACTCGTTGCAAGGAACTATGCTATGAACTAGCAGGTAAAACGTGACCAAGATAAAATCTTTCTTTTCAAAATCTCACAACTTACCCAATATGGCAAGCACATAAATGAAAAAGTATGATCAATATAATTAGGGCTATAATAGAGATAGGCTAGAGTACTATAAAAGCATCAATGAGAGTATTACTTATACCTTGCTACCTCTTCTCCAAGCACTCATTATAGGTTAGGAACAGGGAAAACATTTGTGTTTGTGTGGCAAGGGGTTGTTATAGTGTAGTGGTGGGGGGCACAGAGATCACAAATGATTTGAGCAATTGAAAGACAGCATACACTAAATGAGCAAAGAAAAAAGAAGGGCATTTCAAAAGGAATGGACGGGCAGAAGCACCACTACTAATGTGATTGTAAGTGGAACAGGTGAGTGGAATAACGGTACATAAAAATGGAATCAGGTTGTGAATATTTTTATGTATGATTACTAGAAATGTTTGCTTTATTGTGTAGACAGTAAAGATCAGCAGCAGTCTATCAAAATCAGGTATGGAATGGCACTACTAAAAGGCTACAGTAGCTTATACACCCAACTGCACTCAGATGCATTATGCTAAGTTAAAGAAGCTAGACTTTAAAGGCTACATTCTATATGATTTCACTTATGTGGCATTTTTAGAAAAGGAAAAATTATAGGGAGAGAAACACACCAGTGATTGTCAGGGGGTAAGGGGATAAATAGGAATTTTGGTGGGAGTAATGGAATGATGCTGTATCTAGTTGTGGTGGAGGTTGCACAACTGTATACATTTGTCGAACTTAACAGAACAGTACACTGAAAGGGTATTTTACTGTATGTAATTCTATCTTAACAGTAATAGTAGTAGTAGTAGTAGTAGTAGTAGTAGTAGTAGTAGTAGTAGTAGTAGTAATGACTGCAGAAGCAGAGTGGGCCCTGAGCAAGAGAGCCCTTGTATATCTGAATTAATAACATTTCCAGAACAACTTCTCTTAACATTCCATCTCCATTGCCTTATCTCCACTGCCTTTCCTGTCTCCAGCTTCTGCTGTTCATTGTGACTTTTGGCATTTTTACCTGAGGCCCCAGTGACCTCCCTTGACAGATACTGGCTCCAAGATTGTAAAACAGAACCACTGCTCACATTATTTGTTTCCAAGTTCGACATTGTACACCCTTGGTTTTTGTTTGGTAAAAGAAAAACATGATCATATTCAGTAGAATGAAAACTTTGAAGACAGTGTGCGAAGGATAGAATGAACAACCTGAAGACAGGGATATAGATAGGAAACTTCTATAATAGTTCTGGCCAGAAATCATGAAAGTCTGAGCCATTGAGCAGTGCAGTGAAGATGAAATGAAAGGGTGAATAAAACTGTACAGTTAGAATAGTCAAGGCTAAGAATGGGGTATGAGGAAGAAAAAATTAGAATAAGAATCAAGGATGATTCAGTAGTTTCTAGTTTGGGTAACTGGTTGGATTTCTCATTTCACTCATTCAAAAAATATTTATTGAGTACTAAACTGTACACTTACAAATGATTAAGCTGGAAATGTAATGTTATATGGGTTGTTTTTTTATCCTCACCCGAGGATTTTTTTTATTTATATTCAGATAGGTAGGGTCCAATTTGTTGGCATATAGTTGTTCATGGTATTGTCTTACACTCTTTTTTATTTCTGTGATGTCAGTTGTTACTTCACCTCTTTTATTTCTGATTTTACTTATTTGGGTCCTCTCTCTCTGTTTCTTGATGGGTCTGGCTAAAGGTTCATTCAACCTTTTTTATCTTTTCAAAGAACCAGCTCTTGCTTTCATTAATCTTTTGTAGTCTCTATTTCATTTATTTCTCCTCTGATTTTTATTATTTTCTTTCTTCTACTTACTCTGGGTTTTTGTTGTTGTTGTTATATTTCTTTTACTTGTAGGGTTCGATTGTTTATTTGAGATTATTCTTGTTCTTGAGGTAGACCTGAATGCTATGAACTTCCCTCTCAGGATTTTTTTTGCTGTGTCTATAGAGTTTGGGTTGTTGTATGTTCATTTTTATTTGTTTCCAGGAAGTTTTTTATTTCTTCCTTGATTTCATTGGTAACCCATTTACTGTTTCATAACATGCTATTTAGCCTCCATGTATTTGAATGTTTTTGAAAGTTTTTATTGTAATTGATTTCTAGTTTCATGCCATTGTGATTGAAGAAGTTGCTCTCTATATGATTTCAGTCTTCTTGAACTTAAGGCTTATTTTGTGTCCTCACATGTGGTTTGTCTTTGAGAGTGTTCCATGTGCACTTGAGAAGAATGTGTACTCTGCTACTTTGGGATGAAATGTGTAAATATCAATTAAATCCATCTGATCTAGTATGTTGTTTAAGGTCACTGTTGCCTTGTTGATTTTTTGTTTGGAAGATCTATCCATTGATATCAGTGGGGTGTTAAAATCTCCTACGATGACTGTATTGCTGTCAATTGGTCCCTTAAATTCCTCCAAGAGTTTTTATTTATTTATTTTTTTTTTATTTAGGTCTCCTATATTGGATACCTATATGTTCACCAGAGTTATATCCTCTTGTTGGATTGATCCCTTTTAGTATTAAGTAGCAACCTTCTTTGTCTCTTGTTATGGCATTTGTTTTGAAATCTATTTTGTCAGATATAAGTATTGCTAACTTCAGGACCTTTACATTTGTTAATGCTCTGTCTGGAACATTATTTTCCAGATTGTCTCATGACTCATTATAACATTTTATTCAGATCTCTTCTCAATGTCACCTCTTTAAAGAGACCTTCCCTCACTACCCTGTGTAAGCCATTCTTCCTTTCCCAGTCACTGTCTTCTACCAGTCTTCCCCCACTATTCTGTGAACTCCATGAGATCAGGGACTTTGTTTCTATGTGTTTACATCCTAGCCTGGGTGCTTAGCATATAATAGGTACTCAATAAGTATTTGCTGTGTGGATGGATGGATGGATGGATGGATAAATAGAAAAAAAGGAAGGAATTAGGGAAGAATGTAGAATGGTAGGAAAGAAGGAAGGAAAGTTATCCTGACTCTGTCTTTAATAGGTTCAAGAATAACAAGTTTGTATTTATGAAAATGAATTTGGTTTTAGACAGTTAGTTATAGCTCCTCCTTCCATTCTTTCTATCCCTTTTCCCATCTGAATCATGCACCTACACATAGATGTCAGAATTAGAGGTGAAATTGGTCTTGCTTTTCAGGAAATTAGCGAAGTTATCAATTTTGTGAAATAAGGCAATTAAAATTAAAATCTACCTAAGAAACAAAAATATAGCCTATAAAAGAATGAGCTTTAAACGTCCTTCAATGCCCTGGTTGGTTTGGCTCAGCGTTTGGAGCATCGGCCCACATACCAGAGTCACGGATTTGAATTCTGGTCAAGAGCATGTACCTCGTACCTCAATTGCGGTTCATCCTGGGCCCTGGTCAGGGTCCTGTGGGAGGCAACCTGTCAGTGTGTCTCTCTCAGTCAAAGTTTCTCTCTTTCTCCCTCACTCTCTCTCTCTCTCTCTCTCTCCTGTTCCCTCCAATTCTATCTGAAGTTAAATGGAAAAATACACTCAGGTGAAGATTAAAAAAAAACCTCCTTCAAGGATATCTGACCTCAGGGTGATCAGGAGATGCTGGCCTGTTGAAGCTTCCCACAGGGAACTTATGAATTCTGAACTTCACAGAGAAGATATAGTCTCAGGAGCTGAGTGAGGGTCTCCCCTGCTTCACGACAACATTGAGAACAAGGGCATGGGGGACTGAGATTTGGGTTTGGGACAGGGATATCTTCAGACAAGGGATGTTATTTAGTCCCATGGGAGGAAAATAAAGCTGGCCCCAGTAGCCCTTAAGATACATGATGTATTTTAATAGGAAAGACAGGCAACATAAATATTTTGTAGTTTTCTAGTAACTCCTCTATACCTATCTCTTTACTGAGAGTAAAGAACCTTTCTCTCCAGATTCACTGTGTGTGTTTCCATATCCAGGCGGGATCTAAAACCCTTGCTAGAATTTTTTAGATGAGGATTTGGAGACTGGATCTGAATTGGATGATAATAGTAACATTAGCTTTGGAGAAAGAATACTTGCCACTTCTTGTTCTGTCGCAAATAAATTACAGATATTTTACATTCATATAAGCTGGGATCAACTGCTAAAATCATGAAAATTCTTAAGAAATATCATGGAATGAAAAAGCTTGAGGCTTTTTTTGACATAGAACATTTTCCTTGGTATATTTCCATATGAGCTGAACACTGCTTCAAGGAAATACAACTGCTGACCAGTTGACAGAAGTACCCTTTGAATGATAACAATTCCTTACATATATAAAATGCTTTATAATCTCCAAAACATTTAAATATGCATGATATATTTCATTCTTTATGCAAAACCATGCAGTAGGTAGGGTGGGTGCTGCATCCCCCATTTTAAAAATAAGAAAACTGAGGCAAATATTAGGACATTCATTACATCACACACTTTCTAGTATAAGTGTGCCACATTTCAGGCAAATGCAAATTTGTAAACAGATTTACTGAGTTACTTGCTAAAAAGAGTCTTTTATTTGGAAAAATAGATTTATGAAAACCCATTATGAAACAATGGCAAGGTGTCCTTAACAGCTATTTGAGTTTACTTATATAAGAAACTAAGTAATTTTTAAACGTCTTGTATTCAGTGTTGCCTTATATGAAAAAATCATTTAAGGTCACCACCACAGAGTATTATCAACAATATATCTTTTTCTTATTAAGCCATAGGAATAACAGTGGCCTTTTCCTTGATTACTTAAAAGTAATTGAGCTTGGTTCTTCCTTCTTAAATTGGCAGGCATCTTTTTTAACTTGAACATAAGCTTATATGAGTTAGTATTCCCATATTTTAGTCATAGTGAGTTATGAGCATATTAAAAATAATTATCTTTACCCCATAAATCTTTAGTCAAGTTTATTTTAGTACTTACTTTAATCTTCCTATTAATGTCTCCTAGTTTTGGTCAGGTATGTGTGGATGGCAACAAATTATAGATTTGAACTATATTTAGCATAGAGAAAAAGGCCAGAGGCATAATGTATTATAGCTGTGGTTCATAATCAGTGTCTGGTAGGAGTTTTGAGGCACAACCAAATCCATTTTGCTGCTTATTGTAATTGGAAACTTATTTTTTAAGTTGAATACAATAATTTAGTTTCATTAGCGTATTTTGAGAATTAAAAGAATGAGAGATGCCATTCTATGGAGAAACAAGGGAGGTGGAGGGTGGGAAGGGCCACTTTTGCCAAACACTAATGGTGATAATAGGTTAGAGTAGATCCTCTCAGTTAATTCATGCTTATGAAAGTAGGCAAAATTAGTAATATGAACACTTAACAGTTGGTTTAAGAAAAAAGAAACGGCAGTGTACTATCAAAAATCAAGGCCATTATTATAATTGTTATGATGTTTAGTGAATATTGTAATAATTCATGTAACACCCCAATGTTGAAGGCTTACATGATATATATCAAGTACCTCTGAGACAGCGTGAGCACATTAGTTACATGTTCCACAGCATCATTTTCTCACCCATGTTCAACAGTGTGCTTTGTCATTGCTCCTCTATTTGTTGAATTCAGGATGACCTTTTCGTGAATAAAGTCAAATAGGATTAAGGCAGGAATTTCCAACAATAGAAAAGAGCAACAGATGTAGCCAACTTTGAACGTGGAAGGATTTTTGATGCACTGTTGTCTAAAGAGAGTGTTTATAGTCGGGGGGGGGGGGGGGGCAGGGGAGGAAAGGGCAAAGGCAAAAGTAGGTTTACAAAATATTAAAAATGTAGAAGATGAGTAAAAATAGTCCAAAATACCTCTGTAGATTTTTTGTAATTGTGATGAAATAATCTTGCAATTTTAAAATCATTGTCCTTTAAATAAACTGTTTCTTTAACTTTTTTCCTTTCATAATATAAAAAAGTAGTTAAAAAAATTTATATATCACATATATAACAAATTTTCAAAAATATGGATAGAAAAATTATATGGTTAGGAAAAACAGAATTAATACTAAATGATATTTGTGAAGGCTACTTCTTTCTGTCATCTTACTCCGTTTGGGGCTATAAACTGTGAATGTTGCACATAAATTATTCTTTTAGGTTTCATACATAAAGTAACAAAAAATAAGACTCCAGAATAATTATATGTATAGAGAACCATAGTTAATTTTTGATTGGTATATGTGAAACATTTTAAAACAGTTATTGCATATAAATTACTTTATTTCATCTTATTTTGGCTTTGTTTCATGTTAAATGGAGTTTGGTTTATTTTTAAAAGAATATTAGTGTGCTGTATAGATTCTCTTTTCAGATGATTTAATTTAAAACAAATTTAATGCTTGGGGTCTATATACTAAATGTACATCCTGGAAGAACTGACTGCTTTGACATTGGTGTCCTCTGGTTCCTGGTAATATTTGTCTCCTAAGTGAGCTATTATAGTTTGTGGTAATGAGTGATCTTTGAGGTTTAAAAATAACCAAAATGAATAAAGAGGCATTTAATAAAAGAGATGATTTAATGCTTCAACTATTAATCACAGAAAGTTATTTAGAGGGCTTAGAAAATTTATGAGGAAAAGTAAACAATGAAATGTTTATATCTATTTGGTTTATTAAAATTAACATGCTAAATCTTAAAAGGACATTGTATGTAAAATACTTAAAGTAATTAAAAGTTTTGAATGAAGAAGAAAAATCTAAATAAATACATTGAGTCAAAAAGTCTACTCCTTCAAAGGAGAAAAATTTATTCATAGTTTCTTCATCTAATACAAGGTTTTTTAATAGCTTCTCCACCCCCAAACTGTGATTTAGCAGTGATTGTATAAAACTTGATAATACATACAGTCCATCCACCAACAAGTGTAAATAATAATCATTTGTGTTTCTAATTTATTTTGTTTATTTCTTTTTGCTGTTTGAACTACAAGCAGAATAAAGGCTTACAGGGGAAATAATATATGTATAGTAATCAGATAACCATAAAATAGGATAGAGAGGGTAAATTACCATAAGGAACTATGATATATGGAATGTGGTATGGAATTTGGGAGAAAAGAAAGACAAGAAGATTTTATGGAGGAAATTATATTTGAACCTATATCTTACTGGTTTGGTTGAATTAAGACACAGAAATGGAGGAGAGGGACATTTTGAGCAAATGAAATATATTATGAGCACTTCCTTACATGAATCCTGTGCAGTGATCTTTCTTACTCAGATATTTAGTTTCCCTCACATGCCTTCTCTTCCATTTCTTTATGACTGCACATGTAGGCTTACCACCTGAAGTTCCTAGTGGATACACTCACTGCATCTCTTAAGATCTAACTTAAGTGCCTCCTGTGTGAGGATCCGTCCTGAGCCACCTAAGCAGAGATCATCACTCCATTCTTTGTGCTTCTTATTTATTTCCCATGCCTGTCTATATTACATTTGTTTATTTAGAGATCTATCTTTCCTAAAAGAATGAATTCCAAAATTTATACAACAGATTCCTAGAGTCCAAGCTATAAGCCAAGCAATGTAGTTAGAGTATGAATAAGACAGTGCTCTGCCTTGGGGAGCTTGTATTGTAGAGTTAGAAAGATTACATAATTAAACAAATAATTAAAGAATATAATTTCTTTTTGATAAGAAAATAAAAAAGGTGAGAGGTTAAATAATGATGAAAGGATGGTGTTTTAAATAAGTGGCCTTTATAGTTCTTTTCAAAAAGATGATGTTTGAGTAGATTCCTAAATGATGTCAAGGAGTGAACCATATAGAGCTTTTGTGGCAGAAAAAACAAGTGAAAAGGCCTTGGTGTGTATGTTTATATTGGTGGTCATAAGCCTCTCTACAGAAGTGACATGCTCAGATCTGAAAGATGACTATGGTTTAGCCAGTTGGATACTGAAGAAAGGAGAAGGGGACAATTTGTGCTGAAAAAACAGCCATGGTTGTTGTATTAGAGGAGTTTTACCTATAATTAAAGGAACTTATGGGCAAGTGTAGCTAGAGGAGAACGAGTAAGGAGGATGAATAGTGCAAGATGACGTTGAGATCGATCATGCCAGGCCTTTGAAGGATGTTATCCCAAATTACATGGGAATCTATTAAAAAGTTTTAAGCAGGAAAATTATATGATCAGATTTGTGAAAATGGTTGGACACGGCAGGGGTGTAGTATTGATGATAGTTGAGACTAGACTGGTGACAACAGAAGTAGATAAATACAAGATATATTTAACTTACCAGATCTTGCTTTTGGGGTTATATATAAGACATCTTTGTCTAATCCAAGATTTCAAAAGTTTTCTCCTTTGTTTTATTTGGAAGTTTTATAGTTTTAGATTCTACATTTAGGCCTATAATTCATTTGGTTTGAAATTTTTTATATGGTACTAAGTATGGATTAAAGGTTTTTAGTGTATTTATTTTTTGTTGTTGCTTTTTCTTTCTTAGCATATTGATATTCAGTCATCCCAGCATCACTTATTGAAAAGATTGTCCTTTCTTCTCTCAACTAATTACCTTTTCACTTTTGTTGAAAATAAATTAATTGTATTTGTGTGAGAGTTAATTTCTAGACTGTGTTTGTTCCAATCATCTATTTGTTGTCCTTTGTTTAATACCTTACCGTCTTGATTACTATTGCTTTTATCTTAAGTCTGAAAGTTATAGTTTGCCAACTTTTTTGTGTTTCAAAGTTGTCTTAGCTGTTCCGGCCTTTTGCATTTCCATATGTACAAACTTTACAATCAGCTTGTCAGTTTCTAATTGCATTGAGTCCATGGGTCAATTTGAAGTGAATTAACATCTTATCAATATTGATTCCTTCAATCCATGAATACAGTATGTCTCTCTATTTATTTAGGTCTGCTTTAATTTTTCCCAGTAATGTTTTATAGTTTTCAGTATACAAGTATTGCACATTTTTAGTTCAGGTTATGCTCAAGTGTTTCATATTTTAAAAGTTATTGCAAATGATAATTTTTAAAATTAAACTTTTGACTTTGAGTTAATTATAGATTCACATACAGTTGTAAGAAACAATACAGAGAGATCACAAATACGGTTTTCCCCAATAGTAATATCTTGCAAAAGCTATAGTGCAGTTTCACAACCAGTATATTGATACTGATAGTCAAGATACAAAACACTTGCATCACCACAAAGATATGCGGACTTTTCCTTACAACCACTAATGTTCTCCATATCTATATTATTATCATTCAAGGATATTATATAAGCCCTGGCCAGTTTGGCTCAGCGGTTAGAGCATCGGCCTGTGGTCCGGAGAGACCCGGGATCGGTTCCCGCTAAGGGAGCATACTTCGGTTGCAGTTTGTCCCCAGCCCTGGTTGGTCGTGCGGGTGGCAGCCACTCGATGTGTCCCTTCACGTCGATGTTTCTCTCTCTCTCCCTTCCTCTCTCTCCCTCCCACTCTATCTGTACAAAAAATGAAAAAATGTCCTCGGGTGAGGATTAAAAAAAAAAAAAAAAAGGATATTATATAAATGGAATCATACAGTATGTAATCTTTTGGAACTGGTTTTTTTTTCACTCAGTATAATTCTCTGAAAAATGCATCCAGGTTATTGCAGGTATTAATTCATTTCTTTTAATTTTTTAAAATTGATTTTTTGGAGAGAGAGATAGAAACATGGATTTGAGAGAGCAACATCAATGGGCTGTGTCCTGCATGCCCTCTACTGAGGATGGAGTCCGAAATCCGTACATGTGGACCCCTTGATCCATGGGATGACGCTCAATCCACTGAGCCACACCGGCCACGCATTCCATTTCTTTTTATTGCTTGTAGTATTCCATGGTATGAATATACTATAATATGTTTAACCACTCACCTGGTGAGGGACATCTGACTGTTGCCAAATTTTTGCTATTGTTCAAGTTTTTGTATGAATAAATTTTCATTTCCCTGACATAAATGCCAAGGAGAGCAACTGCTGGGTTATAGAGTAATTGTGTGTTTAGTGTTTGAAGAACCTGCCAAATGATTTTCCTAGAGTTTCTGTAACTTTTTATATACCCAGCAGTGAATGAACATCTTCCCCAGCATTTGGTGGTGTCAGTCCTTTTTTATTTTAGCCATTATGATAGGTGTATGGTGATATGTCATTGTGGCTTTAGTTTATATTTCTCTAAAGGCTAATGATATTTAGTATCTTTTCATGAGTTTCTTTAACATCTGTATATTCACTTTAGTAAAATGTCTTCTAATGTATTTTTTCCATTTTTCTGATTGGAGTGTGTTCTGTTTTTGTTGTTGTTGTTGTTTTATTGTTTATATTGAAGAGTTAGCTCTAGTCTGTTGTGGGCTGAATTATGTGCCCCTAAAATCCTTATGTTGAAGCCCTAACCCCGAGTAACTCAGAATATGGTTGTATTTGGAAGTGAGTCCGTTAAAGAGGTTATTAAGGTTAGATGTCATGTGGGTGGGTCCTAATCTATTCTGACTGTTGTCTTTGTAAGAAGAAATTTAGATATACAGAGAGATACCATACATGGATGCACACAAAGGAAAGACCATGAGGATACAGCAGAAGCCATCTGCTGACTTCCGGTCAAGATGGCGGCATAGGTAAACATGGTATCGAGTCCTCCCATAACCACATCAAAGTTACAACTAAACTACAGAACAACCAGCATTCAAAACTGCCTGAAATCAAGCTGAATGGAAGTCCTACAACTACGAAATTAAATCAGCAGCCACATCCAGACTGGTAGGAGGGGTGGTGGCGCGATGGGCTGGTCCCACACCCACGTGTGGCGGATAAAAATCAGGAGGCTCCCGCGGCTGGGAAGGTCCTTCCTGAGGACTGAGGGGTCCCCGTCTCACACCAGGTGCCCCACTCAGGGTTCCAGTGCCAGGAAGAGAATCCCCATAACTTCTGGCTGGAAAAACCAGCGGAAACTGAGGCTCAGGGAAGCTGAAGCCGCTGGAGCCCCAGGCAGCTCCCTAAAGGGCCCGCACACGGACATATGGGACTCTCTCCCTCTAAGCTTGGAGGGGAGGCAGCTCAAGGGGCGCCAGAGACATACAGGGAGGAACTGAGCTGTTTGGCACTGGAGCGAGGGCTGGAGAGGGGGCTTTCTTGGGGACAATCATGCTGAAAGAGGCCTTTGTTCCTTTGGTGAGCCCTTCCCTGGGGCGGCAGACAGTCACCATATCTGGGACTCCAGCAACCTGGCTCACACTGGTAGCCCCGCCCTGCTGACTCCCTGAGGCCCCGCCCCGCCCCACACAACTTTCAAGCCCACCCAAGCTGTTGCCACTTGCTTAACCATAGGATTGGCCTGTCTTGGATCCTGCTTCAGGTTTTCCTAAATTCTTTCAAACGAGCAGCATCTGGTCTCAGCGAGCCCCATACCTCTCATTAAGTAATACACTGACACAAACACAGGGAGGCAGCCAAAATGAGGAGACAAAGAAACAGGTCCCAAATGAAAGAAAAGAACAAAACCCCAAGAAAAGAACTAAGCGAAATGGAGATAAGCAACCTAACAGATACTGAGTTCAAAATACTGCTTATAAGGATGCTCAATGAACTTAGTGAGAACCTCAGTGAACTTAGGGAGGGCCTCAAGAGCATAAAAAAGGACCAGTTAGAAATCATGGATACACAGTTAGAATTGAAGGAGGCATTAACTGAAATAAAGAATAATTTACACAGCTTCAATAATAGAGTATGTAAATCCAAGGAGCAAACCATCGATTTGGAATATAAGGAAGCAAAAAATCCCCAATAAGATCAGCAAAAAGAAAAAAGAATCCAAAAAAATGAGGATAGTGTAAGGAGCCTCTGGGACAACTTCAAGTGTGCCAATATTCGCATCTTGGGGGTGCCAGAAGGAGTAGAGAGAGAACAAGAAATTGAAAACCTGTTTGAAACAATAATGGCAGAAAACTTTCCTAACTTGGTGAAGGAAACAGACATACAAGTCCAGGAAGCACAGAGAGTCCCAAACAAGATGAACCCCAAGAGGCCCACACCAAGACACATCATCATCAAAATGCAAAACGTTCAAGTCAAAGAGAGAATCTTACAAGCAGCAAGAGAAAGGCAGCTAGTTACCTACAAGGGAGTTCCCATTAGGCTGTCAGCTGATTTCTCAAAAGAAACTTTGCAGACCAGAAGGGAGTGGCAAGAAATATTCAGAGTGATGAAAACCAAGAACCTACAACCAAAATTACTCTATCCTGCAAAGCTGTCATTTAGAATCGATGGACATATAAAAACTTTCCCAGACAAGAAAAAGTTAAAGGAGTTCATCACTACCAAACCGTTATTATATGAAATGATGAAGGGTCTTTTTGAAGAAAAAGATAAAATGTATGAACAAACAAAATGGCAATGAATACATATCTATCAACAATGGAATCTACAAACAAAATGAACAGGTAGAACAGAAACATTCTCATAGATACAGAGAACATTTTTTTGGTTGCCAATTGGGAGAGGGGTTGGGGGAATGGGTGAAAAAGGTGAAGGGATTAAGAAGCACAAATTCATTGCTAGACTGACAAACCTCAAAGGGAAAGGGGTTTGGGGGGTGGGAAGAAATAAACCAAAGAACTTATATGCATAACCAATGGACACAGACAATAGTGTGGGACAAGGTGGGAGGGGAGCTGGAGTGGGGAGGAGGGGGTCAATGGGGGAAAAATGTGGAACATCTGTAATACATTTTACATCCAACAATAAAGATTTGAAAAAAAAGAAGCCATCTGCTAGCCAAGGAAAGAGGAGACCTCAGGAGAAACAAACCTTCCAGTACCTTGATCTTTGACTTCTACCCTCCAGAGCTGTGAGAAAATAAATTTCTGTTGTTAAAGTCACCAAGTCTATGGTATTTTATTATTTATGCTAGCCCTGGCAAACTAATAAACTAGTTGCCTTACACTGTTCAGGATGCTATAACAAAGAACCAGAGGCCCTACCCAGGTAGCTCAGTTGGTTAGAGCATCATCTTGATACACCAAGGTTATAAATTCAATCCCCAGTCAGGGCACATACAGGAATCAATGAGTACATAAATAAGTGGACAACAAATTGATGTTTCTCTCTCCCTCTCTAAAAAGAAAATTAATAAACAAAGAACCAGAGACTAGGTATCGTAGACTGGGTGGCTTATAAACATCACAAATTTATTTCTCATAGTTTTGGACCTTAGAAGTTTGAAATCAGTGTGCCAACATGATCAGGTTTACTTCTTCCTTTTTGATTAGGATGCTTTTAAATTTCTTTTTTCTTACCTAATAGCTCTGGCTGGGACTTCTGGTACTATGGTGAATAGATGTAGTGAGAGTGCCCTCTTGTTCCTGATGTTAGAGGAGAAGCTTTTCGTTTTTCACCATTGGTTATGATGTTAGATGTGGGCTTTTTATATTTGTATATATAGACTTTTTAGTGGTTGCTCTGGGTTTCACAATATACGTACATAACATCACAATTTGCTAGTGGTGTCATTTTACCAGTTTAAGTATAGAAATTTTTCCTCCATGTGTTTCTTTACGTTCTCCTATTTCTAATATAATTGTGTTAAATATTTCTTCAGTATACATTTAGAATCACATTAGTGGTATAATGTTTCTTGAACCTCAAACATAATTTAGAAAACTCAAAAGAAGTAAAGTCTATTGGATGTATCTACATTATTGCTTACCATGGTCTTTCCTTATTTGTGATGTTCCAAGATTCTTTTTATTTAATTAACTTATTCTTGTTACAGATGTTTCTCCCCCCCCCCAAAACTGATTTCCCCCTCCCTCCACCCTGCCCCCAGCTTTGTTGTCCATGTCCATTGTTCATGCATACATGCATGCATATAAGTTCTGTGGTTTATCTCTCCCCCACCACCCCCTCTTCTGGGGATTGTGAGTCTGTACCCCACTTCCATGTCTCTGGGACTACCCCATTCCTCAGACTGTTATGCGCATTATATTCCACAGATAAGTGAGATCATATGATACTTGTCTTTCTCTGTTTGGCTTGTTTCACTTAGGATAATACTTTCCAGGTCCCTCCATGTCGTCTCAAAGGATAAGAGATCTTTCTTTCTTACAGCTGTGTAGTACTCCATTGTGTATATGTACCACAGCTTTTTTATCCATTCATCTACTGATGGACACTTGGACTGTTTCCAGATCTTAGCTATTGTAAATAGTGCTGCTATGAACATGGGGTACATATATTCTTTCTGATTGGTGTTTCAGGCTTCTTAGGGTATATTCCTAGAAGTGGGATCACTGGGTCAAATGGAAGTTCAATTTTTAATTTTTTGAGGTAACACCATGTGTTTTTCATAGTGGCTGCACCAGTCTGCATTCCCACCAGCAGTGTACTAGGGTCCCCTTTTTTCCACACCTTTGCCAACAACACTTGTTGTTTGATGATTTGTTGACGTCAGCTGTTCTGACAGGTGTGAGGTGATACCTCATTGTTGTTTTAATTTGCATCTCTCTGATGATTAGTGATGTTGAGCATTTCTTCATATGTCTCTTGGCCATTTTTATATATTTTTTGGAGAGGTGTCTATTTAGTTCTTCTGCCCATTTTTTAATTGTGTTCTTTGTCTTACTTTTGTTGAGTTGTATGAGCACTCTCTATATATTGAAAATTAACCCCTTATCTGCTTTATCATTGGCAATTATGCTCTCCCATACAGTGGGTTGCCTTTCCATTTTGATGAGTGTATATTTTGCTGTGCAGAAGCTTTTGAGTTTGATATAGTCCCATGTGTTCATTTTCTCCTTTGTTTCTGTTGCCTTAGGTGATGTATCCGTAAAAATTCTGCTGCGCATGATGTCTGAAATTTTGTTGCCTACATTTTCTTCTAGGATTTTTATGGATTCATGAGTCACATTTAAGTCTTTTATCCATTTTGAGTTTATTCTTGTGTATGGTATAAGTTGATGGTCTGGTTTCATTTTTTTGCATGTAGCTGTCCAATTTTCCCAACACCATTTATTAAAGAAGCTGTCTTTGCTCCACTATATGCTCTTGCCACCTTTGTCAAATATTAATTGAGTATATTGCCTTGGGTCCATTTCTGGGTTCTCTGTCGGTTCTGCTGATCTATATGTTTGTTCTTGTGCCAGTACCAGGCTGATTTGATTACAGTGGCTTTGTAGTATAACCTGAAATCTGGTAATGTGATCCCTCCAACTTTGTTCTTCTTTTACAAGATTGCTGTGGCTATTCGAGGTCTTTTTTTGGTTCCATATGAACTTTTGAAGTATTTGTTCTAGTTCTGTGATGTATGTCTTTGCTATTTTGATGGGGATTGCATTGAATCTATAGATTGCTTTGGGTAGTATGGACATTTTAATGATGTTAATTCTTCCAATCCATGAACAAGGTATGTGCTTCCACTTTTTTATATCTTCCTCTATTTCTTTTTTTCAATGACCTGTAGTTTTCTGCGAATAGGTCCTTTATTTCTTTGGTTAAGTTTATTCCTAGGTATCTTAATTTTTTTGCTGCAATGGTAAATGGGATTTTTTTTTTTTTTTTTTAGTTTCTCTTTCTGTGAGTTCATCATTGGTGTATAGGAATGCCATCGATTTCTTTTTTTTTTTTATTAATTAATTTTATTTATTCTTGTTACAGATGTTGTTTCTCCTTCCCCCCCCACTGATTCCCCCCTCCCCGCCGCTCCCCACCTTGTCCCCAGCTTTGTTGCCTATGTCCATTGTTTATGCATACATGCATATAAATTCTGTGGTTTATTTCTCCCCACTGTAGCAGCACTATTTACAATAGCTAAGATCTGGAAATAGCCCAAATGTCTATCAGTAGACGAATAGATAAAAAAGCTGTGGTACATACACAATGGAGTACTATGCAGCTGTAAGAAAGAAAGATCTCTTATCCTTTGAGACGACATGGAGGGACCTGGAAGTATTTTCCTAAGTGAAACAAGCCAAACAGAGAAAGACAAGTATCATATGATCTCACTTATTTGTGGAATATAATGAACATAATAGTCTGAGGAATGGTGTAGTTCCAGAGACGTGGAATTGGGGCCATCGATTTCTTGACCTTAGTTTTGTATCCTGCTACTTTGCCAAATTCATTTATTACGTCTAGTAAATTTTTGATGGAGTCTTTGGGGTTTTCTACATATTATGTCATCTGTGAATAATTACAGTTTCACTTCCTCCTTTTCACTTTGGATCCTTTTATTTTTTTCTTCCTGTCTGATTGCTGTGGCTAAGAGTTCCAGTACTATGTTAAATAAGAGTGGCAAAAGTGGGCATCCTTGTCTTGTTTCTGTTCTTAAGGGAAATGCTTTTAATTTTTGCCCATTGAATATGATGTTGGCTGTAGGTTTTTCATATATGGCCTTATTATGTCAAGATACGATCCCTCTATTCCCAGATTGCTGAATGTTTTTATCAGAAGTGGGTGCTGCGAATGCTTTTTCAGTGTCTATTGAAATGATCATATTATTTTTATATTTCGTTTTGTTTGTGTGGTGTATCACATTTATTGATTTGCAAATATTGTACCAGCCTTGCATCCCTGGGATGAAGCCCACTTGGTCATGGTGAATCATTTTTTGATGTATTGCTGGATTCAATTTGCTAGTACTTTGCTCAGGATTTTGGCATCTATGTTCATCAGGGATATTGGTCTGTTTTTCTTTTTTGTAGTGTCTTTTTCTGGTTTTGGAATTAAAATTATGCTGGCCTCATAAAGTGAGTTTGGAAGTCTTTCTTCTTCTTAAATTTTTTGAAATAGTTTGAGGAGAATGGGTATTAGTTCCTCTTTAAATGTTCAGTAAAATTCCCCTGTGAACCTGTGCGGGCCTGGCTTTTGTTTGCTGGGAGAGTCTTGATTACATCTTTAATTTCTTTTGTTGTTATTGGTCTGTTCAAGTTTTCTATCTCTTCCAGGTTTAATTTTGAGAGACTATGTGTTTCTAGAAATCTGTCCATTTCGCTTAGATTGTCAAATTTGTTGCCATATAGTTGTTCATAGTATTTATTAACGATCTTTTGTATTTCTTTGGTGTCAGTTATTATTTCTCCTCTTTCATTTCTGATTTTGTGTATTTGGGTTCTCTCTCTTTGTTTCTTGGTGAGTCTAGCTAAGGGTCCATCAATCTTGTTTATCTTTTCAAAGAACCAGCTCTTTGTTTCATTGATCCTTTGAATTGTTTTTTTGGTCTCCATGTCATTTATTTCTGCTCTGATCTTTACTATTTCCTTCCTTCTACTTGCTCTGGGGTTTTCTTTTTGTTTGCTTTCTAGTTCTTTAAGTTGTGAGGTTAGATAGTCTATTAGAAATTTTTCTTGCTTCTTGAGGTAGGCCTGTTATGAACCATTAACGTGAAAGGGACACATCGAGTGGCTGCCTCCCACATGACCCAACCAGGGCCAGAGACAAACTGCAACTGAGGTAGGTGCCCTTAGTGGGAACCGAACTTAGGTCTCTCTGGACTGCAGGCCGATGCTCCAACCACTGAGCCATATTGGCCAGGGCGATAGTTTCTATTGTTCTGTCTTCAGTTTCACTGATGCTTTGTGTCTCCTTCTTTCTGCTATTAATCTATCCATCGGCATTTTTATTTTTTCCATTTAGCTGTTCTTTATATCTTCTGTTTTCTTGCTGAGAATTTCTAATTTTTTCATTTGTTTTATATATATATATATATATTATTTTATTGAAACATTTTTATGAATATTGCTTTAAATTTTTTTTCAGATAATTTCTACATCTTTTTTTTTTTTTTTTTTTATCCTCGCTCGAGGAAATTTTTCCATTTTTTTGTTCAGATAGACTGGGAGGGAGAGAGAGGAAGAGAGAGAAACATCAACGTGAAAGGGACACATCGAGTGGCTGCCACCCACACAACCCAACCAGGGCCCGGGACAAACTGCAACCGAGGTACATGCTCTTAGCGGGAACCAAACCCAGGTCTTTCCGGACCGCAGGTCGATGCTATAACCGCTGAGCCAAACTGGCCGGGGCTAATTTCTACATCTTTATCATTTTGTTTGACATCTGTTGGTTGTCTTTTTTCTTTCAAGATTTTCCTGGTTCTACTGAAACCTGGACATTTTTATATTATGTTCAGAGACTTTGGATATTATCTGAACCTTCTGTTTTGCTGGTTTCTCTCTATATATATCTTTTTTGATTTGTTTTTTTGTTTGTTTGTTTGTTTGTTTTTTTGACAGAGCTCCATCAGGAAAATAGGACGTGCTGCGGCCAGGTAGACATAGAAATCCAAGTTCCTCATTTGACATACCTTGACAGCCTAGAGGAGGGGAGGCTTCACTATGGGGCCAGAGTGGGAATTCCTGCTTCCTATTAGGCTACCACTGATACCTCCTAAGCTGGAGGAGTGGGAGTACTTTGGTACTGTTCCTTACATTGCCTCCACTGACACCATAGGGTCAGGTTGGCCTCATTACCACTGGGTGATGGTGAAGGTAATGGCTTTCTACTAAGGTTCCTCTGATACCACCCAGCAGGGAGAGAAAGGAGTGCCTCATTATTGCCAGGTAAGAGTGGAAGTCCAGGCTGTCCAGATTGTCTCCTACCAACATTGTGGTGTGTTCTCATTACCAGGTGGCAAGGGTGGAATTCTAGGTTCCTCTCTCCGCCTTTGCTTGTGTGGTTGGAAGTAGGGCCACATGTCTTCTATGGTGTTTGCCTAGAGTTGGTGGTTTGAATGTTTTCTTTCTTGCTAGTTTGCCCTTTTTTTGGTTCTATGATGAGAGAGAAGGCTTTTATTGGGGCTTTTATCTGTGACCATTGGCCTTTCTGACTCGCCAGCTTCTTTTGCTCCCATCTGGGATATCTGAAGGAAAAGAAAGTCCAGGGAATTCATTGTGTTGCTCCTTGGGTTCAAAATTCTCTAGATAGTCTCTCTTCTCTCCACTTTTCAGTCTCTTTATGTCTGTTTGATAAAATGTCCAGAGTTTTTAGTTTGTACTTAGGAGATATAGAGGGAAGCATGTCTACCTTTATTTTCCTGGAAGAGAACGTCAGTAATTTGTTTAATTTCCAATTATTTGTTGGTAGTATATAGACATACAGTTGAATTTTTATGCTAATATTTTATCCTGCATCCTTGCTTAACTTATTTATTAGTTCTTATTAGAAATTACATTTTTGTAATTTCTATAAGATTTTATACATAAGTGCTCTATAAATAAAGATCATTTTCCTTCTTTCCAATTTGGGTGACTTTTAATTTCTTGCCTTATTTCATTGGCTAGAACCTCTGGTACCATGTTTAATGGAAGTGGTAGAATAGAATTCATTATCTTGTTTCTGTTTTAGTGGGAAATAATTGTTCTTTCACTGTTAACTATAATTATAGGTTTTCTGTAGATATCTTTTTATTATATTGAGGAACTTTCATTCTATTTCTAATATGTTAAGCATTTTTATGAAGACCAAGATCTTGAGTTTTGTCAAATGCTTTCTCTTTCTCTATAAAGGTGATCATTTGCTATGTTTCTTTTTAAATCTTTAATACCATGAATTACAGTGATTGACTTTCAGTTGTGTTAAAAGATAAATTTCATTCAGTAAAGTTGTATACATTAAATATGTAGAGCTTTTTGTATGTCAATAGGCCTCAATAAAGTAGTTTTTAAAAGGACAGTTTTCATAAAATGTAAAATCATGACTCATATAATATGAACATGTGTCAAAAACTTTTTAAACTCATTTTTCAATGAAGGGCCAGAAAGTTGTTACATCCAGTCAAATGAGACTCCTAAGAGTAGATACATTCTAGATCAGGAATATTGAAATGATGGATACAAAACTGACTTTTTAATTGGAAAGGTTCCTTTACCAGATTCAATTTATTTACATGTCTATCTATAGATAAGAATTGTTGAATTGCTATTGATTTCCTACCAGTTAGCTTTAATCTCTATAGCAGTATTTTTCGACTGGGGATAGAAACATTTGGCAATGTCTATAGATGGTTTCTAGTTATCACACTGGTAGGGTGGTGTTACTGGCATCTAGTATATAGAGGCAAGAGTTGCTCCTACGTATTTTATAATGCCCCCCCACAACAAAGGATTATTTAACCCAAAATGTCAAAAGTGCCAGGGTTGAGAAACCCTGTTGTTTCTTGTAAAATAACGTGGTTAAAGACAAAGGCACATATGCCCATATGTTCAGATAATTGTTGGAGGCTCCAACATCACATTGAAAGGACATCACTAATGCCTTTTGTTTATTTCAAAGTATTAGAATTCTCTTCACGCTTGTTAAACCAACCATGCATTCCTGGGGTAAACCTCACTTGGTCATATATAGTAGGATTTGATTTGCTAAAATTTTGTTAAGAATTTTTACATTTTTATGAAGGATAGTGGTCTGGAGTTTTCTTTTTTTGTAATGATTTTATGTGATTTTAGAATCAGGACTTCTAGAATAAGTTGAAAAGTATTACCTACGTTTCAATTTTCTGAAAGAGTTTATGCAGAATTGAGATGGTCTTCCTTAAATATTTGGGAGAATTAACCACTAAAGTCATGTGTGTGGGTCTGGGGTTGTCTTTAGGGTAAAATTTTTAGCTGTAAGTTAAATTTCTTTAATAGATATAGAGCTATTCAGGTAATCTCTTTCTTCTTGAGAGAACAGTAGTAGTTTGTATCTTTCAAGGAATTTGTCCATTTCATCTCAGTTGTTAAATGTATTGGCATAAAGTTATTGTTAATTTTCTTTTATAATCTTGTTAATACCAGTAGAATCTGTAGTTATATTACCTCTGTCATTTCTGATATTGGTAATTTTTGTCTTCTTTTTCTTCCCCTGATCAATCTGGCTAAAGGTTTACCGATTGTGTTAGCTTCTTAAAGACCCAGCTGTTTGTTTCATTAATTTCTCTCTCTCTTTCTGTTTCATTGATTTCTAACCTGATTGTTATTATTTCATTTTTTTCTTAGTTTCTTTAGATGGAAACTTAGGTACTTGATTTGAGATCTTTATTCTTTTCTGATATAGGTATTGAGTGCTGTGTATTTCCCTGTAAGAGCTGCTTTAGCTACATTCAGCAAATTTTGACATATGTTGTGTTTTCATTTTAATTCATTTCAAAGTACCTTATAATTTTTTTAATCGTTGGCAATTTACGAAGTATTCTTTAGTTCCAAATATTTGGCATTTTTCTAAATATCTTTCTTTTTTATTTTTGTTACAGATGTTTCTTTTTTTCCCTCATTAACAACCTCCTCCCTATCCCACGCCTAAATATCTTTATCCATGTAAAGATATTTTTTATTTCTTTATTCCACTGTGGTTAGAGAATATACTTTATATGATTTAAGTTCTTTTAAATTTATTGAAATATATTTTATGACCCAGATTATGATTGTCTTAGTAACTATTCCGTATGTAGTTGAAAATGTGTATTTTGCCTGGGCAGGAATTTGTTCATTTCATTCACCTGATATACCACTGATATCCCCCAGGTGCTTAGAACATTGCCTGGCCATTTTGTTGAATATATAAACATATGTGCTGAATTAAATATTTAACTCAAAAGAGTTGAATCTGGTGCTGTGGACCCAGATCAGAGGAATTACTCAGTAAATCTTATGAGCAGAATATGGCAAACAAGCTAGGGTATAGCTTGCTGAAAGACTTGTTTAATTAATACAGAGAACTGAGGATATAATACTAAAGTTTATACCAAGCAGATTGTTTCTCCAAGTACTAAAAGATAAAGTTTAGAATCAGAAGATGGAATTGTAAACTGGCAAGAATAAACTGACCCTGTTGCCCAACTTAATCAGAATCACCTTGGGTCTACCCCTTACCTACTGAATCATAATTTTTAAGGGTGAGTTGGATTTCGTAGAAGCATCTCTTAAAAGTAGCTTTAAAGCCCTGGCCGGTTTGACTCAGTGGTTAGAGCGTCGGCCTGTGGTCCTGAGAGACCCGGGTTTGGTTCCCGCTAAGGGCGCATACCTTGGTTGCAGTTGTCCCTGGCCCTGGTTGGTTGCGGGTGGCAGCCACTCGATGTGTCCCTTTCATATCGATGTTTCTCTCTCTCTCTCTCTTCCTCTCTCTCCCTCCCACTCTATCTGAACAAAAAATGGAAAAATGTCCTTGGGTGAGGATTAAAAAAAAACAACAAAAAGTAGCTTTAGAATGTTGGATAAAGCGTCTGTGGAAATGTGGCTAAGAAAAAAAAATTAAGGATGTTTTTGTGACAAACCTCATCAACTTATATTTTTAAATAAAATTTTCAACCACTGATTAAGTTCTTCTTTATGGCAAGTGTTGTAAACTTTAAGAAAGGGACTTGTTTTGCCTGTCATTATATTGCCAATCATAACATGTAATGGGTGTTAAGTAAATTTTTGTTGAATGAAAAAATGTACTACATAGTTGCCTGTGGCAGTTTTGGTAAAATTAGACAGAATAGCTAAGGGGTTTTGCTAGTTTTACCTTTTGGGACAAATCATTAAACTTCTTTGGCTGCGTTTCATCTCTTTCATCCTTAAAAGGCATGCCAGATTTTAAGGTGCAAGCTAAAATAGCTGTAGGGTCCTCTTGTGAGATATTAACTTGGAAAACAGACTTTACATGGATAAAAACAGGTTTTCAGTAATGAATATTGCCTAACACGTAATAGGTACTTAGTGCATTATAATTGAATAAATGAATCTTAATTCACTCTTCTTTTGTTTGTTTGTTTTACAAATGATAAAACCAAGAACCAGAATGGATGTTATTAAGGCTAAGATATTAGCTCCTTTTTTTTTTTTTCTGTGGTACGTGCCCCTAGCGGGAACCAAACCCAGGACTCTCTGGTCCACAGGCCAACACTCAACTGCTGAGCCAAACTGGCCAGGCCTCTTATAGCTCTTTAAACTGAATCTCCTTAACGAGAATTCAGGTCCTTCACTCTAGTACAGTGTTTTTCTGGGTAATATTTCTATTCCAAGTCAGCTACAGAGAGAATAATTTTCTACGGTACTGAGTCTTCTCTAAGATCCTTACCATCCTGAGATCATACCACAAAGTAAGTTGTATATTTTGCCTGGAATCACACTGCCACAACCACAGACTATGCCTTTAAATAAATAGAGCAAGTTATTTCACCTCTCTATCTGTGTACTTATCTATAAAACAGAAATAATAGTGCTTATCTCATAGAGCTGTTGTGAGGATTAAATGCATTAATATATGTAAAGTCTGCAGAATAGTGTGTGGTACATAATAAGTCCTGTAAGTGCTGGCTGCTGCTACTACTATTGTTGCTGTTTTTGTTATTGTTATTAATGCTTTTATCTAGACTCTGACCCCCATCCACCACCACCCCAAAAAAAGGCATTAAGCTGTTTTCTTCTACTTTTTTTTTTTTTTTTCCCAAGCTTTCCCTCTTTCCTTAGCAAATCCTTGTGGTGGAAATGTGTAGGGTTAATGAGGATTGAAAAAGAAGACAGATTCATGATTCTTGTCATTGATAGATTTGTCTTTGTTTCCAGAATACCCTTGAACCAAGGTGTCTAGCATGCATATATATTGAGGAAGAGAGGTAACACTCTCCTAAAACTTAGGAAGATTTTCCAACAAAAGTTTTTTGGGTTTTTTTTCACTTTTAAGAAATGTGGCCCTTGCCAGTTTGGCTCAGCGGTTAGAGCGTCAGCCTGAGGACCAGAGAGTCCCGGGTTCGGTTCCCGCTAAGGGCAGGTACCTCAGTTGCAGTTTGTCCCTGGCCCTGGTTGGGGTCACGTGGGTGGCAACCAGTCGATGTGTCTCTCTCACATCAATGTCTCTCTCTCTCTCTTCCTCCCTCTCTCCCTCTGGCTCTTTCTGAAGATAAATACAAAAATGTCCTCAGATGAGGATTAAAAAAAGAAAGAAATGTGTCATATATGAAATGTGTAAGTTTACTTTCTGGAAGAAGGTATTGGGATTTTAAAAATTATTTTATTTTACAAGGTATCTAGGTTCTTTAATAATGTAGTTCATGAGATCAAAGATGTAAATGGTTGGAAACCACTGGTATATACAGGGGTGAACAAGTGTAGGTTTATAGTTGTTCATATGGAAAAAGACATGCAGGTTATGATTATTACAGTAGCTTTATTAACTCAGCCGTGGCTGTTGTGGCTCAGGTGGTTGGGCATTGTCCTGTGCACCAAAAGTTTGCTAGTTTGATTCCTGGACAGGGCACATGCCCAGGTTTCAGGCTCAATCTCCGGTGGGGGACATGCTAGAGGCAGCTGATCTATGTTCTGTTCTCACATTGATGTATCTCTCTCTCCCTTCCTCTCTGTTAAAAAAAAAAATCAATAAAAATATTTAATAATAAATAACTAAATAAACAATAGCTTTATTAACTCAAAAGAATGTAGCAATGCAACTGTAAACCTACTTTTGCTCATCCCTGTATGTTAAAGGACTTGGAGAACAAAGAAACACAATTTCCTGTGTTATATGATGTCAGATTAAATTTTGGAAGTTCCCATTAAATCCTGTGTTATGTTTTGTTTTATTTTACTTCTTGTCTGAGCAGAGCAGTTACTTTATATGTTGCTGAGGAAGCTGGCCACAGATTACACATGGGGTTGGAATAATTAACAGTTATAGGAAGTGCTCATTCTCTCCAGTACCCACCCATAATACTCCTGAGGGAAGGGAGATTGCCAGACAGCAGTGGGAGCATCTTCTGCACTGTAGGTCAAATTCCAGCTTCCATTAGTGCTTCGAAGCCTGCTTGCTTGCCGATTTGTAAACAATAAAATAGGAAAGCAAATGCAAATAATTTTTGGTGCTCTTCAACATCTATTAATTGGGTACGCATCATCTATTTTGCTATACTGTATCACCATCTAATTCCTTGCACTCTTTTAAGATTTAACTTCAGTTCAGAAAAAACTTAAAAACTATCAGTACATTTTAAATTGCCATTGATTTCTGATAGCGTTCATTATGTAATAATATAAAACCACAACTATCTAGATTTCTAATTTGAATATATAAAAAGTATGAATAGTGGTTGATTCCACTCTTAATTTCTATTAGTTTCAGTCCTGGGTCCACCTCTACTAGAAGGCACGAAGTATTTCATCACTAAGACGAATCTAGTTTCTAGTCCAGGGCCTTTAGAAAAATGAATACCATAATCAAATAAATGAGCAAACATCTGCCTTGATGTTGATCTTCTTTGCTAGGTGTTCTGAAAGTGTGGTCTATGGTTGTCCTCATAAGATAGTTTGATAAGTTTGTGACATAAAGGACATTTTTATCATATTAGCAAGACATTATTTGCTTTTTTCACTGTGTTGACATTTGTATAAATTGGGCAAAAGCAATGGTGGGTAAAACCACTAGCACTAACAGGAATCAAGGCACAGTGGCACCAAATTGTTTGTAGTAGTCATTGATGGCCATGAACTCAGTTAAGCACACACACACACACACACACACACACACACACACACAGTTTCACTTCAGACTCTTTTATAAGTTAGTAAAAAGCATTGATTTTATTAAATCTCAATAGAGTACACATTCTGCTAATATTCTGTGCGACTAAATGGGAAGTATACATAAAACAACTACTCCACATTTAGTACTACCATTATAACCAAGGAAAGCTTTTGTCCTTTTTTTTAATCTTCAACCGAGGAGATTTTTGAATTTATCTTCAGATAGAGCTGGAGAAAGAGACGGAGGAAGAGAGAGAGAGAAACATCCATGTGAGTGAGACACATCAAGTGGTTGCCACCCACACAACCCCAACCGGGGCCAGGGACAAACTGCAACTGAGGTACGTGCCCTTAGCGGAAATTGAACCCAGGACTCTCTGGTGCGCGGGCCGACGCTCTAACCACTGAGCCAAACCAGCCAGGGCAAGCTTTTGTTCTTGTTTGAATTATAAACTTGGTTAGGCACATACATCAAAGAATACCATTTTTACTTGAAAGAATGACTGACAAACTGTGGTTATTTTGACTTAGTTATTTGGTAAATATTTTCTCGAAAAGGAATAAAATGAGCTTGTCACTTCAAGGGAAACAACTGACAATATTTTATTGCCAGTGATAAAATTAGAGCTTTCAAGCAAAAATTAGAATTTTGGAAAACTCATATCTGCCACTTTGAGCTTGAGATCTTCCCAATACTTAAAAGATTTTTCTAAAGAGATTTGTGATGCAATTAAGAAATTTTATATTTTTAATATTATACAATGAAATGTTTCAACATTTGGAAGATTGTAAAATTCAGGGAATAGTTATTTTCCAAATGACCAATGGATGATGTTTCAAAGTTATGCATAGATAAAAATTCCTTTCAAAGTGTAAGATAGATCAGTGGATTTAATATAACAGAGCTTGAAAAGGTTATTAATATGGTTTACATTTTACATAGGAACTAACCTTTAAGAAACTACCACTTTTGAGTTTTGGTGTAGTATTAAAGGAGAATATCCACAGTTGTCTGAAAAGACTTTTAAAATTACCCTTCCAACTATATCTGAGTGCTGGATTTTGTTCATTTACTCGAAATACCACATCTTAGCCCTGGCTGGTGTGGTTCAGTGGTTGGGGATTGCCCCAGGCATCAAAAGGTTGCGGGTTCAATTCCCTGTCAGGGCATGTGCCCAGGTTTCGGGCTCCATCTCTAGCAGGGAGTGTGCAGGAGGCAGCAATTGATGTTTTGCTCTCACATCAGTGTTTCTCTTTCTCTCTCTCCATCTACCTTCATGTCTCTCAAAAAGGTCAATAAAAATAGTTTTCTTAAAACACACATCTTGCCCAGCTGGTGTGGCTCAGTGGATTGAGCGTCACCCATGGACTGAGAGGTCCTGGTTTGATTACCAGTCAGGGCATATGCCCAGGAAAAATCAATAAAAACATATTTAAAAAAACAACCACATCTTAACAGATTGAAAACAGGAGCAGATAGATGAATCTAATTGTCTTCTATTAAGCCAGACATTAAAGAGATTTGTAAAAAATGTGAAACAGCATAATTCTTCTCACTATTTTTCTTTTGGGAAATACAGTTTTCATAGAAATATATTAGCATGTAAGGTTTGTTGTTTTAAAAAGAATATATTAAATTTTGTTATAATTTTTAATATAGTGAACATCAGTAGATACACCCACATAAATAAAACTTTTGGGGAGTCCTCAGTAATTTTTAAAAAAACATAGAGAAGTCCTGAACCCCAAAACTTTAAGAACTGCTGCTCTATGCCATCTCTGTATTTATCCTTGGCCTCTGACTTTAATCCCAGGCCTGAGACTTTTAGGAGCTTAGACCTGATTTTGTTTTTGATTTTGCCTTGGAAATGATCCAGCTTCAGCCAGACATCCATTTGGGTAGGCATTAGAAGTTTCAGATTTTTGTATATATGTATGTATTTATGTATTTATTTAAATGAGAAAACTTTTTTTTTTTAACTACATATTTTCTTATTGATTTTTTAGAGAGAGAGAGAGAGAGAGAGAGGCATCGATATGAGAAGGAAACATCAGTTGGCCATCTCCTGCATGCCCCCTACTGGGGAGGGGTCCTGCAACCCAGGCGTGTGCCCTGACCATTAATCAAACTAGTGACTCTTTTGATGCTCAACGAACTGAGCCACACCGGCCAGGGCAGATTTTCTGTATTTATGCAGGGCTTTGGGTGAAGACCAAGCTCATTCTTCAGAAGTCAACCTCAAATGACACCTGTGAGGCATTAAAAAAAAAATTTTTTTTTTTCAGTTACAATTGGCAGTCAGTATTATTTTATATTAGCTTCAGGTGTACAGTATAGTGGTTAGACAATCATATACTTTGGAAAGGCACACCACCCCCCAATGTTTTAAGTACCCACCTGGTACCGAATATAGTTATTATAATATATTCCTATGCTGTGCTTTATATCCTATGACTGTTTTGTAACCACCAGTTTGTACTTCTAATCCCTTCACCTTGTTCACCGAGCCCTAACCCCCTCTCCCATCTGGCAACCATCAGTTTGTTCTCTATCTGTGAGTCTCTTTGTTTTGTTTGTTCATTTATTTTATTTTTGGGATTCCACATATAAGTGAAATCATATGGTACTTGTCTGACTTATTTCACTTATCATAATACCCTCTGGGTCATTCTATGTTTCACAAATGGTAAGATTTCATTCTTTTTTATGGCCGAATAGTATCTCATTGTATATGTATATACCACATCATTGTTATGCAATCGTCTGTTGGTGGGCACTTAGGTTGTTTCCATATCTTGACTATTGTAAGTAGTGCTACAGTGAACATAGGGATGCACTTATCTTTCCTGTTAGTATTTTGGATTTTTTTGAATAGATACCCAGAAGTGGAATTGCTAGGTCATAAGGCAGTTCCATTTTTAGTATTTTGAGGAACCTCTATTCTGTTTATCATAGTGGCTGCACCAATTTGCAATCCCACTAACAATGCATGGGGTTCCCAGTTCTCCACATCTTTGCCAATGCTTGTTTGTTGATATATTGATGATAGCCATTCTGATATGTGTGAAGTGATTTTAATTTGTATTTTTCTAATAATTAGGACATTGAGCATCTTTTTAAATGTCTATAGGCCATTTGTTTGTCCTCTTTGTAGAAATGTCTATTCAGGTTCTCTGCCCATTTTTTAATTGGATTGTTTGGGGTTTTTTGGTGTTAAGTTGTATGAGTTCTTTATAAATTTTGGATATTAACCCTTAGGCATTTGTTTACATCACTTTGTATTCTGTGATTCCATAACACTGTGTAGGAACCTATTTTATAACTTTAATCACATTATATCACAATAGTTGTTTATGCCTCCCTTCTCAATTGTGACTTCTTCAGCACCAAGAACCTTTTCTTATCTTTGCTTCTTGTTCATTTTCAAAAAAGGAATGCAATGAGTATTTTAAAGATTTGTTGATTACTTGCTGACTTATTAGAATCTGTGTCAAGGACATGGAAGTAGGGCACAGACTGACATCCCTCAGAAGAGGGGATGGGGGGTGGGGTGGGAAGAGATAAACCACAGAACTTATATGCATGTATGCATGACCAATGGACATGGACAACTAAGCCGGGGACAGGGTGGAGGGGGGGTGGGGTGGGGGGTGCCAAGGGGGAAAAAGGTAAAATATCTGTAACAAAAATAAATAAAGAAAGAAAGAAAGAAAGAAAGAAAAAGAAAGAAAGAAAGAATCTGTGTCAAGGGACAGTTCTGTTGATTTCTTTTAAAGGTATTACAATAGGAATTAAAATAGAGCTTTCTGAGATTGCTGCATAACAAAATCATTATAATGAAGCACACCATATAAGCATGTAGCATTGTTAAGTAATGAAAGTTTTTATATAAAAATGTGACTTTAACTACTATTTTTTTTAACTATTGTCATATTCTTGGTGTAGTTTTATTGTATATGTCTTTAATACATCTTGGGAAATGGAATAAAAACACTTTTATTTCATAAGAATATTTTTCAGTCTTGAAATTTATGACTGTAAAAATTATTTATAGTCAAACCGCTCATGCATTGTTGTTTTACTTTGTTTTTCAACAGGTCCCTTAAGCCTATGTGAGGCTGGTCTCTAAAATGTGTATTATAATAAGTCACAGGATTGTTGCATTTTATTAGACATATGTAGCCCTTTGTATTATTTAAAACAGTAGATTCCAAAGTGAAATGTGTTACCCCAAGGAGTGCCCCAGGACAAGCCACTGCGTGTGGGAAGAATATATTCAAACTTGTATCTGCATGTCTTAATCTAAAATCAAGAAAGAAATTAACCTTTACTAATACTTAATCTGCAGCTTGACAAGGATACCTTCACTCAGCCTACAATACATATCTATGTATCAGAGGGTCATGTGTCAGGTAGAGGGTGGGACTTATCTTATTTAAAGGGGAGTACAAGGACAAGAGGAAGCTTTACACCTCTCGTTTTGTTAGGAAATTATAAGCTTCCACTTGTATTCAATGGCTTTTCATATTTCTTTGAACTTTCACTCGTATTCATCAGACTATCAGGAGGCTATGCTAAAAAGTAAGTTAGGAAAAGTGAGTACCGGGCTTTTTCTTACTCCTTAAGGGTTAGCAGCTCCTTGGTACACTTTCTGGTGAGGAGGGAAGAATGGCTGGATGCTGTTCTACTTCAGACGGCAAGCGGTGTCCGCATTCTTCCCTCTGGAAACTCACCAGCTGTACTTCCATATTGACATTCCTCTATAATCACACCTTCACATTTATTTTTGGCTACATCTATTGTGATAGGATGACAGAAAGTACTTCTGCCTTAAGATCATTTATAATACATATTCAAAGACAAATAACCAAATAATTAATATATTCAATTATAATGGTAAGAGATTAGCCAGTGATCTTTTTTAAAGGCCCTTCTTACTAGTGAATCTATAAAAATGATCAGTTATCATATCTCATATTGATATTTTGCTGAATTTTTACCAAGAACAACAAAAGTCTGTGGAGTTCCTCAGGAGTTTTAAATGTATAAATTAGAAACCACACACACACACACACACACACACACACACACAGAAAAGACCGCTGTTTAATGTTTTAAATCCCCCAAGATGTAGTTAACGCCCACTCGGGGCATGCTTAGACTGGTTGGTAATTATAATTGAGCTGTAAAATATTTTGACAGTTTCCAACTGTTGTGTACTTGTTAGTCATTTGGTGGCAAATGCAATTTGTTGAGGTTTTTTGGTGGGACATGTTTAATTAAGAATGTTTCAATTAAGTAGTAGAGCACACTAAGCATTAATACAAAGTTTTTCAACTATGAGCTACTTTTACTTTTTACCCAAGGCAGTAAATGTTTCATTAATAACACTGTAGCGTAGTGAAGCTTGCCACGCTTTTATGCCTCTTCTTTTCTGCACAAGCTTTTACTTGTCGTATAGTAAAGCATAACCACCCAGTACTTAATTTGTAGCCTGAACATTGTGTATGATTTTCCTAGGTAAATGGATTCATGGCAAATAAATCAAATTGCTTATGATAATTACAGAACTAAAAAAGAGAGATGGGATAAATTTTTGTTGCATGTTTTTAGCCTCTTTTTATAGAAGCAGAGCTCCTAATAATAAGCTAATTTGGGCAATATGACAATCCCTAGAAAGAAAGTGTCAAACCTTTGAAATTAAGGCATGTTGCCTGTTTAGACTGAAGAGTATAGCTGATGCATTTTTAAATCTCTCTGTTAAATTTAACTACAGCTATTGGATAAATCATTTTCTAAATCATATAGGGCCAGATGATAATGGGAAAAGTTTAAGCCTTAGTGAATCCAAGAATAAAACAGTAAAACCTCATACTCAAATCACTTGCAAAACACATTATGTGAAGGTTGTAATTGTTTCTGTGGGTATTTTCAGACATTTTATTCTTTCTGTTTTGTTGACAAGAGTTTTGATCATGAAACCAGCAATATAACAAGGATTCTTAGGGGGAAAAAAGATATTCTGTGAATTCAGTTCATTAGTTCTTTAAGTTTTCTTGCAGAAACATATTAATATGATCTATAAAAACAAAACCAAATGGTATACTGAATTAATTTTTACTTTATCAATTTATGCTTTTTTTGGCATTGTATAATCTCAAATTATCAATGTTGGGAAATGTATTAAAAAAACAATTTTTATTTGCTTTTATATGCTATGTATTCAGTGAACAAAAGGGCTGAAATTGAGTCAGAGAAAGGGTGGGAATAAGCTGCTAAATACTAGGTCAAATTAGAAAGTAAACTAATTAAAAATATTGAGTTGGCTCCATGGCTGTACGAATTTATAAAATTCATCAAACTGTACACTTTATAAGAGGGTGAATTTTGTTGTATGTAAATTATACTTTTATAAATCTGCCTGTTAAAAATCTAAAGCAAATTTAACTTGAGAAGGAAAGCCCAAGTCAACATCCTAATATTGTTAAATTATTATATTGCTAACTTAGTCAAGAATTGCATCTATAATTGAATATGATTTACCCTTGTGCACGAAAGGCCAAAATTTGTGAGAAGACTGGATAAACAGTACAAGTATTTCCTTAGATATTATATTAATATGTGATTTATTATATTCTCTTGAGTTGTTAATAGATAAATTAAATGTTTTGGCAATATCTAATATGTGCTTTCCTAATAGTTAACATTACTAGATCAGGATTTCTCTTCTATTTGTTTTAAGAAATGTTTTGGCAATATCTAATATGTGCTTTCCTAATAGTTAACATTGCTAGATCAGGATTTCTCTTCTATTTGTTTTAAGTGATCTATATGTGGATTTTTAAAAATTCACGTTGGTAGTACCATTTAAAAAGTTTTTCTTTTATAAAATCTTTATTGCTATAATTTTACCTCACATACAAATTTTGATTAGAATATTTTTTAAATTAATTTTTGAAATTCAGGTTCTATTTTAAATATGCATTTGGAGAAGAGGAATCTTTTTTTTTCTTTTTGGATTTTAGAGAGTGAGGAAAGAAGAGAGGGAGAGAGAGACAGAAACATTGATGAGAGAGAACACCGATTGGCCACCTCCTACGTGCCCCCCATAACCTGGGCATGTGCCCTGACCGGGAATTGAACGGCGACCTCTTGGTGCATGGGTCAATGCTCAACCACCGGAGATCAAACTTACAACCTTAGAGTATGGGGCCAGCACTCTAACCAACTGAACTACCTGACCAGGGCTTTGAGGAATCTTATAATTAAAAAGCAAATACCTACCATTTAATTTTACTAATTAATAAGTTGATAACATATCTAACATTTAAGTTAAAATATATTCAAGTAGCCCTGGCCGGTTTGGCTCAGCGGTTGGAGTGTCGGCCTGCGGTACAGAGAGACCCGGGTTCGGTTCCCGCTAAGGGCACGTACCTCGGTTGCAGTTTGTCCCCGGCCCTCGTTGGTCATGCAGGTGGCAGCCACTCGATGTGTCCCTTCACATCGACGATGTTTCTCGCTCTCTCTCTTCCTCTCTCTCCCTCCTGCTCTATCTGAACAAAAAATGGAAAAATGTCCTCGGTTGAGGATAAAAAATAAAAATAAATAAAATAAAAATATATTCAAATATACTTAGTTATAGGAAAACTATTTGCTCTGAATATTTTAAAAATATGCATACCATTTACATTGATTTTAGTTTTCTCTGTTTTATGTTTTACTTTTTCTAATATTACTTAAGAAAAAAAGAAGTACTAAATAAGATAACACACTGGCTAAGACCTTCTTGGCATTTTATTTATATTATTGTACTTAAATAATAATACTAAATATTGTGAATGTATCTGTGAATGTATCCATCTTCCTTAGATACTTAATAGATTTTACGTAACCATAATCAAAATGCAAACAGAATATTTCTTAGGATAGTTTCAAAATGATTCAGAATTTATTTAGAAAAAAGTTAATGTTTAAGGATACTGTTTTTAAACCTTTAGAAAAGAGATAATGGTTAATGACGTTTGATTATCCCTACATGATATTAATGCACATTATGAAATAGCAGTGTGCTCCAGCTTTGGCCCCAGACGCAGCAGCCATAGCAATGTTGATGCTCAAGAAAAACCAGATTTCCATTAACTCCTTTTTAAGGAGGGGGTGATGGTGGCCAAGAGGTTGTTCACATGCCTAAACACTCCAGGCTGGCTGATGAACATGCCTAATCTTCACGTCATGAAGACCATACAGTCTCTCAGATCATGAGGCTATGACAGAACAGTTTACATGGAGACATTTCTATTGGTACCTTCCCGATGAAGGCGTCCACTATCTCCGTGATTACTTCCACCTTTTCCCTGAGATCATGCCTGCCACTTTGCACCACAGCTAGCCTGAGACTGGCAGGCAGTGAGCAACCTGCAAGACTCACATGAGGGGAAACTAATAGAGACACCTACAAAGGGAATGCTGTGCCCCCTGGTGTGGAAAAGGAAGTTGAGGCCAGGGCTGGGTCAGCAACCAAATTCCAGTTTAGAGGCATATTTAGTTATGGACATGGTCAATCACCTCAGTAAAGTTGGAGAGATTATTTTGTGTTAAACTTGTAGCTAGAATTTTTTTAAAAAGGCAATGTACTGCTAAAAAAGATATTACTGAAGCAGAATGTCTAGCCCAGAGATAACGTGATCTCATTTAGATATACATATACACGTACATAATAATTTAATATACAATAAAGAAAATATCACAGAACAGTGATATTAGGCTATAATTCAGAACCTTAATTTATGCCATTCATTGAACTGTATTCTAGGTAGAGGAAAGTGTTAAAACGTTAAATAAAAAATAAAATTATTTTTAAAAGAAGAAGAAAACATATTAATTACCAAATCTCTGGAGGGAAAATAACTTTCTAAAACCAAAAGAAGCAAACAATACCACAAAAGATAAACAAATTGACAAGTTGGACTATATAAAAATTTAAATGACTGACATTAAAAATAAAAATGAAAGGTAAGAAGAATTTTCTTGAATAGAAAAACAGCTGAAGTATTATTTCTATGTCATTAATGAAAATATTAAGTGACAGATTTAGGGTTCAAACCGAGATATGTCTGACTCCAGACTCCGTGTATACTCTCGAACCTCAATCTTTGTCTTTTTTTTATGCTACATATCTTTGTGAACACAGCTTCCCTCTCATAGCAATCTGTATATGGTTTAGTTATACTAAATTTACAGGAGAATTGGACTTATTTTCACTTTTTTATGGAAAAAAATATGCCATAAAAATACATGGATAAAGTATGCATGATTTTAAGTTAATATCCCTTAAAAAAAAAAAATGCATTTACCAGCAGCAGCTCTTCCCTGTACTATGGATCCATTCTTGTTAGATTATATAAGATACAGGTAGTGTCACTGAAAAGCCACAAGAATATCCTGGCAAATAATATTTTTGACAAAATTGCACAGCAGGACAAAATGACTAAAATAGAAATGGCTATAACTCTCCTAATAAGGTAGGATTAGCCTACTCACGTCTTATTGCAAATGGGTTAAATGTTGATGAAAATGAGTGGTTTGGAGCTTTCTGGTAAAACAAATGAGTATATGTAGAAAACCCAAATTTAGAATATAAGTATACTACATCTTAAAATTCATTCCCTCTTGGGTTTCTAACGTTTTTTGTATTTTTTTTTTCTTTGCTCTGTAGTCTCACACTCCTGACTTACCCATCTACTGCTATTGTTTTTTTTTTAAGGATATTATAGTTCCTGTATTATAACCTAGTAATTTGAAATATTTGTGTGGGTTTTTTTTGTTTGTTTGTAGTCTAAAATTTCTGCATACTCTTTTAGAAATTGACTGACCCCAAAGGATTTTTATGAAGGAGTCATTATAAAATTATATAATGTTAGAGATCACAGTATTTCATTTAAATGTTAAAAAGAAAATCCACTAAATAACTACTTTGCAAGTTGAAGGCAGTCAAATTTGTCATAGTTCTTTTATTCTTATTCAACTGACTTGATTGAGATATTATGTGACTATATTATGAATTCAATCTATATTAGTAAGATTAACACATGTGTTTTGCATCTGAGTTATATTAAATAAGCTTTCACATAGACATAAATAAAATGCATCAGGTGTGAGATTTTATTGTATTTGTAAGGTAATCAAATAGCCTTTTAATGTTTCATGGATGCTGGATGAAGATATAAAACTTCTGAGTCGAGACAAAGGACTTTATTACTCACAGCATGAGCATTGGCATGTTTTTGTCAGTTCCTTTGTGGCCAAGTCCCATAGGGATGACATGAAGGGTCAAATGCATGCTGCACACACAGTGGGGTTGTATCACAGCTAAAGAACATTGCAGTTGGGGGAAGTCCACCACTTTTATAGCAGTCATTAAACAAGCCTGTTCTTTGTCCCAGAGGGAGATGCTACCTCATGCTTAAAGGCTGCTAGCTTTTTGTGAAGAATGACCTGATAAAGAGCAGTCAAGACTTTTTATTTTTGGTCAACCCAGCAAGATGCGTAGAAGCAGGAGAGATGCGCAGAGGAATGTCTCCCAGCAGTCTGATATAATATATTTTGTTCGGTTGCTTTTTTAGCAACTGTGCTAATTTTTTTTTATATTACTACCTATGTAATAATCATCAGGTCTGAAATTTCACTAACTCTACCACTCCTTGATTTGTTCCTACAGTTCTAAGTTTTAAAGAAATAACTGTATTAAAGGCTGCTAGTCCAAGTGGGGCATTTATATAGTCTAAATACTGTTATAGAATGGAATTTTTAATATTTTTTGTCATTTTTATAGGCATGGAATCAATTATACACTATTATTTTGTATTCCTAGCAAACTTATTATTATAGTGTATTTGATTTCATTAATGACTAGGCAAGGCCCCATAAAGAAGCATCATGGATATAAATATACCCGCACACAACTCTGTATTGCTTAGTGTTCTCCATCTTTTCAGTCTCTTGATTCTTTATTAAAGTGACACAACAGGAGAATCTTTCTGAAATTGGGTCTTTAGTTTAGGTTCTAACATTTAAACTTAAACCCTCAATTAGTCTTCTTATCTTGATTTGGCTTTGATATACTCAAAACTGATGTTGGTTGATTTGGTCACTTAAAAACACAGTAATTCCCAGACCTCATTTCTGCACTATCTACAGCAGTGACTCTGAAACCTTTGTGTCTCAGAACCTCCTCATACTCTTAAAAGTTATTGAGGAGATAGAGGATTTTAGGAAGATTATGGAGTAAGAAATGCCAGAAATCTGTCTCCTTATCTAGACAATTGCACTGACAGAATTTGTCTGATCTATTTTGGAACTCTACAGTCTGTTGAAAACTTTCAACTGGTTGATTTTGATCAATTTCAGCTCTTAGCTCAGCAGTAGCTGTACCTATCTTCTACCTCCCAGTCCTATAGCAGGCAGCTGTGCACATATTTCTAGAGCAAGACACAGCATGCAGGAACCAGGGTGGGCATTAAGGACTATAATCCTCCATATATCATAGATCTGTGTTCTGCATGCAGCTACTGCTGACAAAAGTGCAGACATAGAGGTGGCCAGATATTGTTATAAACACACACACACACACCTTTCTTGCAGGCCCCTGCTCCTTAAACTAATACAAGTTTTAGGGGATTTAAAGGGATGGTACTTGCCTGGCTGTTGTGGCTCAGTGGTTGAGCATCAACCATGCACCAAGAGGTCACCAGTTCGATTCCCAGTCACAGCACATGCCCAGGTTGTGAGCCAGATCCCCAGTTGCTGGGTATACAGGAGGCAGCCAGTCGATGTTCTCTCTCATCGATGTTTCCATCTCTCTCTCTCTCTTCCCCCCTCCTCTCTCTCTAAAATCAATAAAGAAAAAGAAATAAATAAAGGGATGGTGCTTTCCCTTACTTCATTTTTGTCTTTTTCTATTTAGGGAACCAGACTTTAAAAACAAGTGCATTCTGGGGAAGGTGGGAGGAGGGTGTCAATGGGGAATAGAAGGGTGGGCACCTGTAATACTTTCAACAAAATAAATTTTAAAAAATAAATAAAAACAAGTTCATTCAAAATCATCTGCACACACAGGAGAAATTAGAAAATCATCATGCATGGCCAAAGAAAGGCTCAGGCTCAGAAAAGTCTTGAGGAGACCTTAAGTTTATACCTCAAGCTAATCCACTGCGTGGAGACAGCCTGAAATAAACAAACAATAATAATAATAATTTTAAAAACTCACAAACCCTGAGGAAAGGAACAGTCCACATAAAGTTACCACATAATTATATTCAGATACCCAGTTTTGAACAACAACAGCAACAAATCATGGCATGCAAAGAAAAGGGAAAGTATGGTCTATTTATAGGGAAATAAATTAACCAACAGAAACTATCCCTGAGAAAGACCACATGATGCACCTACTAGACAAATACTTTAAAACAAATGTCTTAAAGATGCTGAAAGAATTAAGGAAGATGTGAAAAAGTAAAAAAAAGTTATGTATGACCAACATGGAAATAATAAAGAGAAAACCTAAAAGAAAACAAAAGCAATTTCTGGAGATGAAAAGGACAAAACTGAAATGAATAATTCACCAGAGGGATTCAAAGGCAGGCTTGAGCAATCAGATGAGCCAATGAATCTGAACATAAACAATGGAAATTATAGATCTAAAGAACAGCAAGGAAAAGAAATAGTGAACAGAGCCAAAAGGACCCATGGGACACCTCAAATGGATCAATATATACATTATGGAAGTTTTGGAAGGTGAAGATGAAAGGGGCAGAGCAATTATTTGAAGAAATAATAGCTGAAAACTTCCCAAATTTGAGGAAAGATATGAATATAAACACGAAAATCAGTTATTCAGATAGGAAGAACTCAAAGAGATCCACACAATCTAAGCAAACTGGTGAAAGACAAAGAGGGAATCTTAAAATCAGCAAGAGAGAAGTGACTTGGTCATATGCAAAATATTAGCATATTTTTCATCAGAAACTTTGGAAGACACAAGGCAGTGAACCAACATATTCCAAGTACTAAACAAAAAGTACTGTCAGTAAAAAAAAAAAAATACTCTATCTGGCAAAATTGCTTTCCAGAGGCAAGGGACAAATTAAGACATTCTCAGATAAACAGAAGCTGAGGGAATTTGTTACTCCTAGAGATGCCCAGCAAGAAAAGCTAAAGAAAATCCTGCAGAACATTAGATAGTAAATTGAAGCCATATGAAGAAAT
Source organism: Molossus molossus (assembly GCF_014108415.1). Classification (NCBI taxonomy): domain Eukaryota; kingdom Metazoa; phylum Chordata; class Mammalia; order Chiroptera; family Molossidae; genus Molossus; species Molossus molossus. The sequence continues at coordinate 45,248,682 of NW_023425350.1, forward strand.
AAAAGTTAGCATTATTGTAACAAAATTTGTAACTCCACTTTTGTTTTTTACATTATTTAAGAGATTAATACATTTTTAAAAACTATTTGTCTAAAATGTAGGATTATTGCAACTTTGGTTTGCACTCTTTTAAACACAGTCCAAACCAAGAATGAAAAAGTTATTAATAATTTTAAGAATTAATTGTGTATTGGAACAGCAATGTTGTGAATATGTTGCATTAAATAAAATATATTATTAAACTAAAATTTTAAAAAGAAAGATTCCAATTCTGCAACCTAACTTTATAACTTAAGGAACTAGATAAAGAATAAACTAAACTCAAAACTAGCAGGAGGAAGGAAATAATTGTAGAGCAAAGATAAATAAAGTAGAGAATAGAAAAACAATAGAACAAATAGTGCTGTAACAGCTATACATTCACATGAAAAAAATATGAATCTAGACACAGACCTTATACCCATTGCAAAAAAATATTTCAAACTGGATCATAGACCTAAATTTAAAACACAAAACTATAAAACTCCTAGAAGACAACATAGGAGAAAATCTAGAAGACTCTGGGTATGGAGATGCTTTTTCAGATACAACACCCAAGGCACAATTTATGAAAGAAATCATGGAAAAGCTGGATTTTATTAAAATTTAACATTTCTGCTCTACAGAAGACAATGTGGAGAGAATGAAAAGCCAAACCTACAGACAGGGAGAAAATATATGCAAAAGATATCTGATAAAACATGTTTATCCAAAATATACAACTAACAGTTAAAACTCAACAGTAAAAAAAACAGACTGATTTAAAAATAGACCAATGACCTTAACAGACACCTCTCCAAAGAAAATTTACAGATTGCAAATAAGCATATCAAAAGATGCTCCATATCATATGTCAGCAGGGAAATACAAATCAAAACAGATACCACTACACATCTATTAATGGCCAAACTTTGGAATACTGACAAAACCAAATGCTGACAAGGAAGTAGAGCAGAAGCACTGTCATTCATTGTTGGTGCAAAATGGTGCAGCTACTTCGGAAGACAGTTTGGCAGTTTTTTATAGAAGTAAACGTACTCTTACCATACAATCCAGCAATTGCCCTACTTGGTATTTACCCAAAGAATTTGAAAACTTATGTGTGCACAAAAACCTGCAGATGAATGGTGATAGCAGATTTATTCATAATTTCACAAACTTGAAGGCAACCAAAATGTCCTTCAAAAGATGAATGGGTAAATAAACTGGTACATCCAATGAGTTATTAATAGGCACTAAAAAGGTATGGGTTACCAAGCCTTGAAAAGACATGGAGGAACCTTAAGTGAATATTACTAAGTGAAAGAAGCCAGTAAGAAAAGACTACCTACTATGTGGTTTTAACTATATGACATTCTGGAAAAGGCAAAACAATGGAGACAATAAAAACATCAGTAATTGCCAGGATGGGGTGGTGGTAGGAGAAGGAGGGAAGGAGAAGAGGAAGAGACAAGTAGGCAGAACACAGAGGAGTGAGAAAACTCTGTATGGTATTATAATGATGGATATGCATCAATACATTTGTCAAACATATAACACCAAGAGTGAACCTAAGGTAAACTATGGACTTTGGGTGATTACAATGTGTTAGTGTAGGTTCATAATTGGTAATAAATGTACCATTATGGTGAGTGATGTTGATAACAGGAAAGACTGTGTATGTGAGAAATTTCTATGCTTCTAAAGTTTCTGTGAACTCAGAACCCCTCTAAAAAATGAAGTCTTTGAAAAAAGGATAGTTAATGAAAACCAAAAGTTAGTCTTTTTAAAAGACCAACAAAATTGACAAATCTTTAGCTAGATGGACTAAGATAAAAAGACTTAAATTACTAAAATCAGAAAGAGATGCTTTCCAAGTACATTCATGCTGTCTCAAAGGGTAAGATTTCCCTTTTTTACAGCTGAGTAGTATAGTATTCCATTGTGCAAATGTACCACAACTTTGTTATCCACCGATTTACCAATGGACGGACACTTGGGCTGCTTCCAAAGCTTAGCTATAGTAAATAGCGTTACAGTGAACATAGGGGTGCATATATTTTTTCAAATTAGTGTTTTGGGTTTCTTTGGGTAAATTGCCAGAAGTGGAATCACTGGGTCATAAAGAAGGTCCATTTTCAATTTTTTTGAGGTAATTCCATATTGCTTTCCACAGTGGCTGTACCAATCTGTATTCCAACCAACAGTGTACATGGTTTCCTTTCATCCCATCCTAGCTAACACTTGTTGATTTATTGATGATAGCCATTCTGACAGGTGTGAGGTGATAACTCATTGTGGTTTAATTATATTTCTCTGATGATTTGTAACATTGAGCATCTTTTTTTATGCCTATTAGCCATCTGTATGTACTCTGGAGAAATGTCTATTCAGGTTCTTTGCCATTTTTTAATTGGATTTTTTGTTTTCTTGTAGTTGAGTTTTATAAGTTCTTTATACATTTGGATATTAAGCCCTTATCAGATGTATTGGCAAATATGTCCTTCCATTCAGTGGGTTATCTTTTCATTTTTTTGATGGTTTCTTTGCCATGCAGAAACTTTTTGGTTTGATGCCGTCCCATTTGTTTATTTTTTCTTTTGTTTGCATTTCTCAAGATGATATATCAGAAAAAATATTGATATGAGAAATGTCCGAGATTATACTGCCTATGTTTTCTTCTAGAATTCTTATGGTTTTGAGTCTAACATTTAAGTCTTTAATCCATTCAATAATCACTGTAACTGTACAGTCAAACCTCAGTTCTCGAACGTTTCCCATCTCGAACAATTTGCTTCTCAACCTGACAGCCCTGTTCATGTTGATACTTGTATGATCAGTCACACGTCTCTCAGGTAACAAAGGAGAGAATGAGTGATTATGAGTCACTTTACAGCTGTGAATATTTTCGTGATTTTTGCTTTTTTGTTGCTTATTGTTATTATTAAATTTTCAATTTTTACTGCACATTCATTTCTTTTTTGTTAAGTTTTTATAACCATTTCACATACTTTTTGTTTTTAAAGTGTTTATTTAGAGATTAAACAGTACATTAGACATGTACTGTACATAAGAAAGGTTAAAACAGAGTTATTTTGGGGTCTGGAATGGATTAATTCAATTTACATTATTTCTCATGGGAAAAAAATGCATTGGTTTTCAAATAGCGTTCCAGAATGATTTAAGTTTGAGAACATAGGTTCCACTGTAAATGGCTTAAATGCTTTAAAAAAAGATGTAGAGTAGCTGAATGGATAAGAAAACAAGACCCATGTATATGTTGTCTACAAGAGACTCACTGCAGAATGAAAGATACATGGAATAAAATTAAAGGGATGGGAAAAAAAGATGGGGTACAATACTTATATCTGACAAAATAGACTTTAAAACAAAGGCTATAGTAAGAGACAAAGTACACTACATAATGATAAAGGGAGCAATCCAACAAGAGGATATAATCCTTGTAAACATTTATGCACCCAACATAGGAGCACATAAATATATAAAGCAAATGTGTGTGTGTGTGTGTGTGTGTGTGTGTGTGTGTGTGTGTGTGTTGATCCTCACCCAAGAATATTTTCCCATTGGTTTTTTTAAAGAGTGAAAGAGACGGAGGCAGAAAGAGAGAGAGAGATGTCAATGTGAGAAAGACATCAATTGGTTGCCTCTCGCTTGACCCCGACTGGGATCAGGGATAGAACCTGCAACCCAGGTGCCTGCCCTTGACCGGGAATCGAACCCATGACCCTTCAGTCCATGGGCCAGTGCTCTAACCACTGAGCAAACTTTCTAGGCATATAAAGCAAATCTTGATGAACATTAAGAGATTGGCAGTAATATAGTCAAAGTAGGGGATTTTAATACCCCACTGACACCAGTGTATAGATCTTCCAGACAGAAAATCAGCAAGGAAATGGCACCCTTAAATAACACAGTAGATCAGATGGATTTAATTGATGTCTTCAGAGCATTTCACCCCAAAGCAGCAGAATATACATTCTTTTCAAGTGCACATGGAACGTTTTCTAGGATACACCACATGTTAGGACAAAACAGTCTCAATAAATTTAAGAAGATTGAAATCATATCAAGCATCTTCTCTGCCCGTTATGGTATAAAACTAGAAATCACAAGAAAAAATCTGTAAAACACACAAAGACATGGAGGCTAAATAACATGTTACTAAACAATGAATGGGTTAACAATGAGATCAAGGAAGAAATCAAAAGATACCTTGAAACAAATGAAAATGAGAACACAGCAACCCAAAATCTATGGGACATGGTGAAAGCATTCCTAATTGGGAAATTCATAGCAGTACAGAGCTATCTCAAGAAACAAGAAAAATCTCAAATGAACAGTCTAATTTGACACTTAAAGGAACTTGAAAAAGAACAACAAGCAAAGCCCAAAGTGAGTAGAAGGAAAGAAATAACAAAGATTAGAGCAGAAATAAAAAACAACAACCATACAAACAATCACCAGAACCAAAAACTGGTTCTTTGAAAAGATAAAGAAGATTGACAAACCTTTAACCAGACTCATGAAGAAAAAAATAGAAAGGATCCAAATAAATAAAATCAGAAATGAAGGAGAGGTTACAACTGACACCAAAGAAATACAAAGGATTTTAAGAAAATATTACAAACAATTATATGCCAAAAATGTGCACAGTCTTGACAAAATGGATAAATTTCTAGAAACATACAATATTCCAAGAACTTGTTTCTCATTTTATATAAATGGAAATTTTATGCTAATGTATACATGGTTTTATACCTGTTTTCTTTTGTTCAATAGATGTTTTATGATTAAACATACATATTCCTATGCATGTGTATAGTATATTACTGTCTGAATTTAAAAAGCTGTTTTATTGTTGAACATTTGAATTATTTTTATATTTGGGAAATTGTGAGCAGTGCTATTGTGAACATTTTTGAACATGTATAAGCATACATTTCTATAGGATTGCTGGTCATAGAATAGGCATATCTTCAAATTTACCATAATAGATGATGCCATAGTGTTTTTCTATCAACCTTGTATGAGCTCCTTTTGCTGTACTACCTTGCAAACATGGCATTGTTAATTTCTTTTCATTTTAATGAAATACTTTCATTTTAGCCTTTGGAGGAGAAATGTGTTGTAGTGTTTTGTGGGATTCTCTGAATTCTAATGTGATGGAGCAAATTTTCTTATGTACTACATATTTGGGTTTCTCATTTTGTAAAGTGCACATTTAATTTTTGCCCATTTTTCTATTGGTTGACCTTTTTCTTACAGATTTTTAGAGGTTTTTGTATATTGTGCTTATAAGTTGTATGTGTGTATGTATATATGCATGCAATTAAAATGTTAGCATTATAGCATCATATCCCCCACCCCACCCCATGAGCTATTCAGTTGTAAGGTGACAAGACCAGGCAGATAAGTATGAACCACTCTGATTTATAAAGTACAGGGTTTTGTAACAGCCCCTATTTACATCTATCATATCTCTCAAGGGGTACATTAGGCTACAAGAATCACACTAAGCTTAGGGAAGCTGTGACCTTTGTTTTTTGTAGTCATTTATAGTTTATTGACAGGCTTCCAAGTTTAGACGCAGTTCACCAAACTGGAATCATTTTTACAATAAATAGTGTTGCCTGGTAACATCTGACATTTCACATTCATCTTAATTCAGTATATTTCCATGGAAATGTTGCTAAACTCAAGGTTATTTCCTCATGAAGAAAGGATTTAGATCTTTTGGTTAATCCTTTGTCCCTGGGAAAAAATTGGTATCTATAAAATTGAGTCTTTTCTTATCCATGAATATAGTGTATTTCTCCATTTCTTTAGATCTCCTTTATTTTCTCACAACAACATGTGATAGTTTATATATATATATATATATATATAATAGTCATGTATACTATTTGTAGACTTATTCCTTAGTACTTGATATGTTTAGGCCACTATGAGTGGTCTTAAATTTTTAAATTTCTAAATGCTTTTGGTACTGTACAGGAATGCATTTGGTTTTGTACTTTTTTTTTTTTAATCCAGCATCCTCTAAATTCTATTAATTCTAATAAAATATCTGTACATACTTTTGAATTTTCTGCATACTTAGTTTTATTATTTGTAAATAATGACAATTTTATAATTTTGTTTCTTTCCCTTGTATCTTTTTCTGGCCTTTATGCAACATAGTTAGGACATCAGTATAATGTTGAATAAAATTGCTGATAGATTCTCAGTCTCAAAGGGAAAACTAAATGTTTTACCATTATAATATCTACCATAGGATTTTGCAAGTTGAAAGATCTTCTATTACTACTAGTTTGCCAGGATTATTTTATAGAATATAAATGGATCTTAGATTTTATAAAAGCTTTTCTGCAGTTATTTAGGTGATTATATCTACCTGTTTCCCCCTATAATGTGTAAATACAGCAAGTTAACCTCAATAGATTTGCTAATGTCAAGTCAAATACGTAATCCTGTAATAGTCCAGTTTACCTTTTAAACTGGTGGCTTCAGTGTGCTAATATTTTCATTAAAACTTTTGCTTCTCTATTCATGATAAGGTTTTCCTGTAATTTTGCTTTGTCCTATTGAGTTTTGAAATCAGGATTTTCTAGGATCATTACATTTGTTGAGAAATAAGCCCATTTTTTCTTATTCTCTGGAAGATTTTGTATAACGTTCGAAATATTTCTTTCTTGAATGTTCAAGATATTTCTCTTTTGAATGTTTGATGGAACTATTGGTGAAGTCAAGTAGAATTTTGTTTATAGGAAGGATTTTAATTACAAATTAATTTTTTTTTAAGTATAGACCTATTCAGATTTTCTATTTCTTTTAGCTGTACTTTTCTAAGCATTTGCTTCTCTCTATTTATCTTGGTCAGTCACACTAGAGGATTTACTGATTTTTGACCTTTCAAAGAAGCAGGTTTTGGCTTTACTGATTTTTTTTTTATTATATGCTTATTTTCTATTTTTTCCCCTCATCCTTTTTTTTCCTTCTTTTTTATTTTAGAGAGAGAGGAAGGGAGAGGGAGAGAGAGATAGAAACATTGATGAGAAAGAATATCCATTGGCCGCCTCCTGCATGCCCCCCACTGGAGATTTGACCCGCAACGTGGGCATATCCCTGACTGGGAATCAAACTGGTGACCTCTTGGTGCATGGGTTGATACTCAAGCCCTGAGCCACACCAGCTGGCCCTCTCATCTTTATTATTATATTTTTTTTACATTTGAGGGTGGAGGTGCTCATACTGCTTTTTTGATAGTCTACCAGAGTGCAGCTCTGCCTCTCAACTCACTGTTGTAGATCAACCATTATAAAAGCAACACTGGAAACTTTGCTCACTCTCCAGTTTTCTCCAGGTCATGGCTTAGGGATAGCTTTTGATGTTTCTTAGAAGGTTTTCTAAAAAATATTTTTTTAGCTTTTTGTTTTTAATCCTCACCTGAGGATATTTTTTTCACTGATTTTTAGAAACAGTGGAAGGGAAAGAGAGGGGGAGGGAAGGAGAGAGAGAGAAAAAGAGAAAGAAACATCCACTTGAGAGAGACACATAAATTGGTCACCTCCTGCAGGCACCCTGACTGGGACCTCGGATTGAATCTGCAACCCAGGCATGTGCCCTTGACTGGGAATTGAACCTGTGACCCTTCAGTGCTTGGACCAGTGCTCTAACCATTGTGCACACCATCCAGGGCTTGTTTAGCATTTTTTTATTATGAATTTATTTGTTACAGATGTTTCTCCTTTTCCACCATTGACACCCTCCTCCCAATCCTGACCTACCCCCAGCATTGTTGTCTATGTCCATTGGTTATGCATATAAATTCTTTGATTTATCTCTTCCCTCCTCCCACCCCACCCACCTACTCTGAGGTTTGTCAGTCTGAACCATACTTCTATGTCTCTGGCTCTATTTTGTTCATCTGCTTATTTTGTTCATTATATTCCACAAATAAGTGAGAGCGTGTGATATTTGTTTTTCTCTGATTGGCTTTTTTCACTTAACATAATACTCTTCAGGTCCCTCCATGTCATCTCAATGGATAAGATACCTTTCTTTCTTGCAGCTGCATAGTATTCTATTGTGTACATGTACCACAGTTTTTTTTATCTACTCATCTATTGATGGACACTTGGGTTGTTTCCAGATCTTAGCAATTGTAAATAGTGCTGCTATGAACATAGGGGGTACATAAATTCTTTCTGATTGCTGTTTCAGGTATCTTAGGACATATTCCTAGAAGTAGGATCACTGGGTCAAATGGCAGTTCAATTTTGACTTTTTGAGATAACACCATATTGTTTTTCATAGTGGCTGTACTAGTCTGCATCCCCACCAGCAGTGTACTAGAGTCCCTTTTCTCCAGACCCTCGCCAACACTTGTTATTTGATGATTTGTTGATGGCAGCCATTCTGGCAGGTGTGAGGTGATACCTCATAGTTGTTTTAATTTGCATCTCTCTGATGATTAATGATGTTGAGCATTTTTTCATATGTCTCTTGGTCATTTGTCCTGTTTGGAGGAAGTGTCTGTTAAGGTCCTTCGCCTGTTTTTAATTGGATTTTGTCTTCCTTTTGTTGAGTTGTATGAGTACTCCATATATTTTGGAAATTAATCCCTTATCCGATGTATTGTTGGCATTTATGCTCTCCCATATAGTGGGTTCCCTTTCCATTTCGATGGTTGTTTCTTTTACTCTGCAGAAGCTTTTTAATTTGATGTGGTCCCATGTATTCATTATTTCCTTAGTTTCTCTTGCCTTAGGCATAGTATCAATGAAAATTCTGCTGTGTGTGATGTCTGAAATTTTGTTGCCTACATTTTCTTCTAGGATTTTTATGGATTCACCAGTCACATTTAAGTCTTTTATCCATTTTGAGTTTATTCTTGTATATGGTGTAAGTTGGTGGTCTAGTTTTATTTTTTGCATGTAGCTGTCTAGTTTTTCTAGCACCATTTATTAAAGAGGCTGTCTCTACTCCATTGTATGCTCTTGTCAACTTTGTCAAATATTAATTGAGCATAATGTCTTGGGTCAATTTCTGGGTTCTCTGTTCTGTTCCATTGATCTACACAGATGCCTGTTCTTGTGCCAGTACCAGGCTGTTTTGATTACTATGGCTTTGTAGTATAACCTCGAGGTTAATATTCAGTATTGTGATCCCTCCTACTTTGTTCTTCTTTTTCAAGATTGCTGTGGCTAATCGGGATCTTTTTTGGTTCTATATAAACTTTTGGAGTATTTGTTCTAGTTCTGTTAAATATATCTTTGGTATTTTAATGGGAATTGCATTGAATCTATATTTGGGGGGGTAGTATGGACATTTTAATGATGTTAATTTTTCCAATTTGTGAACAAGATATATGCTTTCACTTTTGATATCTTCCTTGGTTTTTTTTTTTTTAGTGTCCTGTAGTTGGTTGTTTTTTTTTTTTTGAACAGGTCCTTTACTTCTTTGGTTAAGTTTATTCCTAGGTATCTTAATTTTTTTGTTGCAATGGTAAATGGGATTGTTATTTTAGTTTCACTTTCTGTGAGTTCATTATTGGTGTATAAGAGTGCTGCCAATATTTTTATGTTAACTTTGTATCCTACTCCTTTGCCAAATTGATTTGTTTTTGTTTTTTTCAATTAGCAATGATCGTGCCTCGGGTTAACCTCATTGGCTATGATACTGCCACTGCACAAAGGTTCAAATTGATTTCTTTAATCTAGTAGATTGTTGATGGAGTCTTTAGGGTTTTCTATGTACAGTTTTATGTCATCTGCAAATAAGGAGAGTTTTACTTCCTCCTTTCCAATTTGGATCTCTTATTTTTCCTTCTTTTCTCATTGCTGTGGCTAAGACTTCCAGTAGTATGTTAAATAAGAGTGGTGAAAGTGGGTATCCCTGTCTTGTTCCTGTTCTTAAGGAAAATGCTTTTAGTTTTTGCCCATTGAGTATGATGTTGGCTGTAGGTTTTTCATATATGGCCTTTATTATGTCGAGATATGATCCTTCTATTCCCACATTGCTTAGCACTTTGATCATAAATGGGTGCTGGATTTTGTTGAATGCTTTTTCAGCATCTATTGATATGATCACATGGTTTTTATTCTTCATTTTGTTTATGTGGTGTATCACATTTATTGATTTGCGAATATTGTACCAGCCTTGCATCCCTAGGATGAATCCCACTTGGTCATGGTAAATAATGTTTTAATGTATTGCTGCATCTGATTTGCTAATATTTTGTTAAGAATTTTGTCATCTATGTTTATCAGAGATATTGGCCTGTAGCTTTTTTTTTTTTTTGTAGTGTCTTTATCTGGTTTCGGAATTAGAATTATGCTGGCCTCATAAAATGAGTTTGGAAGTGTTCCTTCTTCTTGGATTTTTTTGGAATAGTTTGAGGAGAATGGGTATTAGATCTTCTTTGAATGTACAGTAAAACTCCCCGGTAAAGTCAGCTGGGCCTGGGCTTTTGTTTGCTGGGAGTTTCTTAATTACATCTTCAATTTCCTTAGTTGTTATTGGTCTGTTCAAGGTTTCTGTCTATTCCAGGTTCAGTTTTGGGAGACTGTGTGTTTCTGGAAATTTGTCCATTTTGCTTAGATTGTCCAATTTTTAGGTGTATAATTGTTCATAGTATTTGTTAATGATCCTTTGTATTTCTGTAGTGTCAGTTGTTACTTCTCCCCTTTCATTTCTGATTTTGCTTATTTGGGTCCACTCTCTTTGTTTCTTGGTGAGTCTAGCTAAAGGTCCATCAGTTTTGTTTAAAGAGCAAAGAAACAGCTCTTTGTTTCATTGATCTTTTGAATTGTTTGTTTTTGTTTTGTTAGTTTCTATGTTGTTTATTTCTACTCTGACCTTTAGTATTTCTTTCCTTCTACTTACTCTGGGTTTTTCTTTTTGTTTACTTTCTAGTTCTTTAAGTTTAAATTTTCCTGTTTCTTGAGGTAGGCCTGTAGTGCTATGAACTTCCCTCTCATGACTGCTTTTGCTGCGTCCTATAGATTTTGTGTTGTTATGTGTTCATTTTCATTGGTTTCCAGGAAGTTTTTAATGTCTTCCTTAATCACCTTGGTAACCCATTTGTTGTTTAATAACTTGCTATTTAGCCTCCATGCGTTTGAATATTTTTGCATGTTTTTGTTGTAATTGATTTTTAGTTTCATGTCATTGTGATCTGAGAAGGTGCTGATATGATTTGAGTCTTCTTGAATTTGTAGAGACTTAGTTTGTGTCCTAACATTTGGTCTATCTTTGAGAATGTCCCATATGCACTTGAAAAGAATGTGGATTCTGCAGTTTTGGGGTGTAATTCTCTGTAAATATCTATTAAATCTATTTGATCTAATGCATCATTTAGAGTGTCTGTTTCCTTGTTAATTTTTTTGTCTAGAGGATCTATCAAGTGATGTCAGCAGTCAGCAGGGTGTTGAAGTCCCCTGTTATGATTGTATTGGTGTTGAGTTCTTTTTTGAAGTCCTCCGGAAGATTTTAAATGTATTTTGGTGCTCCTATATTGGGTGCATATATGTTTACCAAGGTTATATCCTCCTGTTGGATAAATCCTTTCAAAATTATGTAATAGCCTTCTTTGTATCTAGTTATAGCCTTCATTTTGAAGTCTGTTTTATTGGATATGAGTATTGCTACCCCAGGTTTTTCTTTCCTTTCAGTTTTCTTGAACGATTTTTGTTCCATCTCTTCACTTTCAACCTGTATGGGTCTTTTGTTGTGAGGTGGGTCTCTTATAAACAGTATATAATGCATCATGCTTTCTTATCCATTCAGCTACTCTGTTTTTTGGGGGTTTTTTTGATCAGAGTGTTTAATCCATTTAAATCTAAGGTTAATATTGATATGTACTTATTTATTGTCATTTTTGTTTATTATATTTCTCTTCCTATTTCTTCTGCTTATTACAGCAGTCCTTTTAACATTTCTTGCAGTGCTGGTTTAGTGCTAATATATTCCCTCAGGCTTTTTTTTTTTTTGTCTGGGAAGCTCTATATTTCACCTTCTATTTTGAATGATATTCTTGCTGGATAGAGTAGTCTTGGGTTCAGATCCTTGTTTTTCATGACCTTGATCACTTCATGCCATTTCCTTCTGGCCTATAGTATTTCTGTTGAGAAGTCAATTCATAACCTTATTGAGGTTCCTTTGTAGGTAACCTGTTGCTTATCTCTTTCAGCCTTTAGGATTCTCTCTTTGTCTTTAATTTTTGGCATGTTAATTATTATGTGTGTTGTTGTGGGTCTATTTGGGTTCTGCTTACTTGGTGCTCTCTGTGTTTCTTGAACTTGTATGCCTTTTTCCTTCACCAAGTTAGGGAAGTTTTCTATCACTATTTCTTCAAATATATTCTTTAACCCTTGCTCATTTTCTTCTTCTTCTGGAACTCTTATAATGTTATCTCACAGTTCTCTTAAGCTGTATTTCTGTTTTTTAATTGTCTTTTCTTTTTGGTTTTCTGATTCGGTGACTTTTTTTCTACCCTATCTTCTAATTCACTGATCCAGTCCTCAGCTTCCTCTACTCTGCGGGTTATTCTTTCCAATATGTTCTTTTTTTTCTTTTTAATTCTTCACTCAAGGATATTTTTCTGTCTATCATTAGATAGAGTGGGAAGGAGGGAGGGAGAGGGAGACAAAGAGAAACATCCATGTGATAGGGACACATCGACTGGTAGACTCCCATACGACCCAACCAGGGCCAGGGACAAACTGCAGCGTGTCCTTGACCAGAATTGAATCCGCTACTCATTGGTCCACAAACCGGCATTCTAACTACTAAGCCAAACTGGCCAATACCCAATGTGTTCTTTATTTCTGCTATGTCATTCTTCATTTTTGCTTGGTGGTTTTTTATTTTCAATTGGTTGATTTTCACTGTTTTATATCTTTATTCATGCTGTTGAGCTTCTTCATTATCATTACTCTGAACTCTACCTGTCATAATTTACTTAATTGCATTTCATTTATCTCTTCTTCTGTAGAATTGCCTTCTCTTTCAGTTAGCATTTGTTTCTTTGTTTCACCATTTTTGCTATCTCAGCAAATTTTCCCTGTGGGTGTTGGTGCTCCTCTCGTTGTGGCTCTCTCTACTGTGTTTGGATGAGTGTGGGAGGTCCCAAGTTAAACACCCTTGTCAAGTCTTACTTTCCCGGGTAGATTTGCAGACCAATCAAAGGTTCTGTTATCCTCTAGCTTTTGCCTCAGCAGGCTATTAGTCTCAGTTACTTGATGGATGGGGATTTAGCCCTCAGCGAAATGTAAAATCCCTCAAGTTTAAGAGGATTTCCATTGTGTGGGGGTATTTGCTTGCTGGCTGACTCTATTTGTTAATGAGCCTCAATTTGCATTTCTGTCCTGGCCTGGTGGTTTTAAATTCCTGAGGGAGGGGCTGTTGCTTTCCCCAGGGCTCTAGGAAGGGGCTCTTTGAGTAATATGGCTGTTGTCCTATGAAGGAACGATTCAGCATAAAACTCTCAGTGTCCTTTCCAGATCTCTCCTGAGCCAGGAGCCTCAGACTGTCTTCACACAGTTTCAGTCCAGTTTGCCCTCCCTCTGAGGGAATCCAAGGTGAGTGGCTGTAGCTAATTTAGTGCTCTGGCCCTTCAGGGAACTGACTGCTCACAGTTAAAACAGCCCTCAGCTGCTGTCCATGGGCTCTCAGCCTGCCCCCTTGTACCTCCACCCTTCCTACTAGGCTCAATTTTTTGTTCTCTTTCCATCTTTGGTTATAAGGGTTCTCTCCAGTTGTTTTTCAGTTGGTCTTTCCTGATGATTTGTCTTTATTTTAGTTGTAATTCCAGTTTGGTCCTGGGAGACCATCTGTGTAGCTTCCATTCAATCCGCTACCATTTTTCTCTCCTGCTGGATATTATCAGAGCCTAACAGACCTGGGAAAGGGAAGTACTCAACTCCATCTCACTCAGTTCCACCTATGGGGGAAGGAGAAGGCAAACAGAATGGCCTTGTTTAGCTTTTTAAAAATTGTGTTCAGAAGGTAGTCCTATTTTAATGTATGCAGAAGTTCCTCCCAGTATTATTGTTATTTTTTAAAGCTTTATTTCATTTGTTTTGTTTTTTTCCTTTAATCCTCACCCGAGTATATGTTTTTAATTGATTCTAGAGAAAGAGAGGAAGGGAGAGGAGAAGCGATAGAGAGAAACGTCAATGTAAGAGAGACATCTATCAGTTACCTTTCATACACACCCCAAGGATTGAACCCACAACCTGGGTATGTGCCCTGACTAAGTTGTTTTTCCCTCTACAAAATAAATTAGAATCTATACCAGGTGACCCTTGCACCTGTGACCCTTTGGTGCATGGGACAATGCTGTAACCCACTGAGCCACAGCAGCCCGGACCCTCCCAATATTATTTTAATTACAGCACAATCTTTCTGTTTGTCTACTAGTCAAATAACAAAGCCTAACTTTCAATTTTACTATGAGAATAAAATGAAGCTACTCCAATAAAAGCACTTTGGAAAAGAATAAGGACACTATATATAAGTGTTCTTGTTCTCACCTCTGCTGTTACTTTTGGGCTCACCAAATGTTAAGATTTATCTAAAATTCCCTCAACCACTTGCAATAGTTTGGGATAATTGGACAGCCCCCTGATCAGCAGTGGGGAGATCACAATGTCCTACAACTGAAACAGTGGTAATGTATAACCTCATTGCTCTGGACTTAATTAGTTCAAGTTCTAGTTCTAACCAATAATCTGAAATTCAAAAGAATGGACAAAGGATTTTATTAACAGAATACTTCTAGGGTTTAAATTGTGTAGACCCATTTCCTGTTTTGAATTCATTTAACATACACTGGGCAGTGATCTAAGCTCTGAAAAAAGATAAGAACTTGACTGAGGCAATTTACTAGACTCAAGAAACTTAATTTCTACTAAGTTCCTGAAAGTAAATTATCTTGAAATGTGAAGTGTTGTGTTAAGAACACAGGCTCTGGAGTAGAAACACCTGGTATAGATTCTAATTTATTTTGTAGAGGGAAAAACAACATACTGTAGTAAAAATATCATAAGAGACACAGAGAGTCTCTTGCGTTGTAAAGGGCTTCTACTGACTGGGAGTTGGGAAGAGATTTCATATGGGAGATGAAAATTGAATTTAATCTTGATAGTAGAGTGGAATTGTAGCAGTGTACTTGGGACAGAAGACATTCTAAGTGAGTTGACAATCTATATCAACAGTTCTCAACCTGTTGGTCGCGACCCTGTTGGGGGTTGAATGACCCTTTCATAGGAGTCGCCTAAGACCATTGGAAAACACATATTTCTGATGGTCTTAGGAACCGAGACACCACTCCTCTATTCATCTCCAGGAAGGTCCACCCACATGCAGATACGCCCACGTACAACATGAGGAACTGTATTAAAGGGTTGAGGCATTAGGAAGATTGAGAACCACTGATCTATATGTTCATAAATTGAAAGTTGGGGAGTTGGTTGCAAGGCAGGAAAACAGTGATTTTGGAAAATGGTGAATCATCTTTGAGATTAGTCATGTAAAAGATTTGGGATTCAATGCTCGAAAGTATTTTGACATCATTTTGTATGTTATTGAGATCCATTAGAGACTGTTACCTGTGTTTTAAAAAGATTGTTGCTATGACAATGGGTCAGATAAGGGAGAGTTTGGTTGAAGGAAACCTATCAAAAAGATTTTGCAGTAGCTTAGGCAAAAGAAGTTAGGTTATCAAAACATTTCAACAATAGGACCAACATTGCCCATGAATTAACTAGGAAGAAAGAGATGATAGGTGAAGGAGTTCAAAGCTAATTCTGAGACTAAAAGTCTAGACAATTGGAACAATAGCAGTATCATTTGCAAACATAATGAAATTGAAGCAGGTTGTAAGGAAAGATTATAATTATGGTTTTGAACATATTGAGTTTGAATTTTATATGGCAGGAAGAACAGCCAGCTGGAAATGTCAACTTGAGATAGTTTGAACTATAAATGTGTATTTGGGAATCATCTGCATGGAAGTGATAGTTGAAATCCTGGGAGTGAATCAGCTCAAAGTGTGGAGAGAGAAAACTATTTACAGCAGTACCTAGAGGAATATGTGCTTGTATTAGTGGAAGAACAGGAGACAGCAAAAGAGAAAGCACCTGCTCTGGCCAGATGACTGTTGGTTGGAGCATCATTCAATATACCAAAAGGTTTAATTCCTGGTCAGGGCATGTACCTAGGTTGTAGGTTCAATCCCCTGTCAGGATGTGTATGGGAGGCAATCAATCAGTGTTTCTCTCTCACATAGATTCTCACATCAGTGTTTCTTGCTCTCTCTCAGAGACAGAGAGAGAGAGAGAGAGAGAGCACACAACTCTAGTCAGAGAGGTAGAGCAGAATAAATGGAATTGAAATTTCTTGCAAGTATTAAAATTTAGGAAATTTTTAACAAGTTATTTGACTAGGTTTCCTGAAAAAGATCCTGTTATTATTGTCAGTAAGAATAACTAGGTGGCCTTACTTTCTTTACTGTGTAATATGCTATGTTAACAGAAATAATATATTAAAATGATCTATATCAGAACATAGAACTGTTAAGTGAAACAGTGGTCTCAAGTCCCATTTCTTCTCTACTGTCACCACTTCATACTGGCTCTATGATCATGATTGACATCTAACTAGTTCTCAGTTCACAGTTCAGATCAGTGAAATTTTATCTACTAAGTGGCTTGATTGAGAGAGATCTGGTAGGATTATCTAATTAAGCAGACTGATCATTCTAATCATAAAGTTATAATTAGAGTAGGTTTCATAAATTTCTTCTCTCTCAGTGTATAAAAAGAACATCTGTAATATCTGTGCTTTACTTTCCCAATATGTTAAATAGAGGTGCCTTCTCATACATTTAGTCATTGCAGAAATATAAAAAATAAGTTTTAAAGAGTTTTTCCAACATTTGAAAATTTGGTTCTACACTTAATGGCCAATTTTTGGTGTCTTTCTTTCTTTGGAAAGCAGTAAATTGCCAAGTCATTCAGAACTTTTCACCAAACCTATAAATAGTTGCATTGCCGAGAATTTCAAGTGCCCAATTTTGTACATAGAGTATCAAGATTATGTTATAGTTAAAGCTTTGTTTGCAAATTTTTTCACTGTCTTGAAGACATTTATGGCCTTTAAAGTTTTCAAAAGACCCTCAAAAATTGGAATTCAAGTGCTGATAATGCATTGGTGGCAGTAATAATAATTGCAGTTAACATTTACTGAGTAATCACTATGTGCCATACATTGTGCTGTTTTTGCATGAATTTATTCATTTAGCAGTATTTACTGAGTGCCTACTATGTGCCAGGAACTGTTCTGACACTTGGGATCAGATAATAAACAAAAAAACCCTAAAATCACTACCGTCATAGCCCTTTTATTTATGAGGATGGACAGGTAATAAGCATTAACAGTAAGCATATGTTGGTAATAACTAAAGTAAAGTATATGGACCACAAGAAGGTAATAAGTACTATGGAAAAACACAGAGTATAGTAAGGGGAGTCAGGCAATGGAAATGGGCTGATTATTAAACAGGGTGGTCAGAATAGGCCTAATTGAGATGGTTGCATTGGAGTTAACCATGCAAATACCTGAAAGGAGAGCATCTAGGCAAATGGGACAATCTGTGCAAACATAGTAAGTTGGAACCATGTCTTGGGTATACAAGGAATAGCAAAGAGCTCAGTATGGTTCAAAGTGTTTAAAGGAGAGTGTGGTAAGAGCATCATGGACAGGAGGAGGGAGAAGCAGATCTTGTTACTACAACACTATAAGTACCTTTATAAAATCCCCATTGTATAGATCAGGGAATTGAGACAGAGAAGTCGAGGAACCTGCCACATATACTACAAAATCAGGAGTCAACAATAACAAGGTTTTTAAATGACTTAAGTGCTTATTTCTTTGTGACCCTCTGCAAAATTATTAGATGAAAGGTCAGTAGTTCCTAAGTGGATGATTTCATTGAATAATGGCTGTACTTCAATTTTCTTTCTCTGCAACCAACCTGACCATTTATAGGGCTTGTGGTTTCATTCAAGTTTCTTCAATACATATGACTTCTTTTTTATATCACTGCAGTAAGCATTCTGTGAGATTTTTATTACAAGGATTTTGTATTAGGATAAATCCAAAGTTTAGTTCTTCTAGCCTTTTCATATTGAGCTTCCTTAGAAACAAGGATGTATTCATAATTATAATGACATGGTGTATGTTCCTTAATTTTTAAGTACAGAAAGCCACTCTAGATTTTAATATGATGATGACATTTGTACATTACCCATGTACATGTTACTGGTGATTAGCATGAATCAGTGTGATGATAGTTGCAGATTACCTGGCCCATGTACATGCTACCCATACTTGGAATGAATCAATGCTTAATAATATACTTTCATTCAGAAAAATATTTTTTTTAAAAATTAAATGTATTGATGTAACATTGGTTAGTAGCATTATATAAATTTCAGGTGTACAACATTATAATTCAATATCTCCATACTAACAATATTTCAAATGTTTTATGGCTAAGTAGTCTACATTTTATTGAATCATCTCTAGATGGACAGTTAGACTGTTTCTATGTCTTGGCTATTATAAATAATGCTGCAATGAACATAGGGGTACATATTTGTTTATGAATTAGGGTTATCAGACTTTTGGGGTATATATCCAGAAGAGGGTTTGCTGGATCACAAAAGTATTACAATAAAAACAATTCATTAAATAATATAAAGTCTAAGAAAAAATATGTCTGTGGCCAGTTTATTGATCCCCTCGCTCATTCATAGACTACTCACCATTCTACTTCCAAGTTAAATGACTAGAGGAATTTGAAAGTTACAATGAAAAGTCACCATTAGGTGAAAAGATTTAATAGTTCATTTTTACACATGTTATATTTTTAGTTAAGAGAGCTAACATTTATTCTAAAGTAAATATTTTACTATATTGGGAATTCCATTTGTACCTATTTATTCATATTGAGTAGATAACAAAATTTGTTGACTTTTATGACCTGTAAATTTTTCAGCATTGAGTTTGTATAGATCATTTAATGAACAACACTTTGCTGGATTCATGGTTTTTTACATACTTTGTCCATCTGACAGTTAATAAAAAGTAAGAAATTACATCCTTGGTGTTTTTTAGTAGTCTTCCCACTGGAGGAGTGAATGCATAAATTATGATTATGTGGGATTGATGATTTTAATTGTTTAGCACTAACATGCTATGTCAAGTGGGGGCATCATTGGTCTTTCTTAAATAAGCTGTGTGGCAAGAATAGCTTGCTTGTTAAACTTAAATGATATTAGGGATAAATAGTTATTCTTCTGCCTTATTTTAGAGGGCCTCTATTTTATGTCTGCAGCCAACACTTTTAACTGATAGCAAAATTTAAAGTCCAGAAACATTTAGTAGTTCTCTTTTTAAGTTTTCAATTGTATCAGCCTCTAAAGTTACCATCACAAAATGTGTTTTAAGAATAATAAAAGTTTAGGGTAAAAATATTATTTTGTAGTTTTAGTTTTGTTGTCATCATTGTTGTTTTAAGTATACGAACAAAGAAAAGCCAAGTATATGCTTCAGATTTTAAATATACACAAACATGTACTGTACTACTAAGTGACTTAATATTTAAAAGTAGCTATAAATGATAATTAGAAGCTATTTTGAGCAAATCCAAGTTACATACTGTTTTGTGCTATTGCAGCCAACACCTGACTGTTGCTAATAACTCGAAATTTGTTTTGCCGTCTTTAAATGTATGTAAGAAGTATGTTTGATTATGATTATAATTGGACTATCTAAATTGCTTATGTTTATATTTTGATCTCTACTAACAGTTTGTGCTACAGTTAGACTTCCAAATACATTATTCTTTAATCTGGACCAAAAAAGGAGCTATTTGTACATGATTGCGTGTTGGCAAATTTTTTTTAGGGTGTGTGTTACACAGATATTTTAGCCTGAAATATTGAAATACTTTAATACAATGATTCCACCAATATAGCCTTTTCTTATGTATAAATTAAAATCTTGCATATCTACATCTTTTTTTATTAATTAATTAATTTATTTTTGTTACAGATGTTTCTCCTTTTTTTCCCCACTGATTCCCCCCTCTCCCTCCCTCCCTCCCTGCCCTGTCCCCAGCTTTGTTGTCCATGTCCATTGTTCATGCATACATGTGTAAAAGTTCTGGGGATTGTCTCTGTACCCCACTTCCACGTCTCTGGGACTACCCCATTCCTCAGACTGTTATGTTCATTATATTCCACAAATTAAGTGAGATCATATGATACTTGTCTTTCTTTGTCAAGCTAATGCCACAGGCTAAAACTGAGGATAATAACTTACAATTTCATGTCTTTTCTTGACAGTTACAGTTGTCTTGAATTGACAGTTTTGAAGGACCTAAACTGACATCAAAGCATTCAAATGATCTAGAAAGGTTAATTAATGTTAATTTTCATCTTCTATTAGGTTATTTTAATGTTTTTCTCTTTTCCTTTTTTCTAGCCAAGTCCTATACCAAGTCCTGTTTTGGGGCGAAAGCCAAATGCTAGTCAGTCTTTGCTTGTATGGTGCAAAGAAGTTACAAAAAACTATCGGGGAGTGAAAATCACCAATTTTACTACATCGTGGAGAAATGGTTTATCCTTTTGTGCAATATTACACCACTTTAGACCAGATTTGATGTAAGTAAAAATTTTCAATGTCCTATAAATATTTTTTAATAAAAGACAGCTTTTTAAAAAATAATTTTTAACACATGTCCTAAAATACTTGACTTCATATTTTTTATTACCCACACCGCTTCTTTTTGAAAGAAATGCATGCCAGAAAGAAAAGTTCTTCCTTCTTGATACCTAAGAAGTCCTTTCTTTTTTTAAAAATTATTTTTCTTCCTTATCTCATATAAAGAACTGACTTCAAATTATTATGAAAATTAGATTAGTGTTAAAATTAAATGACACAAATAAGCCTGTAGCTCTTTGTATATTGACAACAAGAGGTTACCTCATGGTGAATTTGGTTGTCAAGACTAGTCTCTGGTCCCCTGCCTTAACTTCTCTTTTAGATGGAAAGCTTCAAGCAATGAAACATGTAATCACTGTTTTTATTAATTTATTTATTTTGTTAATTTTCCACACTATTTGTTTTGTTGATTGAATTTCTGTGAAATTGCTAGTTACTCTTTGGTATTATTATTTTTTTTTTATCCTCACCCGAGGACATTTTTCCATTTTTTGTACAGATAGAGTGGGAGGGAGAGAGAGGAAGGGAGAGAGAGAGAGAAACATCGACGTGAAGGGACACATCGAGTGGCTGCCACCCGCACGACCAACCAGGGCCTGGGACAAACTGCAACCGAGGTACGTGCCCTTAGCGGGAACCGAACCCGGGTCTCTCTGTACCGCAGGCCGATGCTCTAACCGCTGAGCCAAACTGGCCAGGGCTCTTTGGTATTATTGAGTGTCAAATTTTTAGATTCAGTTTGTTTTAAAAGAAGCTGTTTTATCAAATACTGTATATACCCTACTGTGCCCTTTTTTTCTCTTAGTGACTACAAGTCTCTGAATCCTCAAGATATTAAAGAGAACAACAAAAAGGTAAGAATTGCCTAGGAAAAAAAATACAGTTTCAATTTTGGCTTCTGTGTAGACTTTTATTAATTTGGGGAAAGTGAGGTTGTTTTGTGAGGTCATAACTGCTGTCACAGAAGGTATTCGCTTCCTGCAGTTCAAACAGGATGCATGCTCTAGTTTAACGATCACACGTGCCAGTCTGACATCAGATTATACTATGTGTATGAACTTCATTAACTGTTAAATATTTGTTCAAGCATATTTCTTGTATTCAGAAATTAGCTTTTAAAAAGTACACCCAAAGGGGTTATGCCATAAACTATTATGAGTTTAGAAAAATCTTTTGGGAAAGGATAGGGGCAGGAACCTAAAGCCAAGAAAGAATGCCAGTGTTCCTAGAAGCAAAAAGATACGAACATTGTTTTGTTTTGTTTTTTATTTTCTGGTAAACTGCACAGTTTTTTTCCCCACATGATTAATTAATATACTGAGGTCAGAGCTCCCCAATTGGTGTTATGGGATATCAATTCTTTTAGCTTTCAAGGTAGCTGTGCTAGGGCTGAGTTGCTAGAGCCTCCCAGGGCCCACTGATTATGGCAGCAGGCTGACTTAACTACTTACCCCAATATGCAGGACAGTATTACAATTTTCTATGTGCACCCTGACGTGAAAAAAGAGAGGAGCACCTAATTCAATACACAGTAGTACTCAATGTTGTTGTTTGGGGGGAAGGGGTTGTGGTTAATTGAATTCTTCGACTACCAAGTTATTGAAATGTATTGTCTTAGAACAGTTGTCTCACCCTAAGTGCTATGGATAGAATTCAGGATGTCCTTAAATATGGCTAGGGAAAAAAATATTTTTTTTTCTCAATTCTTTAACTGAAATTAGCATTTTCTTCCCTTATAAATTTAGGCAACAAACTACTGTAGGATCACCCATGACTGAGACTTTGTCACCTTTATAATCTCAGATATTTTCATGTTACTTTATAGTTGTAAATATGTACAGAATACCTTTTAAGTTCATCACTTATTCAAAATTATAGTAGTTAATGCATTCATAAAAAGCACATATATTACTCTTTCTCAAATTGAGTTTTGCTAATATTTCCATAGTTCTATTTTTGAATATAATCTGTTTCTTTTGTAATCCTATGTATTTTATACATGTAAAACATTATTCTGAGAAGGAGTTCATTGCCAAAAGAATTCATGGAATAAAGTGATTAATAACCTCTGGTCTAGACTAAAATTTTTAATCTTCTAAAAACTAGATTAAAACCACCAGTAATAAAAAAAAGTCTATAAAGGGGACTTGATAGAAGTTCAATTAACAAACAAGAATTTAAATCAAAATAATTTTTTACTTTTATCGCTCTCTAAAACCCAAAATTAGAAAATACGTGATGCTGGCCATATGGAAATACATTTTAAAACTGTTTGTTTTTTAATTGAAATATGCTACCAAAAAAGGATAATCTTAAAAAGTCAATATAATTTTCTTTATAGAAATCACCTTTATGGTGGGCATGCTGCAAAGTAAGTCATTCTCATTAAGTATTTCTTGTATAATTTTAGAGAGCTTATGTCTATTCAGATGAAATGCCTTGATTTTCATCAATTGAATTATATCTTTAGATATGACAGTTTTTTACCTGAATATTTTTGCATTTGGATAAAATACTAAGCTAATTTAAGTGCAAATAAAATCATTATAAAATAAATCATTACTATTTTTATTAAGTAAAGCTTTCAGGTTACTGTTTGAAATTTCAAAAAGGAAACATTGTTGATTTTAACTAGCTATGTATTTTTAAAGAGTATGGGGAATCTCTTAAGGCTTAAGTCACACTTCTTTACATTATTTTTTCCAGAACTTAATAGTGATGAGCATACCTTGGATTTACATATTACTACATAGAGGAGAATATCCCATTAAAATTTTTTCTCAGTTAGCTCTCCCAGGGCAATGATCATGGATTTTTTAAAAGATTTTAATTTAGATGATCCTATTGCACAGTTCAAGTAATTGTTGTTATACAGTCTTTTCTTTTTATTACTTTGCAACTTCTTACCTGAAATCTACATTTAGTATCAGTTGCTACCTGTAGATTTATTTCCTGCTTTACACAGTTCTTCCTGATAACCCCAACTGCCCTTGATTGAACTTAAAGCTGCACAAGAAACAATGCCTATGTCTTAAGTTCCATGTAGATGTATAGCATAACTGGCAGTGACTCCTCCTTAACAATTAAATAACATCTAGGAGTGGATAAGACAATTTTCTTTCAAATACCTGTTTTTCCTCCACACGCTAACAGCTAAAAAGATAGGAGGTGATTGACCATAGCAGAAGAGGTTAACCTATGGGAAAATTCCTTTAAAAGTCTTGACCTCGCTTATAAGAAACCTGGTTTGTTTTTAAATGTTTTTTTAGTGCAATTAGTGTGCATAAAATGAATTGCTACATGAAGCAGAACACCAGCAGGAGATTCCCCACAAGGAAGCTAATCATTTTCCCAGGTCTGTAAAAAGTGCTGAATAAAAAAGGTATTTACCTGTGACATCTGATCTTAACCAATATGTCCGTGTTTTAGATAATTGGGAAATGTTTAGAATACTGCCTGTGGTGCTTTTCCTGATGGTCTGCAATTGATGTCTGTCAATCAAGTTGTCAAGACACTTGAGGGGGAAAATTACTTTAATTTTCCTAAAACATGTAAAATAACAAACAGGCCTAAACATGCACACCAACTGAGCCATTCTCTCAAGTAAATAGTTTGAGGTACCTATATTATGAAATATAGTATGAAAATCAAAAAGATTTTAATATTGCAATTTACTTTTCATTTTTTGTCTAACTTATTCCACAACATTTTTTTAAACTACCAGAAGAATACAAGAAAGACAAGGATTAAATTCAAAGATAATGTAATGCACTTTAACATGTAGGTGCAAAAGACTGCTTTCTTCTGAATTGTTACATGATTTCTAGCTTTTTATTTTTTTAAGAAAAACTTTGAGTTATGATCTTACGTCTAGATTGTTACAAAGACTAGACATTTTATATCCCAAAGTTAGAATATAATTACAGGATCTACTTTTTCTAAGAGTATGTCTAAACCTTCAACCAAATTTTTAATGCTTCCTAGCAATGCAATGCTGTTTTCAAGGTTTAGGTCAGGATACTAATAATTAATTGTAAATTGAGAAACAGCTTTGATTCTTCAAAACTAGAAAAACCTGATATGCCACAGTCATTTAAAGGCTAACAAAAGTAATACAATGCAGCCTCACATTCTCAACTAAGTTGCACTAAAAACATTTTCTTCTTTCTAAAATGGATGAAGTGAAATTGAGTCCCTCTTTTAATTATGAAAGTCAATCTCAATTGGGCATTTAAAAAATGTTTCTAGGCTTAAATAGCACTTTCTTGTATTTTATACTAAGAAGTCTAGGAGTTAGTTCTTTGGGGATATCTAGCTATATTTTTTCTTCACAAATCACTGCAGTTACGTGACCTTGGAAAAGAGAAGTTGATAGGAATGATACAGCTCCAGGTGAATTATTTCTTGTACCTTAATTCCTTATCTTTAAAAATCAATTCTAAGAGGTTTTTTTGTTTGTTTAACTCTCGTTTTTGCTTATTTTCTTTATTGAAAGAGAACATTTTATTTGTTATTAAGAAAATTTTTTTTTCTTGTGTCTACCCTTCTTTTACAAATGACTTGTAATTATGCCCTGCTGGTGTGGCTTGGTGGTTCAGCATTGACTCATGCCCCAAGAGGTCGCCAGTTCGATTCCCAATCAGGGTACTTGTCCAGGTTGTGGGCTTCATCCCCAGTGGGGGGCATGCAGGAGGCAGCCAGTCGATGTTCTCTCTCATCAGTGTTTCTATCTCTCTCCCTCTTCCTTCCTCTCTCTCTAAAATCAATACAGAAAAAAAAAAACAAAAAAAAAAAACCCTAAAAGTAAAAGAAAAACAAATGACTTGCAATTTTGTTCTGCTCTTGTGGCATAATGTCAGTAGCGTCATGTACCCTCCAACAACAACAAAAATCCACTAAAATTTCACTGTGTTCTTATGGTAACAATTTTATTCACTTTTAAAACATTTTTGAGGTTTAATTGACATATAACATTATATTAGTTTCAAGTGTACAACATGATTCAATATTCAAATCATTGTGAAATGATCACATTATGTCTAGTTAACATCCGTTATTTTGCTGTTTTTAAAATGTATAGATTATCTAAACTGTTAAATATATCTTTTGTTTTTCCTTCCTTTGAAGGCATATGATGGATTTGCCAGCATAGGAATTTCCCGGTTATTGGAACCTTCTGATATGGTTTTATTAGCAATTCCTGACAAACTGACTGTTATGACTTACCTCTATCAAATAAGGGCACATTTCAGTGGCCAAGAACTAAATGTTGTTCAGATAGAGGAAAACAGCAGTAAAAGCACATATAAAGTTGGAAACTATGAAACAGATACAAACAGTTCTGTTGATCAAGAAAAATTCTATGCAGAGCTCAGTGATCTGAAACAGGAGCCTGAACTACAGCAGCCTACCAGCGCAGCCGGAGACTTCTTATCACAGGACGACTCTGTATTTGTAAATGACAGTGGGGTTGGAGAATCAGAAAGTGAACATCAGACTCCTGATGATCATCTTAGTCCAAGCATAGCCTCTCCTTACTGTCGTAGGACTAAAAGTGACACAGAGCCCCAAAAGTCCCAGCAAAGCTCTGGAAGGACTTCAGGATCCGATGACCCAGGAATGTATTACAATACAGATTCAACTCATGCGCAAGTTTTGTTAGGCAAGAAGAAACTATCAAAAGCTGAGACTTTAGAATTGAGTGATTTATATGTTAGTGATAAAAAAAAGGATGTGTCTCCACCGTTTATTTGTGAGATGCCAGGCGAGCAAAAGCTTCAGATTCTAGATGTCAGTAGTAAGTTGGAGCAAGAAAAATTAGAGAATTCTAGACCCTTAGAATGCAGATCAGATCCTGAATCACCTAACAAAAAACCAAGTTTATCTCCCACGTCTAAACTTGGATACTCATACAATAGAGATGTGGATCTTGCGAAGAAAAAACGTACTTCCCTGAGACAGACAGAGTCTGATCCAGATGCTGACAGAACCACTTTAAATCATTCAGATCATTCTGCAAAAACAGTCCAGGTAAGTGAGTTGGAATGATGAATACATATATTTAGTTAATAGTTATTCTATTTTTGGGGTGGTTTTTTTTTTTTTTGTATTTATAGAACGCTTTAAAATGTTACAAATGATTAAAGGTGAAGTATAATTCTCACTGTATGAAAAAATTGAAATATACTCGCTCTTCATTTAAAGTTTATGATACATTTTTAAGCCTAAAAATACATCCCAATTTCAAGATTAAAAGATCTAGGATGTCTTTTCTTTTTTAAATATATTTTTTATTGGTTTTAGAGAGAGAGAGAAACATTGATAAGAGAGAGAAACAGCAATCAGCTCCCTCTTGTATCCCCCCCGCCACCGCCACCCTCCCTCCTCTTCGCCGGGAATTGAAGACTGAGCCCCCAACCTGGGCATGTGCCCTGACCAGGAATAAAACAGGTGACCTCTCAGTGCATGGAGCAGCACTCAACCAACTGAACCACATCGGCCAGAGCTGTCAGCTTTTTTTTTTCTTTTAGTTTGTTCATTGATTTTAGAGAGAGAGATCAATTTGTTATTTCATTTATTTGTACATTCATTGGTTGCTTCTTGTTTGTGCCCTGACCAGAGATCAAACCCACCACCTTAACATATCAGGATGATGCGCTAACCAACTGAGCTACCCTGCCAGGGTCAAATGTCAACTTTTCAAATAAAAATACTATTAACCTATAAAACAATATTTTACTGTAAGAATAAATAAAAGATATTAAGTATTTTATTTAGTAAAAATATGATTCTGAAATGTATAAAGACAAATTAAATATTTATAATTTAAAGCATTTTGTTCAGATGTTTATGTTGCATTGTAATTGGTATTTTCAGTCTCATCATTACTTGCAGATAAAAACTCCAGTGATATCAAACTTCTCCTCATGAGCATATAATGGTGCAAATTTAACCTTACAATATTGACTGTATTTACTTGAATCTATGATACCACGATTATAGTATACATTATTATTTTATGTACCACAAAGAAAAAAAAATGCCAATAAACTGATACATGTTTTTTATCACATAGAATTTTTATTTTATACCTATTGAGTTATTTTAAAGTTAAACATATAAATTTTTAAATCATGTAACATGTATATGTAAAAAGGAAATTTTAAGCAAAATAAATTATGGTATAATAAATTTAGAATTAGAATTTAGAATCCAGCTCTTCTGAATCACTTTTTATTTAAAGCTTTTGGTGTTCCTGTTTTCCCGCACAGTGTTGTCCTCTGTGCCATCAGAAGCATCACGTTACAGCAGTGGTTCTCCAAGTATGATCAGTGACCACTGAGACGCTCCAAGTCTCTTTCAGAGAGCCCATAAAGTTAAAACTATTTTCACAATAATATTAGAACATTATTTACCTTTTTCACTCTCATTCTCTCATATGTATATAGTGTTGTTTTCGGGAGGCTACATGATTTGTGATATCTCGACAGATCAAATATAGAAGTAGATAATAGAAGGCCACCTGCCTTCTTTTAAGCCATATATTAAAGAGATTTCCAAAAATATAAAATAATGGCATTCATCTCTTTTTTAAGTATTTTAGAATATTTTATTAGAATAACACATAATGGGTTTATTATAGTTATTTCTAAAGGAATGAATAAATAACTATTTTCAAATTTTGTTTTAATTTTTTAAATAACAAATATCAATCGAAACCTATATAAGCAAAAGCTTTTTGGGATCCTCTATAATATTTAAGCATATATAAAAGGATTCTGAAACCAGAAATTTGAAAACCTCTGAATTACAGTATTTTTTCACAATTGTCTGTGGGATTTTTCTTCTCAGTAATACTCATTGATAGTAGCATTTTCTTGACTTTATGGGAAGGTCCTAACAAAAGATTTTTGGACAGTAACCTGGTTTTAATTTCCATTCTCAAGCAGTACAGAAGTAGTTATTAATTTAAACATCAGGGAATTGCAGTCATACCACCAAAAATATCAAGCGCATACATATGTAGGCATTAATGAGTGTATCTTCACTACCACCTGTATAACAGAGATTATAAGATGCCATCAATTTTTAGTTTTCAGAGGTGTTAAGGAAAAATATGTTTCATTTTTTGTATATAGCAATTCAATTTTGGACAATTAAAAATCTGTTTTTCTTTTTGTACTGTATTTCATCAATTTTAAGTTACACATCTTTTTATAATTCTCTGAAATCAAGATGTTACTTATAATAGAGAGTATGTTAGAGTTTAATTGACCGTGTTTGTTCTTAGTAGTTCACAAAATAATAGTAAGTCAAATAATTAATGGAATTATATTAGAGGAAATTTGATAATTTAATATGACTATATAGACTTAAAGTCATAATGTTGCACATTTGAGTGGCTCATATATGTGATTATCATTATATATCTTACATATTTCTCTTAAACTTACAGCCAGTGAAGTAAGTGATTGAGTCCTATTTTATATATGAAAAATGGGGATTTACAGAGTTGCCTAAGATCGCATAATAAGCACTAATGTGACGTTGAAAACCAGCCTTAACTTGCTCCAAAGTTTATACACATAAACTTTATTGTCACAATATCTCTCTCTTTTTCTTTTAGCCATAATAGCACTAAGAATAATCATAGTTCGTATGTAAAGCAGATAACTTTACTGAAAGGCAATTTAGTAGTGTACATTAAGTTCCTTAAAATATTTATCTCATAGCCCAGCCAGTGTGGCTCACTGCTTGAGCATCGACCCACTGCACCAAGAGGTCACCAGTTCGATTCCCAGCCAGGGCACATGCCCAGGTTGTAGGCCCAATTCCCAGTGTGGAGGGGCATGCAGGAGGCAGCCAGCTGATGTCCTGTCTCATCAATGTTTCTTTCTCTCTCTTTCCCTAAAACCAATAGAGAAAAAAAATATTTTTAAAAATGTTTATCTCATAGATTCTACCTTCAGGAATTTTTCCTAAGGAGATATTCAGAACTGTACATTAGAATTTACTACAAACCCCTGACTGGCTGGCTCAGTTGGTTAGAGCATCCTTCTGTACACCACAAGGTTGTGGATTCAATTTCTGGTCAGGGCATATACCTAGGTTGTAGTTCGATCCCTGGTCAGGGGTTATGGAAGGCAACCGATTAATGTTTCTCTATTACATCAATATTTATCTCTCTCTCGCTATCTCTCTCCCACCTTCCTCTCTTCTTAAAATCAATAAACATATTCTTTTTTTTTTTTTTTTATCCTCACCCGAGGATATTTTTCCATTTTTTGTACAGATAGAGTGGGAGGGAGAGAGAGGAAGGGAGAGAGAGAGAGAAACATCGACGTGAAGGGACACATCGAGTGGCTGCCACCCGCACGACCAACCAGGGCCGGGGACAAACTGAAACTGAAGTACGTGCCCTTAGCGGGAACTGAACCCGGGTCTCTCAGGACCGCAGGCCGATGCTCTCACCGCTGAGCCAAACTGGCCAGGGCAATAAACATATTCTTAGGTGAGGATTTAAATAATAATAATAGCAATAATAATTTACTACAATGCCATAGTAATCAAAAAGTGTGGTACTGGCATAAAAACAGACATATAGATCATTGAAACAGAATAGAGAGCCCAGAAATAAACTTATACCTTTATAGTCAATATTTGACAAAGGAGGCAAAAACATACAATGTTTAATCCTCCCAAAACCTTGGGTAATTAAAATGTTCTGGAATTAGATAGTATTATTGTTCGCAACCTTGTGAATATACTAAAGTATATTGATTTTTGTACACTTTAAGAAAAATCCTTCCTTAAGATTACAGAAAAAAAGTTTAAAATTATTACATTAAAATATATAACATTTTATATATTTATATAATTATATTAAAATGTAAAGATTACAGAGACCCAAAAATGTTATATACAATAAATTTATAAAGAAGTTTTGTATTACAGCAAATAAAGTAATAGGCTTACTATTTGTCACCTCTTCCTTGACCATGAATGATACCTATGATTGAAATAAACTTATTTTGACAGGTTGTATAACCACTGAGTAGTTTACAAATATAGAATACATACTCTTTTTCTTTTCTTCTTTGAGGCTTCTAATTCTGAAATCTTTGCTTTTAAGCAACGAATGTTATCTCGACAAGAAGAACTTAAAGAAAGAGCAAGAGTTCTGCTTGAGCAAGCGAGAAGAGATGCAGCTTTGAAGGCAGGGAATAAGCAGAGTACCAGCGCAGCCACAGCACTGTGCAACAGGCAGCTAAGTGATGTGAGCATCATTTGTTTAAAAAGATCCTACGTTGTTCATTGTAGTCATGGGGCTGAGGATACTAATTTATTTACATGTTTGCTAAATTATTTTTCTATATTTTGTATATGGTGGGTATTTGTTACATTTATTAATTTACAGAGTCATACTTGGAGGAGCATGTGGTGATTATTTCTACATAGTAGTGTTAGCTATGAGGAAAAGATCCTGGAAGATAATTTCTACACATACACAGATAATCTGTTTTTTGTTAATTTACATTTTGTAATTTAGTTGTACTTTGTTTAAGATTGTATTTATATCCACAGAAGTTGATTTTGTTGGAAATATTTGAATATAATAATGATGCATATCATTTACTGAATACCTACCAAATATTCCAGGTACTATAATGATGTTTTGCATAATTTTTATTTACTTAACCCCATGAAGAAGATTTCAAACTATGTTCCAGATAAGAAAACTTGGCTGATGGGTAAGGTAACCTGAACAAGGTTGCAGAGTCAGTAAATCATGAATCCAGGATTTGAACCTCCGCTTCGTCAAACTTCAGAATCAATGCTTTTTCCTATCATATACTGCCATTTTGTTAAACCACATTTTTATGCATATTTTTGTGTAGTGCTTCACAGATAATAATGAACATACAGTAATAGAAGCTCTTAGATGAAGGGACCATGAACCTCTTCATGAATCTGAAAACTATGACAATCCTTCCCTACCAGAAAACTCACATATACATTAAACTGCATGATCCTTTTTTTTTATTAAGATTTTTTTTTTTTTTAGCCCCGGCCAGTTTTGCTCAGTGGTTAGAGCGTCCACCCATGGACCAAAGAGTCTCAGGTTCAATTCCGGTCAAGGGCACATTCTTCTGTTGCAATTCGGTCCCTGGCCCTGGCCGGGGTCTTGCAGGTGGCAACCAGTCAATGTGACTCTCTCACATTGATGTCTCTCTCTCCCTCCCTCCCTCCCACCCACTCTATCTGAAGATAGATGGAAAAATATCCTCAGGTGATTTAAAAAAAAAAAAAAAAAGATTTTTTAGAGCAGTTTTGGCTCACAGAATTGAGGGGAAGGTACAGAGATTTTCCATATACCCCCTGTACCCATCCCCGCTAACAATATCGTCCACCACAATGACACATATTTTACAATTGATGAACCTATGTTAACACATTATAATCACCCAAAGTCCACAGTTTACATTATGGTTCACGCTTGGTGTTGTATATTTTATGAGTTTGGAAAAATGTATAATGACATATATCCATCATTATAGTATCATACAGAATATTTTCATTACTCTGAAAATCCTCTGTGTTCCCCATATTTATCCCTCTCCTCATCCCCAACTTCTGACAAACTGATAATTTTGCTATTTCCATGATTTTGCCTTTTGCAGAATGTTGTCATTGTAACCACCCTGTAACTAGCCTTTTATCAGCTTCTTTCATTTAGCAGTATGCATTTGTGATTCATCCATGTCTTTTCACGGCTTGATAGCTCATTTCTTTTTAGTGCTGAGTAATATTTCATTGTCAAATGTGCCACGATTTATTTATCTGTTCAGCTACTAAAAGAACATCTTGGTTGCTCCCAATTTTTGGAAATTATTAGGAAAGCTGCTATAGTCATCCACATGCAGGTTTTGTGTACACATAAGTTTTCAACAACTTGGGGTAAACCCTAAGTAGCACAGTTGCTGGATTGTATGGTAAGAGTATATTTATTTTTGTAAGAAATTGCCAAACTGTCTTCCAAAGTGACTGAGCCATTTTTGCATTCCCACCAGCAATGAGTAAGAGTTCTACTCAATGTCCTTGCCAGCTTTTGGTGGTGTCAGTGTTCCGAATGTTGGCCATTCTAAAGGATGTGTAGTGATATCTCATTGTTTTGATTTCCCTGCTGACATGTGACATGGAGCATCTTTTGATATGCTTATTGGCCATCTATAAATCTTTGGAAGATGAGTCTGTTAAGGTCATTGGCCCATTTAAAATCAGGTTATTTTCTTACTGTTGAGTTTTAAAAGTTTATTGTGTATTTTGGATAACAGTTGTTTTTTTGTCAGATGTGTCTTTTGCAAATATGGTCTCCCTGTTTGTGGCTTGTCTTCTCATTCTACATTGTCTTTTGCAGAGCAGAACATTTTAATTTTAATGAAATCCAACTTTTATCTTTCATTGATCATGTCTTTGGAGTTGTGTCTGAAAAGACATCACCATACCCAAAATCAGCTAGGTTTTCTCCTGTGTTATCTTTACATTGTTTTTTTCTTTATTGATTTTTAGAAAGAGAGGAAGGGTGAGAGAGATAGAAACATTGATGAGAAAGAACAATGATCGGCCTCCTCCTACATGTCTCCCACTGGGGATTTGGCCCACAACCTGGGCATGTGCACTGACGAGGAATCGAACTGGCAACCTCTCAGAGCACGAGTCAACACTCAACCACTGAGCCACACTGGCCAGGCTCGTGTGTTATCTTATAGGAGTTTTATAGTTTTGTGTTTTACATTTAGATCCACAATCCATTTTGATATAGTTTTGTGATGGGTAAAAGATCTGCATCTAGATTTATAGTTTTGTATGTGGATGACCAGTTGTTTCAGTACCATTTGTTGAAAACTGTCTTAGGTTGCTCCTTTGTCAAAGGTTAGTTGACTATATTTGTGGGGTTTATTTCTGGGCTTTCTGTTCTGTTCCACTAATTTCTTTGTCTGTTCTCTTGCCAATGCCAAACTCTCTTGATTACTGTCGCTTTATGGTAAGTTTTGAAGTCAGATTGTATCAGTCCTCCAACATTGTTCTTCTTCTTCAGTATTGTGTTTGCCCCTCTTAGTCTTTTGCCTCTCCATATAAACTTTAGAATCAGTTTGCCAATATTCACAAAATAACTTGTTGAGATTGCATGCAATCTATAGATCAACTTGGAAAGAACTCATATCTTTACAATACTGAGTCTTTCTATTCATTACATGGGATCTCTCCATTTATTTAGTTCTTCTTTGACTTCATTACCAGAGTTTTATAGTATTCTTAATATAGATCTTGTACATATTTTGTTAGGTTTATACCTAAGTATTTAATTTTGGGGGGGGTGCTAATATAAATGATACTATTTTTTTATAAATGATATTGTAGTTTAATTTCAAATTCCACTTGTTCATTGCTGGTATATGGGAATGCAATTGTCTTGTATAATAATTTTATGTCCTACAACCTTGCTATATAATTACTTATTAGTTTCAGGAGAGTTTTTTTTAGTATTATTTTCTATTTCTACATAGACAATCATGTCATCTATGAACAAAGACAATTTTATTTCTTTCTTTCCATTCATATATATATATTTTTATCCTCACCCAAGGACATTCTCTTGTTTTTTGTTCAGATAGAGTGGGAGGGAGAGAGAGGAAGAAATAGAGAGAGAGAGAAACATCGACGTGAAAGGGACACATCGAGTGGTTGCCACCCGCACAACTGGGGACAAACTGCAACCGAGGTACATGCCCTTAGTGGGAACCAAACCAGGGTCTCTCTGGACTGCAGACTGACGCTCTAACTGCCGAGCCAAACCGGCCAGGGCTCCATTCATATTTTTTAAAATACTTTTCAAATATCAACTTAATAGCCTCTGACCTTGAACATCATTTTTTAGATTTCAAGTCTTTACACAATAACATGATACAAAATCAGTTTAGTTTTAAAATATTTTTTCTTTATTGATTTTTAGAGAGAGGAAAAGAGAGAATGAAACATCGATGAGAGAGAACGATTGGCCACCTCCTGTATGCCCCACTCTGGGGATTGGGCTCACAACCTGGACATAATGCCCTGACTGGGAATCGAACCGGCAATCTCTTGGTGCATGGGTCGATGCTCAACCAGTGAGCCACACCTGCTGAACAAATTATTTTATTTTTAATATAAAGAAATATAAAATGGAATAGAAAATAACAGAATTCATCACACATAGGAAGAATAGTATTTTGTAGGAAATGTTTTAGTTCTGTGGGTATGTGTGCTTCGTAGGTCTTGATATAAAGTATATTTTTAACTGGGTCATGATAAAATGTTTGAGAAACACTCATCTAGAGGGCCATTTTTAAAGGAAGAAATTTTGTAGCCTTTATGTAAACTTTTTCAATGCCTAGCCTGTTCTTTTACATCATCAATTTGTTGATTCAGACGTTTGCCAGATATTGTCTGAATTGAGTGTACGAAGAGTGACAGAAAAGACTTTTCTCGTGGAGTTTATATTCTGGTGGGAAGAGACAAATAATAATAAGTAAATAACTACAGAGTTTGAAAACGGCATGATATAGTAAAGGATAATATGAGTAGGCAGGTGCTTAGAGAAAGTTATTTAAATATTATTCCTATTTTACAGTTGAGAAAACTAACACACAAATTAATGAATTGCCCATAGTCACACAGCTAATAAGATAGCCAAGAGTTAAACCCAATTTGACTTTAGAGATTATATTTTAAAAGCATTGTGCTATTTTTTTTTAATCTATTTTTCTGATGTCCTTGTGACGTAGAGCTAGATACTGTTTTATCATGGTAGAGATTAAGAAAATGAGTTAGGAAAGGGTGTTTAAATCTACCTAGGGTTGCAGACAGTGGCAGCCTAGGTTTAGAATTCAAGTATCCTGACTTTTAAAGGTATTTTTCTTTTCATTTGATTTATTTTTACTATTTCAAATTTTCAAAACATATTTTATTGGTTATCTATTCTGTTTAAGGCACTAGTCATTTTACTTATAATTTTTATTTACCAAATAAAGCTTTAACTTTTAGCTAACTTATATTAGTGCGAATTCAACACCAGAAGTTAATTGCTAAAACATCTCTTATTCTATATCTGTGACATCTTACTATATCTAAAATACATATATTGGATTTTAAGAAACATGATGCTGGTGATGTTTTACTGAATTAGATACTCCTTTATCTGCTGGTAACATGTAACTTGCCACATTTTTCTGGAAAGCAACTAGACTTAATCAAGAAATGCTCATTTTCTTTTACCTAATAATTTTACTAACAAAGATCAATATGCAGGTTTTCATCATAATGTTATTTGTAATAGCAAAAATTGCAAAATAGTAGTTACTCAACATAGGAATAAGTAAATTATAACAAATATATATACTTGTTATATATAGTCACAAGAATGTTTTCTATTCAATAATGTTTTGAAAGAATATTGAAAGGATGTAGGAAAACAAAAGATATAAAATAGTATCTGGCATAGTAACTCCATTTTGAAATAATAAAGACTGTTTTCATATATGAATTGAAAAGGACAGGAAGGAAAAATCATAAAAAATGAACAATATTTATTTCTAAGAGAGAGTATAACAAGTGGTTTATTAAAAGAACGTTTTTTCCTTTGTTCATTCTGTTTTGAAAATATGACGTTAAGATAAGTATTTTAGACTAGGGAAATTTTTGGTAACCAAAAAAGATATTTTTACTAGATTGTTTTTTAGCATACCCAAGCAAACTTGACCATTTACACTGGTGTTGTCTTTCATTATCTCTAAAGGGTGTGTGTGTGTGTGTGTGTGTGTGTGTGTGTTTTAAGGAGAGAGACCTAGAAAAAAAATTCCACTTTTATAGTTGATGATGTTAGTTTGTGCCTAGGTATGAAATAAATAGCAGATGCAATAAGCATTCCTGTTCACATTAAGGCATGAAATTGTCATTGACTATTGTTTGAGATTGATGAATAATAATTGTGGTATCTCACGGCTCTTTTACCTGTCACTGTTGTGACTTAGGTTGGTTGTCATATTCTTGTATTAGTTGTTATAGTTAATTGTTTTGCCCAGCGACAACATGCCAGGTGGGTCACTTTGTTGCATTTGTTTTCCACTTACCCAAAGTGGTAGGTACTCTATTGCTTATAAAACTATACTTTAAAAAGTTCCAAAGATGTTTGGCCTACCCTTCCTCTTTCAGGTTATCTTTTGCTACATAAAAAGCACTGCAAACCTTACTGGCATAAAACAATCATTTTATTATGGTCATAGATTCTGTGAATTAGGCACCAGGATGGAACTCTAGGAATGGTTTATTTCTGTTCCACGGTGTCTGGAGCTGGTTTTCAGCTGGGACCTCTGCTGGACTGTCAGTTGGGACACCTACAAGTGGCTTTCCATATAAACCACTCAAAGGGAGGAGGATCCAAGTCACATTGTAAGAAGAGCAAGCAGCATGGTAGAATTGTTGCAATCTCTTCTTAGTTATAGTTTAAGCTCAATTTAAAAGCTATTTCTTGCACATTCTGCTATTACTTGTTGTTTAGATAGGTCAAGCCCTATATAGGTGTTCATTGCTGGTATATAGGAATGCAATTACCTTATTATACAAGACAGTTGTATAGTAAGACAATTGCATCAGTTTCGCGAACTAATACATTCTAGAACTGTTGCTCTAGTTTTGACACTTGGTAGTCTGTGTGGCTTATAGCTAATATTGAAATGATTTAAGGAGAATGTGAAATGTCAGATAGGTCCCATTTCACAAATATAGAAGAGGTTAGACTTTACCATTACTTTTCAGATTTTTAGTTTAGAATGTAACTTGATATTAGGTTATCTTTTTCAAGAACATAGCCATTTTCTTAATTTGATCATTTTTCTTTATCACATCTAGGTATCTCTCTCATACATATAGGTTGGAATTATTATTATTATTATTATTATTTTTTTTAATCCTCACCCGAGGACATTTTTGCATTTTTTGTTCAGACAGAGCGGGAGGGAGAGAGAGGAAGAGAGAGAGAGAGACAACAACGTGAAAGGGACACATCGAGTGGCTGCCACCCGCACGACCAACCAGGGCCGGGGACAAACTGCAACCGAGGTACGTGCCCTTAGCGGGAATCGAACCCGGATCTCTCTGTACCGCAGGCCGACGCTCTAACCGCTGAGCAAAACCGGCCAGGGCAGGTTGGAATTATTTAGCAGTACTATCCATATTTTGGAAAATTAGCCTGGCCAACTTGGCTAATAAAAGAAAAAGGGTATCTGGAGCAATTGAATGTGAGTTACATGATACTAAAACTAGAAATTACTTAATCTCTTTAAATCTGTTTTTCCATTTTAAAATGGAGGCAATTTTTTTCTCTATGTGACATTTAAATTGATGGGTGTTCACGCTGAAGGAGGTAAGGGAACCATGACTAATGCCATCCCCACTCAGTGTCAGCATCCCTTTCACTCTGGAGATCAAAAAACTTCTGGTAAATAAAAAGGAAGTTTAATTTAAAAAAAAACAACTGGCATCTAATTTAGTGAACTGATTACTACTATTTTTACTTGCTTATGGTCTTTAATCTGTGCTTTAATTTATCATGCTTTTATTTTTAAAATTATTGTAAATTACCTTGCCCTTCATAAGGTGTGCTATGGTACTGAGAGTTGAGTTGCTGACAGAGAGAGATATACCTGCTGCTACCCACTGCATTTTGAGTTCTTAGTTTAACTGAGAATTCCAATGAGCTTAAAAAAAGAATTGGTAACCAGAAGTGACCTCAAGCCTTGAATAAATGAGACACTGACCTTAAATCTTCAAGAGTTTACTGAAGAGCTTACTGTTACTTACTCTTAAGAGACCACTGATTTGGGACTTGATTAGTACCAAGAAGAATGAGTAGAACTGTTTTACTCATTGATGTTGCATATAGTACATGGGACAATATCCATGTACTCAGTATAGGTTACTTTTTTTTGTACCTGGTTCTGGGCTGAGAGAGGGTGAGAACTTACAGAGAATTTGGAAAAGTGTTAAAGGATTGGAGGGGAAAAAAGATCTTATAAGGAAAGATGGGCTTATAAAATATAAAGAACAGAAAACTGGGAAATAGTTTAAATACTAATTTGAGTATATGAAGGCTCCAAATCTTTTTGACAGCTCCTGCCAAGAGGATAAAGTTTCCAACTATTCAACATGGCCTACCCCACCCCTTCTAAGTTCATCTCTCATCTCTCATCTCTTATTTTTCTCTCCATAGTCCCACTCTAAGTTGCTTGCAGAGAGAATGTGGTATACTCTTTTGTTCCTGTGCAAATATTTGCTGTTCTCTCCCTGAAATGCCCTTCTTCCCTTGCTAATTTCCACTAAAATATCACTTCTTCTGTGAGTACCTGTGTTATGGCTCCTAGCAGTAAAGTTAATTCTCCTTCCTGTATCATTTTCTAATGTGTTGTACATATCTCTACTGTCACATTTATCCCATGTAATAATCTAATTACACACCTCTTTCTCCTACTCATCTATGAGCTGAATACCAAGAAGTATCCTCAGCACCAAGTATGAAGTAAATGTTTGTTCAATGAATTAGTGGAGGGAACAGTGACAGGCTTTTTTCATATCTTCTGAGTGTCCATTTAAAAAAAAAATGAACTTAAACCTGAAAAGTTTGGGTTGCTGTAAGGAGTTTCTTGGTAGCAAAGGTTTATAAACAGGAAAAAAATGTCTCTCTAAAGGTCTTTAAGAGTTTTTTGAGTCCTTACCTGAGGATGAGAGTCAGAGAGCGAGAGAAGAGCATCGATGTGTGAGAGGAAGAAACATCAGTTGCCTTCCATATGTGCCCTGTGACCAGGAATCAAACCAACAATCTTTCAGTGTACAGGATGATGCTCAACCAACTGAGCCATTCCAACTGGGCTCTGAAGGTCTGTAAAGCAGAATT
Organism: Molossus molossus; assembly: GCF_014108415.1. Taxonomy (NCBI): domain Eukaryota; kingdom Metazoa; phylum Chordata; class Mammalia; order Chiroptera; family Molossidae; genus Molossus; species Molossus molossus. The sequence goes on from NW_023425350.1 coordinate 45,288,505, forward strand.
AATTATCATTAGGCAGAGAAAGTTAGTGTCACCTCCTTTTCAAATGTCTCAGTTACAGGTATGACCTTTGAGACTTTGGGATTTAAGGCTCCCTGTGTCATCCATGTTTTCCTATTCTTGAATCCTATATTATGATGCATTTCTTTGTTGTTAGGATATGTGCACACCAGATTCTTAGACACATCTGCTTTTCCCATATTCTAGGACCTCAGCTCCCAACTCTGTCTTGAATCACACAACACTCTACCAAACATTCCCTCTTAGACTGGAAGGCTAGGAAAATGGTTTCTAAGACCCTGAAAACAACCTGGTGGATCTTTATGTACAGACTCCACTTAAGTTATTCTCAGGAAATATTTGAACTATAATTTGTCTTAAAAGATAATTTATAAATAAAGATACCTTTTTATTTTCTTAATTTTTGTCTACTGTCATTGCATGTTTTAATGAGAACTTGCTACAAATAGATACTGCATTTAGGTCTTTTTAGGGAAAGTAGTTTACATGATTCATTTTTATCTCTGTGACTTTAGGCGTTCATTTAACCTGTTTCAGGTGTTTCCTGATACTATTTTTTTATAGGAGACATTTCATTGCTCTGAATTTATATTTATATTTCTTTGCTTATTTCTATTGTTCTTTGAAGATTTTCATATGTTACATTTTACTAATGCAAATTTTAGAAGTGATATTTTGTTCATTGTTTTTCACATGTACTTAAAATAATTTTTTTAAAAGTACAACTCAGGAGTTTGGAAGGTTCAGTAGTCTAGCTATTATATAATGTAATGGAGCCTCCTTAATTATATAATATAAACACAAATTCTGAGAAAAACATAATAGCTTTTTTTTAAGAAAGTATTTTCTTTTTATTATTTTTCTTTATTACTCAATTTCTTCCAAACACATTTCCCCCAAGAAATACACGAATAGAATTTAACAGGCTAGTCTATTTCAGACTTTTTTGCTTATTGCTTTGTATTAGAATATAACTGCTTTTTAAAAATACATGTACTAAATTCACCATTGCATTTAATAATGTTCATATAATTACATAAATAGCTGAATGAAATGTTTTTATTTGAAGTGCTACAGTTTGGGATCAATGCACTCTAAGAATAAGGGTTGACAGTCCTGCTACCCACAGTCCTTGGAATTGTTAGGATATTTGTGAAGCACTTTGAACCTATCATAAGAATGATGGCATATAAGTTTAATTATTACTTTGATTTTTTTAGAAAGAATAAAATCTATTTTATAAATAGAAAGTCTAAAAAAGAAATGGGCTGATTTTTAATCTAATTGGTAATCAGTGAATTTATAAATGTCTGTTTTAAGTTTTTTTAGCTATGAATTATATAACATAAAAATATTGTTTGCAGATAGTTTTTCGATATCTGTAAGATTTTTTTAAAGAAAGATCATAAATGAATTATAATGTTGTTATAAAACATAAACATTTTGCCTAATGTTTAATCTACAAGCATAGTGAGTGACCCATTACAATCAGTTGGTATAGGAGCCCATTCTTGCTTAGCAGCATCAAACTGCAAGTTAGCAGCAAGTCAGTATGTCTTCAGAGATTTGTTGGAATATCTGAATCCTCTGAAGAAAACTGTCTATATAGCAATTTCAGTTTGGTCAGACCTTAAGTTAACTGCAAAGACCAGTAACCAAAAAAGATAGTGACTTTTTTCATTGGTCTTTGGTAATGAATCCAAATGGCTTATTTGATAAGAACCAAGAAAATGCAAGCTGCTCTTTTGCAAATTAAACCTTTAACAGGTATTTTGTTGCTATGAAGGGTTGGGACATCAACCTTGTACTTTTGATGTTAATTGGAAAATATTGATTTAAATGGGACTAGTCTGTCATGCTGATAATTGTACCAGGTTTAGATAAGATCACTAGGTCTTTTCCAGATAATAAAAGAAGCAGTTATTATCCAATTGGTAAAAAACACTAAACATTATTTTGATGTTCCATGATAGATAGAAACGTTTCCCATGGTTTTTATAAATATATATGTCCTATGTATCTATTATCATAAAAATGCATATGAAGTAAGATTATACTTGTATGTTTATCAATAATGGTCATATTATATTTAACTGCCTAGCCTCTAGAAATCAAGCTCTAAAATTGAGGTCAAGCTAAAATAAACTTTCCCCTAATTACACATATTTTCTTTTTTTTTTTTTTTATCCTCACCCGAGGACATTTTTCCATTTTTTGTTCAGATAGAGTGGGAGGAAAAGAGAGAGAGAGAGAAACATTGATGTGAAAGGGACACATCAAGTGGCTGCCACCACACAACCCAACCAAGGCTGGGGACAAACTGCAACCAAGGTACACACCCTTAGCAGGAACCAAACCCGGGTCTCTCCGGACCGCAGACCAATGCTCTAACCACTGAGCCAAACCAGCCAGGGCTAATTACACATATTTTCAATTCCATTACTAGAAAGAAGTTATTTCTGCACTTGTAATTTCAAAAGAACATCAGTTATTATAAAAAGAAATCTAAAATCTTTAATAGCATACAGAGTGAGATTTTGTCTTACTTAGGGATTTTTATTCTCTATATGAGCTGGAATATCTATATGTAGAGCACTGACATGAAAATATATTCCTTATTTCTTACTCCAACACAATTGACAAGATTTAATGTACATAATCCGCTTCAGACCAGTAAGACACTTTAAATGTATAGCTAATCTTTTTTTATAGCTGCATTTTATAGAAGAAGAATGCCAGTGTATTTCTATGCTCAGCATAAATGCCTCTGTACAAGGCAGTGGTTTTTTATTCACTATGATTTAAATAATAGTTTATCTATTATGTCTAAATTTCAGTTGATTTGAAGTCTGCTATCCTAACAATGGCTACTAGACTTCTTAGAAAACATATTGTTAGCTTGCTAGCATATCCTCAAAGTCTCACAAAACACCAGCATTGTTAAGGGGAAAAAACTCAAGCATCTTTTCTATTATGTGGCCACAAACCCCTAGCCTCAAAAGTCTTATTTATTTGAGATTGCCATGAATGCATGAAGCTAGGGCTAGGTGTCTTAGCATCAGGAACACTTCTTTTATGTGACTATTAATGGCCATAGACATTTCCATATGGCTGTTCAGTACAGTGTTGAACATCCCAGGATAATATCACCATTACTAAGAACTGTATTTTATATGCCTATTCTGTTATTGCTCAGCATGCACAAGGGTAGAGTTTAAATCTTTATTCATTTAGTTTTTTAATGTTGCTTTTGTTCTCCTTATCATGTTCTGGCTTTCCCAAGGATACATGCCTTGAACAAAAAGTCACGTGTGCATTACTAATTGTGTGCTATTGTATTTACAGTTCCTAGTGGTGGCACTGTGAAGCTACTAATTCCTTTGCTTCACTTGATGTAAAATAATCTGAGTGTCTTTGATAGCAGCGAAACAGTATTAATTGTTTTGTACATTTC